>NC_056744.1:1824772862-1824802862 GCF_019279795.1 Protopterus annectens
GTGAGGAGGGTTCCTGAAAGGTTTGAATTAGCGCTTAATGCTGTATGTGAGGAGGGTTCCTGAAAGATTTGAATTAGCGCTTAATGCTGTATGTGAGGAGGGTTCCTGAAAGGTTTGAATTAGCGCTTAATGCTGTATGTGAGGAGGGTTCCTGAAAGGTTTGAATTAGCGCTTAATGCTGTACGTGAGGAGGGTTCCTGAAAGGTTTGAATTAGCGCTTAATGCTGTATGTGAGGAGGGTTCCTGAAAGGTTTGAATTAGCGCTTAATGCTGTATGTGAGGAGGGTTCCTGAAAGGTTTGAATTAGCGCTTAATGCTGTATGTGAGGAGGGTTCCTGAAAGGTTTGAATTAGCGCTTAATGCTGTACGTGAGGAGGGTTCCTGAAAGGTTTGAATTAGCGCTTAATGCTGTATGTGAGGAGGGTTCCTGAAATGTTTGAATTAGCGCTTAATGCTGTATGTGAGGAGGGTTCCTGAAAGGTTTGAATTAACGCTTAATGCTGTATGTGAGGAGGGTGCCTGAAAGGTTTGAATTAGCACTTAATACTGTATGTGAGGAGGGTTCCTGAAAGGTTTGAATTAGCGCTTAATGCTGTATGTGAGGAGGGTTCCTGAAAGGTTTGAATTAGCGCTTAATGATGTATGTGAGGAGGGTTCCTGAAAGGTTTGAATTAGTGCTTAATGCTGTATGTGAGGAGGGTTCCTGAAAGGTTTGAATTAGCGCTTAATGCTGTATGTGAGGAGGGTTCCTGAAAGCTTTGAATTAGCGCTTAATGCTTTATGTGAGGAGGGTTCCTGAAAGGTTTGAATTAGCGCTTAATGCTGTATGTGAGGTGGGTTCCTGAAAGGTTTGAATTAGCGCTTAATGCTGTATGTGAGGAGGGTTCCTGAAAGGTTTGAATTAGTGCTTAATGCTGTATGTGAGGAGGGTTCCTGAAAGGTTTGAATTAGCGCTTAATGCTGTATGTGAGGAGGGTTCCTGAAAGGTTTGAATTAGCGCTTAATGCTGTATGTGAGGAGGGTTCCTGAAAGGTTTGAGTTAGCGCTTAATGCTGTATGTGAGGAGGGTTCCTGAAAGGTTTGAATTACCGCTTAATGCTGTATGTGAGGTGGGTTCCTGAAAGGTTTGAATTAGCGTTTAATGCTGTATGTGAGGTGGGTTCCTGAAAGGTTTGAATTAACGCTTAATGCTGTATGTGAGGAGGGTTCCTGACAGATTTGAATTAGCGCTTAATGCTGTATGTGAGGAGGATTCCTGAAAGGTTTGAATTAGCGCTTAATGCTGTATGTGAGGAGGGTTCCTGAAAGGTTTGAATTAGCGCTTAATGCTGTATGTGAGGAGGGTTCCTGAAAGGTTTGAATTAGCGCTTAATGCTGTACGTGAGGAGGATTCCTGAAAGGTTTGAATTAGCGCTTAATGCTGTATGTGAGTAGGGTTCCTGAAAGGTTTGAATTAGCGCTTAATGCTGTATGTGAGGAGGGTTCCTGAAAGGTTTGAATTAGCAATTAATTCTGTATGTGAGGAGGATTCCTGAAAGGTATGAATTAGCACTTAATGCTGTATGTGAGTAGGGTTCCTGAAAGGTTTGAATTAGCGCTTAATGCTGTATATGAGGAGGGTTCCTGAAAGGTTTGAATTAGCAATTAATTCTGTATGTGAGGAGGATTCCTGAAAGGTATGAATTAGCACTTAATGCTGTATGTGAGGAGGGTTCCTGAAAGGTTTGAATTAGCGCTTAATGCTGTATGTGAGGAGGGTTCCTGAAAGGTTTGAATTAGCGCTTAATGCTGTATGTGAGGAGGGTTCCTGAAAGGTTTGAATTAGCGCTTAATGCTGTATGTGAGGAGGGTTCCTGAAAGGTTTGAATTAGCGCTTAATGCTGTACGTGAGGAGGATTCCTGAAAGGTTTGAATTAGCAATTAATTCTGTATGTGAGGAGGATTCCTGAAAGGTATGAATTAGCACTTAATGCTGTATGTGAGGAGGGTTCCTGAAAGGTTTGAATTAGCGCTTAATGCTGTATGTGAGGAGGATTCCTGAAAGGTTTGAATTAGCGCTTAATGCTGTATGTGAGGAGGGTTCCTGAAAGGTATGAATTAGCACTTAATGCTGTATGTGAGGAGGGTTCCTGAAAGGTTTGAATTAGCAATTAATTCTGTATGTGAGGAGGATTCCTGAAAGGTATGAATTAGCACTTAATGCTGTATGTGAGGAGGGTTCCTGAAAGGTTTGAATTAGCGCTTAATGCTGTATGTGAGGAGGGTTCCTGAAAGGTTTGAATTAGCGCTTAATGCTGTATGTGAGGAGGGTTCCTGAAAGGTTTGAATTAGCGCTTAATGCTGTACGTGAGGAGGATTCCTGAAAGGTTTGAATTAGCGCTTAATGCTGTATGTGAGTAGGGTTCCTGAAAGGTTTGAATTAGCGCTTAATGCTGTATGTGAGGAGGGTTCCTGAAAGGTTTGAATTAGCAATTAATTCTGTATGTGAGGAGGATTCCTGAAAGGTATGAATTAGCACTTAATGCTGTATATGAGTAGGGTTCCTGAAAGGTTTGAATTAGCGCTTAATGCTGTATATGAGGAGGGTTCCTGAAAGGTTTGAATTAGCAATTAATTCTGTATGTGAGGAGGATTCCTGAAAGGTATGAATTAGCACTTAATGCTGTATGTGAGGAGGGTTCCTGAAAGGTTTGAATTAGCGCTTAATGCTGTATGTGAGGAGGGTTCCTGAAAGGTTTGAATTAGCGCTTAATGCTGTATGTGAGGAGGGTTCCTGAAAGGTTTGAATTAGCGCTTAATGCTGTATGTGAGGAGGGTTCCTGAAAGGTTTGAATTAGCGCTTAATGCTGTACGTGAGGAGGATTCCTGAAAGGTTTGAATTAGTGCTTAATGCTGTATGTGAGTAGGGTTCCTGAAAGGTTTGAATTAGCGCTTAATGCTGTATGTGAGGAGGGTTCCTGAAAGGTTTGAATTAGCACTTAATGCTGTATGTGAGGAGGGTTCCTGAAAGGTTTGAATTAGCGCTTAATGCTGCATGTGAGGAGGGTTCCTGAAAGGTTTGAATTAGCACTTAATACTGTATGTGAGTAGGGTTCCTGAAAGGTTTGAATTAGTGCTTAATGCTGTATGTGAGGAGGGTTCCTGAAAGGTTTGAATTAGCGCTTAATGCTGTATTTGAGGAGGGTTCCTGAAAGGTTTGAATTAGCGCTTAATGCTGTATGTGAGGAGGGTTCCTGAAAGGTATGAATTAGCACTTAATGCTGTATGTGAGGAGGGTTCCTGAAAGGTTTGAATTAGCACTTAATGCTGTATGTGAGTAGGGTTCCTGAAAGGTTTGAATTAGCACTTAATGCTGAATGTGAGGAGGGTTCCTGAAAGGTTTGAATTAGCGCTTAATGCTGTATGTGAGGAGGGTTCCTGAAAGGTTTGAATTAGCACTTAATGCTGAATGTGAGGAGGGTTCCTGAAAGGTTTGAATTAGCACTTAATGCTGAATGTGAGGAGGGTTCCTGAAAGCAGCAAAGCTGGAAGGTAGTTGCTGACCTAGAGGAGCATGTAAATGAAGACTGTAGGAGTGTGGAGTGTGAAGTAACCAGGGCTAACCTGTAAAATATACAAAGTAACAGTTTATAAAGCTAAAAGATGGGCCTCAGAGATGTATTTATTTATTGGCATTTGATTACCAGGAAATTCTGACTAGGTAGGAACACATTTTCATTGGAGGCCCAAAAAGAAAAGTGGCAAAGTATTTCAAAACATTTTAAGAGTGATAATTATACAATCTTCAAAAATACTATAAAACATCTACAATTTAACTAATTATACCAAATTAGACAAAAGGCAACCCCTAACTGAGAAAAGCTGAAAGACACAACAATACCAGATTAGACATAATATGAAAACATTGGTTAAGAATTGATGCAAGTTAATATTTAGACATATTTTAGCCATTTTGTATTGAAGTTAAAGGTAAGTTAGCCTAATACAAACAGGAATTGCAATATAAATAAGAGGAAAAGCAGGTTTATGGCATAATTATGGAGAAACCCTGGGGAGAGAAACTGATTGAAGTAAATAAGTGAGTAAAGGAGAGACACTAAGAAAGTGTAAGGTATGATTAGGTACTTGTACTTATTTAACGATATAGTTTATCCTGGTGTTGAGAAAGGTTTTAAAGGCTGCGAGGGAAGGTATTGACTTGATGGATACAGATAAGGAGTTCTACACCTTAGCAGCATGGTACGAGTACCCACAGTGGTCAGCAGATCTGATAGGTTTGTGTACAGACAGGCATTTTTGATCATTGGTATGTAATAACTGACTGGAGCATAGTTGTGTAGAATGATATTTAGTGACAGAAAAACAAATGGATTCTGGATAATTCTACAGCTGCTAAGAAGCTGTGTATATGTTAGTTGATAAGGTAGCTCTAACCAGTTTAGGCTTTTTAGTGCTACATAGAAGGTGGGCTCTGAAAGGGGTATTTGCTGCAAATTTAACAATTTTGTTATGGCATTTGTTAGAAAAATATGTATTAGTAATATGCATGCTTAGTGCATTCGAGGTTTAAAAGGGTTAATACATTTATTCTGTTCACACTGCATGAATCTGCACAGCTATTAGAAATATAACAGGGATCATTTGATTTCTGCTAATGTCATGACAATAATAAGAAGTGTTTCATTTCTACTAGTGTCATGAGACTTAACAAAGAGTTATTGATTTTCTGCTTATGCCATGAGAAAGTGCACAGCTGCTAGAAGCTATTGATAATGAAAACAAAGGCTGCTTGAAAGTATAAACCGTAGTCAGCATTACTTGTACCTAAGCTAGAAATGTACCTTGAATCTAGGCAAAATGTAACACATATATTAGAACTGCACAATTGAAGAATAGAAAGTTTGTGGTGGGCTAAAATAAGCCCCAAGGTCAATTTGTTTTTCTCAAATGTTTTGTAAATCAGCAGTTATTCTCGACTAGTCAGCAAATTAGTCTAGTAACATTTTCTGTAGAACAATACAGAAAGCTGTGTCTAACTACGTCAATAGAATAGTAACATTTACTGTGTGACATGGAAAGAACTGTATAAAAGTACCATGCTAACTATTAATGTTTAGACAAATTATTCTGCCTGCATGCTTTGTCTCCTTGCTGCAAGTTAATAAAGGGTGCCTTACTTGAACCTTACTTGAATTGGTCTTTGAAGTGTTTTCCTTTGACAGATTGGTCTTTCGGACCTGAACCCCCTCTTCACCTCGGATCAGATGGGCCAGGTGGTTGAAACCATACTGGGAAGAAACCAAATCGGTTCTTCTTATTTGAAAAGTCCTCTGACTGAATTGTTGTTCAAAAGAGGCCAGCCACTTTCTGATCTGCGACTGAAGGACGGGTCTCCGCGAATCAGGTGATCAATCACATAGGCTCAGGTAAGGTGAATCTACTTTTTTCTGTTTTCTGTTTTAGATCAGGGATTAGATTTGTATTGTTTTTGTCAAGACTGTATTTTACAAGTCAGGGACAGAAAAGATTACTGTCTTGTCACAGATCAGGAGAAACAGAATAAGTAGGCAGTCATTCTGAAGAGACTATAACAAAATCCGTGGTACCACGTTAAAAATAAGAGAAGTTACATAACAATAAAAGGGTAGAACAAAATGGATAATAATTGCACAAAAAGACCCCAAAATCCGCTGTTAACAGAAGACGCAAAATACATGCAGTCGCAGCGCGCCGACAATATTAAATATTATTCAAAATGGGTTAATAAGTATGAATTCGACGGAAAATTAGAAAAATCCTCACTTATCAAACTTGTCAAACAGCTCAAAACTGATTCCAAAGGTCGGGTAAAAAAGCAACGTCAATTAGGAATTCCTCAGGCACACAGGTGGCTTGAGGAAGTAAACCGTAGGGAACAAAAGAACAACAATTCAAAAACAATGTTTTTAGATAAGGAGGACAATAATTTAGTAATAGCATTGGCCCCTCCGCCTCCCTTACCGGAATATGAAGCAAGTGAACAGGTTAATCCACCCCCATGATATCCTGTCGTCACTGAAAATAGAGACATTGTAAAAGTAAAACCATTTATTAGAGATCCCATCGAGACCAGGTCTCGACCAAGGGCAGGTAACTCAAATGAAGGCATTGAGTTATATCAACTGGTTAAGAATTCACTATCTATGAGTGAAGAAGAAATATGCCCACTTATAGAAGTACCTAATCCTCAGGCAGGTCAAGATAATCAGGACCCAACTATTTTAGTGTATAGACCTTGGACTCTGGAAGATATCCGGAAAGCCACTGAGGGAATTCCACATCCAAAAGTTAATTTTAGAAAGTTCTTAGATGATTTACAAGGAATGAGGCTGAGTTATAACCTAAGCGGAGAAGAGGTAGAAAAAGTAGTTAGACAAATTGTGGGGCCAGATTGGTACATGATTAGTGGCAACTGGAATCCCTGTGACGCTGCACAAAGACCCCTGCCACATAGCAGCGCAGAACTAGACAACAGAGTAAAAGGTCTTACAGACCGCATCTCTGAAAAATTGAAGCCTAGGGCAGACTGGACTTGCATTAATCAATGCATCCAACAAGAAGGTGAAACTATTGACCGATATTATGCCAGATTATTAGAATGTTTTAATAACCACTGTGGAATGCAGGTTCCTGAAGATCAGACACAAGATTCCCCATATGAAATGCAGTTAAAGAATGCATTTTTAAAGGGCAGTATTGCACCTATAAGCAGTTTCATTACAAAACACATGGTAGACCATTGTACAAGCAGGTTACAGTCATTGCTTGAATATGCTAGGCATGCCAAAAGGCATTTTAATAGCAAAAAGAAAAAGAAAGCCCAAGTATTTTCTGTAGAAGATGGAGCAGAAGTTTATGTAGTACAGTCCAGAAAAAAGGGCAAGAAAAATGCGCAGGGAAACAAACAATCTGATCAGCGATCAGAGGACTTTGAAGGGTGAAAGAAAAGGGGAGAATGTTTTAAATGCGGTAAGAAGGGACACTTGGCAAAGGATTGCAGGAAAAACAAGAAGGCAACCACGGAAGACAAGGAGGGTGAGGACTGACTATATGGTAGTCAGGAATCACTAGAAGGGGATAGCAGAGAAAGGACAAATGAGAATGTTATAGAGGGAGTAGATGATGTGACAGAAGAGATAGAGGAAGTGCAAGAAGTTAGTGACAGTGAAGAAAATGAAATATTAGACCTAGCTTTATTGAGCTTGGAGCTCTATTTAGCAGACACGAAACCAGAAGTTGCACTCTTGGTAGAAGGGAGGGAAGTCAAATTCTTGTGTGACTCAGGGGCATTACAAACCCTGATACATCCCTCCAAACTGCCAGAAAACACGGAGTCACCTGATTACATACTGGTAAAAGCAGCTAATGGACAGCTGTATCGGGAGCCCCTCTCCCGTAATATTGCAATAACTGATCCAGTTTCAGGATTGACTCAGAAAAGCAAAATTGTTGTTTCTGCAAAATGCCCAGTGAACCTCTTGGGCAGAGACCTCATGCAACTATTTGGTATAGCAGTAGTCCCAACCACACAGGGTATGGAAGCACAGCGACAAATTGATACCTTTGCAGTGCAATCGGAGGGTGAAATGTTTTATTGGTACAGCCAGGACTTGGTTATGACTGATCCAGGGACTGTGACCGAAGAATTAATGAATGTAGCCATCAGCAAGTTCCCCTCCCTTGACATTGATAAGCAACACTTGTTGCAGTGTACCCTGTATTATTGTAACACACCAGAACCTGATAAGGAATATGAGCAAGAATTGTTTAAAAATCATGCAAACAGATTGATATTATGTAACCTGTACTGGGACACAGAAGGGAACAGTGCAGCCAGCTGTTCATTGCCCCAGGAGTTCTTTGCACTCTATAAATCTAATCGATTACCACATGTTAGCTTAACTAAGAACAAAAATATAGAATGGGCAGACCTAGGAGAAAAAGTCACGAGATGGGAGAAACAGACAGAATTAGAACTGTCAGAGGACAGGGAATACAAATACAGAAGTTGAATTGGATAACTCAGACCCACCCAGCCGTGCACTTGCAGTCTAGCAAGAACAGCTGATTAGCACTCCTATTAAAGGAGGAAGAGAATGCCTTACAGAATATACCAGAAACTCTCTGGTCAACAGGAAAGTCAGATGTAGGACTTATTCGTATAGCGGGACCAGTTACTATCACGCCAAAGTCAGCATTTAGACCACAGAAAAGACAGTATCCCTTAAGAAAAGATGCAAAGGCAGGGATAAAGCCTATTATAGCAGCCTTACTTAAAGGAGAGATACTAGTAGAATCTCCCGATTCACCATGTAGCACACCCTTATTTCCTGTTAAAAAGGCCAGCGGAGAATGGCGTATGGTCCAGGACTTACAAGCTGTAAACGACACAGTAATACCAAGGGCACCCATAGTGCCAGATCCACACACTCTGTTAAATGACTTAAAACCTCAACAAAAGTATTTTTCTGTGGTAGATATCAGCAATGCGTTCTTTTCAATACCGATACACCCTGACAGCCAGTATTGGTTTGCATTCACATTTCAGTGGAAAAGATATACATATACTCGGCTACCACAGGGATATTGTGAAAGTCCAACAATATTCTCACAAGAAATGGCAAGCAACTTGGCGGGATTCACCCCACCAAGAGGCAGTTAGATTTTACTTTATGTTGATGACATCTTGCTGGCGGCCCCCACCCAGCAAGATTGTAGAGAAGATGCCATAGCGCTATTACAATTTTTAGCTGCTGAAGGACATAAGGTAAACAAAAATAAACTGCAGCTTTGGAAAAAACAAGTCAAATACCTGGGATATGTAATATCCAAGGAAGGTAGAACATTAGATGAGGACAGAAAAGTAGCAATTTTGCAAGCACCAAAACCCACTACCAAGAAGGAAATGATGTCCTTCCTGGGTACAACTAATTTTTGACGGAGCTGGATTTAAAACTATGCCTTGGAATCTGCACCTCTGACTGACCTGATATATAAAAACCCTATGACAGCACAGGATTTGTTACAATAGACACCAGAGGCAGAATCTGCTTTCTGCAAACTGAAACAGTTAATAGCGTCCTCATTAGTTCTGGGATTGCCAAACTACCATAAACGTTTTTTCCAAACTGTAGATTGTAAACAAGGTTATATGACATCAGTGTTAACACAACAGCATGGGAATAAGCAACGCCCCATTGCTTACTATTCATCACAACTAGATCCAGTGGCACGGCCCTTACCCCACTGTGTACAAGCAGTAGTTGCAGCTGCAATGGCAGTACAGGCTTCGGCTTCAGTAGTTTTATTCCACCCTCTCACTTTGAGAATGCCTCATGCAGTCGCGATTATTTTACTGCAAGAGAAGGTAGCATATTTTTCCCCTGCTAGGCATCTTTTCTGTATGACCATATTTTTGAGTCAGCCTCATATGACAATTGAACGATGCATGACTTTTAACCCTTCTACCCTGCTCCCAACCCCTGCAGATGGCACACCACACCGCTGCCTGCAGGTAATTGAGCAAAAGACACTACCTAGAAAAGATCTCACGGATGTCCCCTTGAATGATGCTGAGGTGACATACTACGTGGATGGTTCGTGCAAAAGGTGTCCTGCAGGACAGAATCTAGTAGGATATGCAGTAGTTTCTGATACTGAGGTTATAGAAGCAAAATCCTTACCACACAATTTATCTGCACAGGCAGCAGAATTGATTGCCTTGACACGGGCATGCACCTTAGCAAAGGGTAAATGTGTAAACATTTTTACTGACAGCCAGTACGCTTTTTCTACTGTACATGTTTTTGCGCAACAATGGAAAAACCGGGGAATGATAACATCTACTGGCAAACCTATCAATCATGCACAGTTTATTTTAGATCTTTTAGAATCTATTCAGTTACCCCAGAAAGTAGCTATTTGTAAATGCACAGCTCACACCAAGCAACAAGATAGAATTTCAAAAGGTAATGCAAGAGCTGATACAGCTGCAAAACAAGCAGCTTCTGAAGTATTTCTTTTAGATGAGGAATTACAACCCTCTGAGATTTTAGACTTAGAAATGTTAAAAACAATGCAGACTCTTACTACACAAGCTGAAGAAGAACGATGGATAAAACGAGGAGCAATCCTCAAAAAGGGGCTGTACATCTCTAAAGAAGGGAAACCGATACTACCATCTAATTTGGTTCGATATGCAGCTTTGTTGAGCCATGGGCAGTGCCATGTCTCAACAGGGGGGATGGTACATCTAGTAAACCAAGTGTTCACAACGTACGGATTTACAAACTACTCTAAAAATTTTGTTTGACGTGTCAAATTTGCAACAAACATCATGCACAAGGGGCGTTAAAGCCCAAGCAAGGGAGTTTCCCTACACCACCATATCCGTTTCACACTATCTGTATGGATTTCATAGAATTGAACAAATGTGAAAATAAGAAGTATTGTCTTGTCATTGTACATATGTTTTCCAGGTGGGGGGAAGCCTTTCCAACCAAAAATACAGATGCAGCCACGGTGGCAAAAGTACTTGTCAAAGAAATCATCCCTAGATTCAGCATTCCGGAAAGGATCTACAGTGACAATGGTACACACTTTGTAAACCAAACCATACAGCAGTTAAGTAAGAATTTTGATATTTCTTTAAAAAATTATTGCACATACCATCCGCAATCTGCAGAGCTAGTTGAGAGACATAATGGTATATTAAAAAACAAATTGAGAAAGTTAATAGCTGAGACAGGAAAGAACTGGCTATATTGTTTGCCCCTGACACTGTTGAGCATAAGAACTGTTCTGACTGCAAAAGGATTGACTCCTTTTGAAAAACTATTTGGAAGGGCTTATTATACACCCCAGTGGAAACTTCTCATGCCCTCAGACCAGGAAGCTGATTTTACACTAGCTGAATGCGTAAGAAATTTGTTGAATTCTAAACATCTGTTGCAGTTAAATTCTATTTCAGATAGACAGCAAACTGAGACATCAGAAGTGGGAGTCTCACCGGAGACTGGGTGTGGGTGAAGAATATAAAGAAGAAGAATTGGTCATCACCAAGGTGGGAAGGTCCATAACAGGTGCTTCTGTCAACACCCACTGCAGTCAAGATAGCAGAGCGAGCTTTGTGGATCCACCTGACACACTGCAAACTAGTTAAGAACTTTGAACTGGACAAAAATCTTACCACTCCATCGGGGCCCTCAGCACAAAGTCTGGCTACAAAGGTGGGTCAGATCAATAGGACTGATCCGTCTCAACCCCAGTGAAGAAACCATCGGTGCTGAAGGTCCTATTAGGGCAGAGAGTAAGATCACATGTCAAAAGCAAAAATGATAGAATCCAGAAAAATCCAAATAAAACTACTCGTAAGAGTCGGAGAAAACAGGAATGCAGAACAACCGTTTCCTCAGAAGTATTGCATAATCATCCTGTTGACTGTACTAGTGACAATAATCTTTTTGATGTGGCCATTCCTTTTCCCAACCACACAAACTGAACTGAATAAACGTGGAGAGTTGCACGTAGAGTGGCACCCAAACTTCAACACTTACCATGCAATCAAATATGTGTATGCTGAGACCTTCAATGTTTCGAATTGCTGGATTTGCACAGCTTTGCCAGCAGCATACGGGGGGTTATTGTTAACTTCATTCCCCCTAGGAGCCAACAAGACCTGGGAGAATTTAGTCTATGATACATCAGATGTTACATCACAAGATAAAGTAGCATTGCACTTGTCTGTTCGACAGAAGGGGACTGTGTGTTTTTACAAAAATGATACAGTTCAGGTGGGTTGTAGCAATTGCAATGTGACTGTTCCCTATAGATGCTACAATAAAACTGATAACACAAGTTCCTATTGCAACACAAGCTATGATTCATTTTTTGAACTGATGCATAGGACAACTGATGAAGTAAAACATAATGCTGACCTTTATAAACAACTGATTATAGTTGACAAAAAATGTTTCATCCAGAGCCAGGACATAGTAAAGTTACTACCAAAGTAGAAGACTGTTATTTTGTATGTGGTAGGAAGGCATACAAGTGGTTACCTGAGAATTGGTCCGGCAGTTGTTATTTGGGGTACCTGGTTCCAGCCATATGACACACAGCAGTTTTGCCTCAGGGGAAAATTCAAAATGTTCGACGAGAAATCAAGAAGCCTGTCAATCCAGTAGGGCAAATCAATGCAGGCTGGAAAAACCATCATGCTGTGGGCTTAGGGAAAAATGGACTGTCGCATATGGACTTGGGTGATACCATCATCTCGTGGGCAGGTGTACTGCCAGCATATGGAGCAACAAAATAAATCTGGGAACTGAGAAAACTGTCTAAACTTCTCGAAATAATGAGCAATGCAACCTTTTCCACTCTAGAATTGGTGACTGATGAACTGACTGCCATGAGAACTGTAGTGCTTCAAAACAGCATGGCTCTTGACTTCACCTAGCGGTGAGAGGAGGTACTTGCGCTTTAATCCAGGAAGAGTGCTGTTCATATATTCCTGACCACAAACACAAGATAGACAATTACCTTGAGGTAATTCAGCAAGTGTTGGCTATGACCAAATCAGGACCAAATCCATTGATGGACTTTTTCCAGAGATTGTTTGGGGGGGTGGGGCAGTATTCTAATGAACATCCTGATTGCCATCTGTGTAGGAATGATCTTACTGGTGTTATGTGTGTGCTGCTGCATCCCCTGCATGAAAAGACTGATTAAAGACTTTATAGACATGTCAGTTTCAGAAACCTTATACCAAGGTGCTGAACCTGAAGAATTGTTGAAAAATTGAAAATTATTTCATAAGTTTAAACTGAATGACTCTCTTAACTGCAAATCCTGAGTGGGAAGAGGTTAGGAGAAGAAAAAACTGTTTATGCTAATTTTGAATGTAGAATAAAAGTATTAAAAGGGGGGAAATGTTAGAAAAATATGTATTAGTAATATGCATGCAAAGTGCATTCGAGGGTTAAAAGGGTTAATACATTTATTCTGTCCACACTGCATGAATCTGCACAGCTATTATATATAACAGGAAGCATTTGATTTCTGCTAATGTCACGAAAATAACAAGAAGTGTTTCATTTCTACTAGTGTCATGAGACTTAAAGAATTATTTATTTTCTGCTTATGCCATGAGAAAGTACACAGCTGCTAGAAGCTATTGACAATGAGAACAAAGGCCGCTTGAAAGTATAAACCGTAGTCAGCATTACTTGCACCTAAGCTAGAAATGTACCTTGAATCTAGGCAAAATGTAACACATATATTAGAACTGCACAATTGAAGAATAGAAAGTTTGTGGTGGGCTAAAATAAGCCCCAAGGTCAGGTTTTTTTTTCAAATGTTTTGTAAATCAGCAGTTATTCTCAACTAGTCAGCAAATTAGTCTAGTAACATTTTCTGTAGAACAATACAGAAAGCTGTGTCTAACTATGTCAATAGAATAGTAACATTTACTGTGTGACATGGAAAGAACTGTATAAAAGTACCATGCTAACTATTAATGTTTAGACAAATCATTCTGCCTGCATGCTTTGTCTCCTTGCTGCAAGTTAATAAAGGGTGCCTTACTTGAACCTTACGTGAATTGGTCTTTGAAGTTTTTTCCTTTGACAGCATTGTTTGAGTATTGATTTTTGTAAAGCCTGGAGGTTAGCAAGGATCGGAGCACCATAAAGAAATGTGGGGAGGAGGTAAGTAGTGGCAAGTGCAGTTTTAGTTGTGTTCGTGAGAACGTTTTTTGTTTTGTAAAGCATCCCTAGTTTTTTAATGAGTTTTTCTCATACATTTTAGTATCTGCAGGAGAAATTTAAGATAATCAGGTATTATCTCTAATAATTTGCTATGAGAAGGGACTTCAATGGTTGTATAATCAAGAGAGAGGGATTAAATTTGTTTGTTTTTTTTCATGAGAAAGGGATTTGGAGGAAAAAGTAATATTTTTTTGGGGGGGTTGAACATTCATTGTACGTTACAAACCATATTTCAGTGGCTATTAAGGATTCCAGAATAATTTTTTTGAGGTCTGCCATGTGGTTCAGATGTGTACTGTATGTGGAGTCATCTGAGTACTGTATTATGGAGGCCTGTTGAGTGGTTGTGTGGAGGGTGTTGGTAAAAATGTAAAAGAGGAGGGGACCAAGGATAGAGCCTTGAGGTACACCGGTGATGACTGGGAGTTATGGAGAGAGGTTAGAGTGGCATTTTATAACTGATACCTATAGGACAGGTAACTTTTGAACCATATAAGGGTGGGCTGAGAGGTACCTAGTGACAACATCTGAAGTAGATGTTTGCTGTGACAAACCGGGTTGAAGGCTTTAGACAAGCCTAGAAATAAGGAGGAGACTAGTTTGCCATTATCTCTAGCTTTATTAACAGTATCTATATAGGTTAAAAGGGCAGTGCTAGTACTATGAGAAGACTAGAAATAAGGAGGAGACTAGTTTGCCATTATCTCTAGCTTTATTAACAGTATCTATATAAGTTATAAGGGCAGCACTAATACTAAGAAAAGACTAGAAATGAGGAGACTAGTTTGTCATTATCTCTAGTTTTATTAATAGTATCTATATAAGTTATAAGTGCAGTGCTAGTACTATGAGAAGACTAGAAATAAGGAGGAGACTAGTTTGCCATTATCTCTAGCTTTATTAACAGTGTCTATATAAGTTAGAAGGGCTGTGCTAGTACTATGGGAAGACTAGAAATAAGGATCAGACTAGTTTGCCATTATCTCTAGCTTTATTAACAGTATCTATATAGGTTAGAAGGGCAGCACTAGTACTATGAGAAGACGAGAAATAAGGAGGAGACTAGTTTTCCATTATCTCTAGCCTTATTAACAGCATCTATATAAGTTAGAAGGGCAGTGTTAGTACAACGAGAGGACTAGAAATAAGCAGGAGACTAGTTTGCCATTATCTCTAGCTATATTAATATTATCTGTATAAGTTAGAAGGGCAGTGCTAGTACTATGAGAAGACTAGAAATAAGGAGGAGACTAGTTTGCCATTATCTCTAGCTTTATTAACAGTGTCTATATAAGTTAGAAGGGCTGTGCTAGTACTATGAGAAGACTAGAAATAAGGAAGAGACTAGTTTGCCATTATCTCTAGCTTTATTAACAGTGTCTATATAAGTTAGAAGGGCTGTGCTAGTACTATGAGAAGACTAGAAATAAGGATCAGACTAGTTTGCCATTATCTCCAGCTTTATTAACAGTATCTATATAGGTTAGAAGGGCAGCACTAGTACTATGAGAAGACGAGAAATAAGGAAGAGACTAGTTTGCCATTATCTCTAGCCTTATTAACACCATCTATATAAGTTAGAAGGGCAGTGTTAGTACAACGAGAGGACTAGAAATAAGGAGGAGACTAGTTTGCCATTATCTCTAGCTATATCAATATTATCTGTATAAGTTAGAAGGGCAGTGCTAGTACTATGAGAATACTAGAAATAAGGAGGAGACTAGTTTGTCATTATCTCTAGCTTTATTAACAGTATCTATATAAGTTAGAAGGGCAGTGCTAGTACTATGAGAAGACTAGAAATAAGGAGGAGACTAGTTTGCCGTTATCTCTAGCTTTATGAAGAGTGTCTATATAAGTTAGAAGGGGAGTGCTAGTACTATGAGAAGACTAGAAATAAGGAGGAGCCTAGTGTGCCATTATCTGTAGCTTTATTAACAGTATCTATATAAGTTAGAAGGGCAGTGCTAGTACTATGAGAAGACTAGAAATAAGGAGGAGACTAGTCTGCCATTATCTCTAGCTTTATTAACAGTATCTATATAGGTTAGAAGGGAAGCGCTAGTACTATGAGAAGACTAGAAATAAGGTGGAGACTAGTTTGCCATTATCTCTAGCTTTATTAACAGTGTCTATATAAGTCAGAAGGGGAGTGCTAGTACTATGAGAAGACTAGAAATAAGGAGGAGACTAGTTTGTCATTATCTCTAGCTTTATTAACAGTATCTATATAAGTTAGAAGGGCAGTGCTAGTACTATGAGAAGACTAGAAATAAGGAGGAGACTAGTTTACCATTATATCTAGCATTATTAACAGTGTCATAAGTTAGAAGGGCAGTGCTAGTACTATGAGAAGACAAGAAATAAGGAAGAGACTAGTTTGCCATTATCTCTAGCTTTATTAACAATATCCATATAGGTTAAGAAATAAGGAGGAGACTAGTTTGCCATTATCTCTAGCTTTAGTAACAGTATCTATATAAGTTAGAAGGGCAGTGCTAGTACTATGAGAAGACTAGAAATAAGGAGGAGACTAGTTTGTCATTATCTCTAGCTTTATTAACAGTATCTACATAGGTTAGAAGGGCACTGCTAGTACTATGAGAAGACTAGAAATAAGGAAGAGACTAGTTTGTCAATATCTCTAGCTTTAGTAACAGTATCTATATAAGTTACAAGGGCAGCTTTATTAACAGTATATATATATATATATATATATATATATATATATATATATATATATACATATATGTGTTAGAAGGGCAGTGCTAGTACTATGAGAGGACTAGAAATAAGGAGGAGAGCAGTTTGTCATTATCTCTAGCTTTATTTACAGTGTCTATATAGGTTAGAAGGGCAGTGCTAGTACTATGAGAAGACTAGAAATAAGGAAGAGACTAGTTTGCCATTATCTCTTGCTTTATTAACAGTATCCATATAAGTTAGAAGGGCAGTGCTAGTACTACGAGAAGACTAGAAATAAGGAGGAGACTAGTTTGCCATTATCTCTAGCTTTATTAACAATATCCATAAAGGTTAAGAAATAAGGCGGAGACTAGTTTGCCATTATCTCTAGCTTTAGTAACAGTATCTATATAAGTTAGAAGGGCAGTGCTAGTACTATGTGAAGACTAGAAATAAGGAGGAGACTAGTTTGCCATTATCTCTAGCTATATTAATATTATCTGTATAAGTTAGAAGGGCAGTGCTAGTACTATGAGAAGACCAGAAATATGGAAGAGACTAGTTTGCCATTATCTCTTGCTTTATTAACAGTATCCATATAAGTTAGAAGGGCAGTGCTAGTACTATGAGAAAACTAGAAATAAGGAGGAGACTAGTTTGCCATTATCTCTAGCTTTATTAACAATATCCATATAGGTTAAGAAATAAGGCGGAGACTAGTTTGCCATTATCTCTAGCTTTAGTAACAGTATCTATATAAGTTAGAAGGGCAGTGCTAGTACTATGTAAAGACTAGAAATAAGGAGGAGACTAGTTTGCCATTATCTCTAGCTATATATTACCTGTATAAGTTAGAAGGGCAGTGCTAGTACTATGAGAAGACTAGAAATAAGGAGGAGAGTAGTTTGTCATTATCTCTAGCCTTATTAACAGTATCTATATAAGTTAGAAGGGCAGTGCTAGTACTATGAGAAGACTAGAAATAAGGAGGAGACTAGTTTGCCATTATCTGGAGCTTTATTAACAGTATTTATATAAGTTAGAAGGGTGGTGCTAGTACTATGAGAAGACTAGAAGTAATGAGGAGACTAGTTTGCCATTATCTCTAGCTTTATTAACTGTATCTATATAAGTTAGAAGGGCAGTGGTAGTATTATGAAAAGACTAGAAATAAGAAGGAGACTAGTTTGTCTTTATCTCTAGCATTATTAACAGTATCTATATAAGTTAGAAGGGCAGTGCTAGTACTATGAGAAGACTAGAAGTAAGGAGGAGACTAGTTTGCCATTATCTCTAGCTTTATTAACAGTGTCTATATAAGTTAGAAGGGGAGTGCTAGTACTATGAGAAGACTAGAAATAAGGAGGAGACTAGTTTGTCATTATCTCTAGCTTTATTAACAGTATCTATATAAGTTAGAAGGGCAGTGCTACTACTATGAGAACACTAGAAATAAGGAGGGGACTAGTTTACCATTATATCTAGCTTTATTAACAGTGTCTATATAAGTTAGAAGGGCACTGCTAGTACTATGAGAAGACTACAAATAAGGAGGAGACTAGTTTGCCATTATCTCTAGCGTTATTAACAGTATATATATATATATATATATATATATATATATATATATATATATGTATATAATTTAGAAGGGCAGTGCTAGTAATATGAGAAGACTAGACATAAGGAAGAGACTAGTTTGCCATTATCTCTAGCTTTACTAACAGTATCTATATAAGTTAGAAGGGCAGTGCTAGTACCATGAGAAGACTAGAAATAAGGAGGAGACTAGTTTGTCATTATCTCTAGCTTTATTAACAGTATCTATATAAGTTAGAAGGGCAGTGCTAGTACTATGAGAAGACTAGAAATAAGGAGGAGACTAGTTTGTCATTATCTCTAGCTTTATTAACATTGTCTATATAAGTTAGCAGGGCAGTGCTTGTCCTATGAGAAGACTAGAAATAAGGAGGAGACTAGTTTGCCATTATCTCTGGCTTTATTAACAGTATCTATATAAGTTAACAGGACAGTGCTAGTACTACGAGAAGACTAGAACTAAGGCGGAGACTAGTCTGTCTGCCATTATCTCTTACTTTATTAACAGTGTCTATATAGGTTAGAAGGGCAGTGCTAGTACTCTGAGAAGACTAAAAATAAGGAGGAGACTAGTTTGCCATTATCTCTAGCTTTATTAACAGTATCTATATAAGTTAGAAGGGCAGTGCTAGTACTATGGGAAGACTAGAAATAAGGAGGAGACTAGTTTGCTATTATCTTTAGCTTTATTAACAGTTTCTATATAAGTTAGATGGGCAGTGCTAGTACTATGAGAAGACTAGAAATAAGAAGGAGACTAGTTTGCCATTATCTCTAGCTTTATTAACAGTATCTATATAAGTTAGATGGGCGGTGCTAGTACCATGAGAAGACTAGAAATAAGGAGGAGACTAGTTTGCCATTATCTCTAGCTTTAGTAACAGTATCTATATAAGTTAGATGGGCAGTGCTAGTACCATGAGAAGACTAGAAATAAGGAGGAGACTAGTTTGCCGTTATCTCTAGCTTTATTAACAGTATCTATATAAGTTAGAAGGGCAGTGCTAGTACTATGAGAAAACTAGAAATAAGGAGGAGACTAGTTTGCCATTATCTATAGCTTTATTAACAGTATCTATATAAATTAGAAGGGCAGTACTAGTGCTATGAAAAGACTAGAAATAATTAGGAGACTAGTTTGCCATTATCTTTAGCTTAATTAACAGTATCTATATAAGTTAGAAAGGCAGTGCTAGTACTATGAGAAGCCTAGAAATAAGGAGGAGACTAGTTTGTCATTTTCTCTAGCTTTATTAACAGTGTCTATATAAGTTAGCAGGGCAGTGCTTGTACTATGAGAAGACTAGAAATAAGGAGGAGACTAGTTTGCCATTATCTCTAGCTTTATTAACAGTGTCTATATAAGTTAGAAGGGCAGTGCTAGTACTATGAAAAGACTAGAAATAAGGAGGAGACTAGTCTGTCATTATCTATAGCTTTATTAACAGTATCTATATAAATTAGAAGGGTAGTACTAGTACTATGAAAAGACTAGAAATAAGGAGGAGACTAGTTTGCCATTATCTCTAGCTTAATTAACAGTATATATATAAGTTAGAAGGGCAGTGCTAGTACTATGAGAAGCCTAGAAATAAGGAGGAGACTAGTTTGTCATTATCTCTAGCTTTATTAACAGTGTCTATTTAAGTTAGCAGGGCAATGCTTGTACTATGAGAAGACTAGAAATAAGGAGGAGACTAGTTTGCCATTATCTCTAGCTTTATTAACAGTGTCTATATAAGTTAGAAGGGCAGTGCTAGTACTATGATAAGACTAGAAATAAGGAGGAAACTAGTTTGCCATTATCTATAGCTTTATTAACAGTATCTATATAAATTAGAAGGGCAGTACTAGTACTATGAAAAGACTAGAAATAAGGAGGAGACTAGTTTGCCATTATCTCTAGCTTAATTAATAGTATCTATATAAGTTAGAAGGGCAGTGCTAGTACTATGAGAAGTCTAGAAATAAGGAGGAGACTAGTTTGTCATTATCTCTAGCTTTATTAACAGTGTCTATATAAGTTAGGAGGGCAGTGCTTGTACTATGAGAAGACTAGAAATAAGGAGGAGACTAGTCTGTCATTATCTCTAGCTTTATTAACAGTATCTATATAAGTTAAAAGTGGAATGCTAGTAGTATGAAAGGACTAGAAATAAGGAGGAGACTAGTTTGCCATTATCTCTAGCTTTATTAACAGTATCTATATAGGTTAGAAGGGCAGTGCTAGTACTACGAGAAGACTAGAACTAAGTCGGAGACTAGTCTGTCTGCTATTATCTCTTGCTTTATTAACAGTGTCTATATAGGTTAGAAGGGCAGTGCTAGTACTATGAGGAGACTAGAAATAGGGAGGAGACTTGTTTGCCATTATCTCTAGCTTTATTAACAGTATCTATATACGTTAGAAGGGCAGTGCTAGTCCTATGCAAAGACTAGTAATAAGGAGCAGACTAGTTTTTCATTATCTCTAGCTTTATTAATAGTATCTATATAAGTTAGAAGGGCAGTGCTAGTACTATGAGAAGACTAGAATTAAGGAGGAGACTAGTTTGCCATTATCTGTAGCTTTATTAACAGTATCTGTATAAGTTAAAAGTGCAATGCTAGTAGTATGAAAGGACTATAAATAAGGAGGAGACTATTTTGTCATTATCTCTAGCTTTATTAACAGTATTTATGTAAGTTAGAAGGGCAGTGCTAGTACTTTTGGAAGGATGGAAGCCATGTTCTTTAAGGGATAGGAGTTCTTCATACAAGAGATTGTCTAGCAATTGTTTATGACATCATTTTTCAAGTATCTTTTGAAAGAGGTGATAAGATTGCTATAGGTCTAAAGTTAGTGATGTCTGTTGATTTTCCTCATTTGTACAGAGGGATAGTGTGTGACTTTTTCCAGAGAGAGAGAATATGAGATTCCTGGATTGATCTATTTATTTATTTTGATATTTGTTGACCAGGATATTCCCACTGAACTAGTGCCCTTTTTAGCAGAGGCCTGGAGAGTACAAATAAGCAAGAAAAGAATTACAATAATGTAAAATGCAATAAAATATATACAATAAGGTAAATTAACAGCTCAAGTATGAGGACTCAGCAAAAGAGACTTTTAGAGTAAGCAGTAAGTATTGAAGCAGGGAGTAACAAACACTGGCAACAATGCCTCTAGATCATCCTCAGTGGACAATTGTACGATTCAGAGCAGTTTGTATTATAGGCTACAGTGTGTGTAGATAGATTTAATATAGAAAGTTAATTGGGAGTAGGATACAAGTAGCATGTCTTCAGAAGTAGGAAGTGAAGGAGCATGGAGACTCGTAGGTGACTGTGACTGCCTTACTAAGGAGGTTAGTTTAGATAATTAGAGGAACAAAGGGCTAGGATGGAAAGTGAGGAGAGGGAGAAGGTAATGGAGGAGTAAGCAAGGGGGTCAAGTCGGATGACTGCAGTGACAGACCCCGGTGCTGCTTAAGTAATCTGTCAGAGTTTTCATGAATTTGTGGACATGGGTAATATTCCTGAGGGTCATGGGAAGCTTGTTCCATGAAAGAGCAGGGAAGTAGCTGTAGAGATTTTGTCCAATAGACCTTTTAGGCTTGTGAATATGTAAGAGACATTGGTCTAAGCTTCTGAGGGATCAAGGGGGTGCTAGAGGGAGACAAGGGAGGAGATATTTGGGCAGGAGGAAGGCTTATTCAGGAAAGATTGGATTATGAGAAGCTGCATAAATAAGAGTTGGTTAGGAAACTCTAGCTAGATGAGTGTTTGGAGAGGTTGACAATAATGTGATTTTGTTGGCAGAGTAGCTGCAAATCTAGCTATTTTGTTGTAGGTGGTTTCAAGTTTGAAACGTGGTGAGGACTGTAAGTTGGCTGAGATTTGGGAGCTGTAGAAGAGGTTTGGGAGAAGGTAGGCTTGGGCAAATGAGATTCTGGAGCTGGGTCTGAGGAACCTTTTGTTTCTATAAGTAGGCAAAGCTTTTGGTGGGTTTTCTTAATACAGTGATGTACATGAAGGTCAAATTAAAGTTGGCCATCTATGACTGCTCTAAGGAGCTTAGTGTGGGTTTCAGGAGTGACACTAGTGCTTTTAAGGGAAGGGATGGTGAATGTGGATTTAAGATAGTTTAGGGATTTCTGGGAGGAAGAGAAGACGTTTGGTCATTTTAGGGTTATGTATGAGTTGGTTGTTAGTAAGCCATGTTTCTGTGAGGTTGAGAGATTTTTCTGTTAGGGTGAGCAGATTAGAGGGATTGTCAGCGTTGGAGATGATTGTGGAGTTGTCTGCGTACTGTATGAGGGATGACTGAGGACAAGATGTGTGAAGTTAGTTGGTTAAGATGTTAAAGAGAAGGTGGCTTAGAACTGAGTCTTGCGGAATGCCCATTTTGATGTGGAGAAAGGGAGATAGAGCAGAGAGCCACTTGACGGATTGCTGTCTGTCTGTGAGGTAGCTGTTAAACCAACAGATAGTTGCTGGGGCGAGGCTGAGTTGAAAAAGTTTGGAGAAGAGGATGGAGTGAGAGACAGTGTGAAAGGCTTTGGAGAGATCTAAGAAGAGGCATGACACTAGTTTACTATTGCCTCTGGTTAGGGAGATGGAGTTAGTAAAGGTAAATAAGTGCTGTGAGGAGGGTGGAGCCATGCTGGGTAGGGGTGATCAGGTTTTCTTGAGTGAGATAAACCATGATTTGTTTATGAACACAGTGCTTGAGCATTTTAGAGGGGGGGTTATGGCAAGGGGTTAATTAGAAAATAATTCCCATCTTTGTGGATTGGTATGGTATGGAATTCTTTACAAAGAGTAATGACAGAGGATTCACTGATAGAGTGGTTTATGAGGATGGAGACTGGGTATGCTGTGGAGTTAGCAGCAGCCTTTAGGAAGAAATATGGTAAATTATCAGCTGATGGGGAACATGGTTTAAAGCTGAGAAGATTTTTAATGTAACTGGTTGGAATGAGATTTAGTGAGAATGGGCAGTGGGAGGTGAGGGGTTGGTTGGGTTGGAAGTCTGCGTAAGTTTGCTGATGGCATCAATAAAGTATGAATTAAAAATGAATGCAGTTTCTTGGGATGTATTATTAGGACAGAGGTTAGATGTTGAGGGATTCCTGGGGTGGAGAATTTGGTTGACCGTATTCCAGAATTTGTTTGGGAGTTCTAGGTTCTGTAGTTTGCGGTGCGTGGTAGAGGTTCTTTTTATCATTGTTTGTGTGTTATTTGGTCACATTATGGAGTTCCCTATATTTCTGGTAATCTGTGAGAATTTTTTTTTTATTCCAGAGTTTCCAAGTAGAATCTCTGTTATGGATAAGAGACCGGGTAGAGTTGGTGAGCCAAGGAGAACATTGTGATTTGACTCTGACAGTATTGGGAGGGGCAAGGGAGTTCAGTGTTTAAGAAGATGGAGTTAAATTGAAGAACAGCTTTATCAAGAGGCAGGACTGAAAGGAAGGACCAAGCAATAGCGGTGAGACAATTATTGAATATTTTTGAGTTGAAGTTGGTTAGCTTTTGGCATTCCTTAAATTTATGAGGTCTAGAGAGGGAGAGGATCTTTGGGCTCATATTGGGGAGTGGTTACTACTTGAGTCTGGTAGGGATTGTGGCTGGTGATGCAGGTTAGAATGGGAAACAAGAACCCAGTCAATGATAGAACTGGTATTTGTGGGTTTATGAAGAAAAGTGGGAGAAGAGATAAGTTGGGTGTAACCCTATTTGGATTGAGACGGTAGGTAATGATATCAGCTCCTATTTTAAGGTAATTCACTTGGAAGGTCATCAGCTGAAGTAAAGAATGGTTTGAGCATCTTTACATGTAGTTTTATATAGGATGTGGACACAGGTTTGAAGATGAAAGCGGATGTAGTGATATGTGGCTGTTGGGCAGGGTTGGGATTAGATTTGGGGAATCCTTAGTTATAGATGCTATACTATCTATGAAATAAGAGTTGAATTGTATTGTGATTTTGAGTGATGAGTTATTGAGAAAGGAATTAAGGTTGCATTTTTGGTCGGGATGCTGGATTTCTTTAATGACTGTCCAGAATTTGTAGGGCTGTGTTTACGTCTTCTTTTGGCTGCTCCCATTAGGGGTTGCCACAGCGGATCATCTGTTTCCATTTCTTCCTGTCCTCTGCATCTTGTTCCATTACACCAACCACCTGCATGTCCTCTCTCACCACATCCATAAACCTTATCTTAGGCCTTCCTCTTTTCCTGTTACCTGGCAGCTTCACCCTTAGCATCTTTTCCCCAATATACTCACCATCCCTCCTCAGCACATGTCCAAACCAACGTAATCTTGCCTCTCTGGCTTTGTCTCCAAACCTTCCAGCCTAGGCTGACCCTCTAATATACTTATTCTTAATCCTGTCCACCCTCATCACACCCAGTGCAAATCTTAACATCTTTAACTCTCCCACGTCCAGCTCTGACTCCTGCCTTTTTGTCAGTGCCACTGTCTCCAACCCATATAACATAGCTGGTCTCACTACCCTCTTGTAGACCTTCCCTTTCACTCTTACTGGTACTCGTCTCTCACAAATCACTCCTGACACTTTTCTCCACCCACTCCATCCTGCCTGTACTCTCTTCTTCACCTCTCTTCCACACTCACCATTACTCTGAACTATTGATCCCAAGTATTTAAACTCATCCACCTTCGCCACCTCTACTCCTTGCATCCTCACCATTCTTCTAACCTCCCTCTGATTCACATGCACATATTCTGTCTTAGTCCTGCTGACCTTCATTCCTCTTCTCTGTAGAGCAAATATCCACCTCTCCAGGGTCTCCTTCACCTGTTCCCTACTCTCACTACAGATCACAATGTCATCTGCAAACATCATAGTCCATGGGGACTCCTGTCTGATCTCATCTGTCAACCTGTCCATCACCATTGTAAATAAGAAAGGGCTCAGAGCTGATCCTTGATGTAATCCCACCTCCACCTTAAACACATCCGTCACTCCCACCGCAGACCTCACCACTGTCACACTACCCTTGAACATATCCTGTACTCTTACATACTTCTCTGACACTCCCGACTTCCTCATACAATACCACAACTCCTCTCTAGGCACCCTGTCATATGCTTTCTCTAAGTCCACAAAGACACAATGCAACTCCTTCTGACCTTCTCTGTACTGCTCCATCAACACTCTCAGAGCAAAAATTGCATCTGTAGTGCTCTTTCCTGGCATGAAATCATACTGCTGATCACTAATCATCACCTTCCTTCTTAACCTAGCTTCCACTACTCTTTCCCATAACTTCATGCTGTGACTGATCAATTTAATCCCTCTGTAGTTACTACAGCTCTGCACATCACCCTTATTCTTAAAAATCGGTACCAAAACACTTTTTCTCAATTCCTCAGGCATCCTCTCACTTTCCAAGATTTCATTAAACAATCTAGTTAAAAACTCCACTACCATTTCACCTAAACACCTCCATGCTTCCACAGGTATGTCATCTGGGCCAACAGCCTTTCCATTCTTCATCCTCTTCATAGCTATCCTTACTTCCTCCTTGCTAATCCATTGCACTTCATGATTCACTATCCGCACATCATCCAACCTTCTCTCCCTCTCACTCTCTTCATTTATCAACCCCTCAAAATACTCTTTCCATCTCCTCAACACACTCTCCTCACTTGTGAGTACGTTTCCCTCATTATCCTTTATCACCTTTACCTGCTGCACATCTTTCCTAGCTCGGTCCCTCTGTCTAGCCAATCGGCACAGGTCCTTTTCTCCCTCCTTAGTGTCCAACCTTTCATACAACTCTTCATATGCCTTATCCTTAGTCTTCACCACCTCTCTCTTTGCCATGTACCTCATCTCCTTATACTCCTGTCTACTTTCTTCATCTCTCTGACAATCCCATCTCTTCTTTGCCAACCTCTTTCTCTGTATACGCTCCTGTACTTCCTCATTCCACCACCATGTCTCCTTGCCATCCTTCCTCTGTCCAAATGTCATACCAAGCACCTTTCTAGCCGTCCCCCTTACTAGCTCTGCTGTAGTTACCCAGCTATTTGGTAACTCTTCACTGCCACCCAGTGCCTGTCTTAACTCATCCCTGAACTCCACCTCACAATTACCTTTTTCAGTTTCCACCATTTGATCCTTGGTGCTGCCCTCACACTCATCCTCCTCTTCTTGATCACCAACGTCATCCTACAAACCACCATCCTATGCTGCCTAACTACACTTTCCCCGGTCACCACTTTACAGTCTCCAATCTCCTTCAAACTGGCCCTCCTACATAAGATATAATCCACCTGTGTGCATCTCCCTCTACTCTTGTATGTCACTCTATGCTCCTCCCTCTTGTTAAAATACGTATTCACCACAGCCATGTCCATCCTTTTTGCAAACTCCACTACGATCTGACCTTCTGCATTCCTTTGTTTAACACCATAGCTACCCATCACTTCCTCATCCCCTCTGTTCCCTTCAGCAACATGCCCATTGAAATCTGCTCCAATCACCACTCTCTCACCCTTGGGTACATTCATCACCACTTCATCCAACTCACTCCAAAATTTTTCTTTCTCATCCATCGCACACCCAACTTGTGGAGCATATGCACTAACAACATTCATCATTACACCATCAATTTCTAGCTTCATAAACATCACTCTATCCGACACTCTTTTCACCTCCAAAACACTCTTAGCATACTGTTCCTTCAGGATAACCTCTACGCCATTTCTCCTCCCATCCACACTATGATAAAACAATTTGAACCCACCTCCAATACACCTAGCCTTATTCCCCTTCCATCTGGTCTCTTGCACACACAATATACCAACCTTCCTTCAGTCCATCATATCAGCTAGCTCACTCCCTATACCAGTCATACTGCCAACATTAAAAGTTCTGACCCTTACTACCACAGTCCTAGCCTTTACCTGCCTTCAGGCATGCCTTCCCCCTCTTCTCCTCCTTTGGCCAACAGTAGCCCAATTTCTGCCAGCACCCTGTTGGCTAACAGTACTGGTCGCGGTCGTTAACCCGGGCCTTGACCAATCCGGTATGTATATCTGTACTGTTGTCCGCATGTATGATTTGGCAAAATTTTATGTCGGATGTCCTTCCTTATGCAACTGTTCCCATTTATCTGGGCTTGGGACCGGCACAATGAAATGCACTGGCTTCTGCATCCCCAGTGGCTGGGTTTACTATTATTCTGAAAATTATTATTATATGGCTTTTTGTCTTTATTTACTTACTTTTCAGTATGACTGCAAAGCATTCTTATGTTTTCAAGATATCGAGGTGTTTTATATTTTTCCCATTTCTTTCCATGCTTTTTCTCTGTCCTGCATTAACATTCTACTCTTTTTGGACAGCCAGATTGCAGTATTTGTTTTAGGTCTCTAGAAAGTTGTATTAAATTCATTTACAGCATCATCTGATGGGAACATATTTAGGAAGTTCTAGTTAATAGATGATAAATTAGCTCTAGCTAATAATAAATTAATCATTTCTGGGTTAAACTTGTAAAGTTTGCATGCTGTTTTACAAACATGCTGTTTAAGTGGATGTGTGAGATTCTGTTTGTATAGATTGGGAGATGATGACTCAGACAGTCAGACTTTGCACCTGAGGTGGTTTATTTGCTATAGGATCTAGTCTAATAGGGACTTTGATGTCTTGCTATGATGTGTGAGTCTATTTATTACTTGTGTGAAACCATATACATTCACAGTAGATGTAGGGGAGTTAGAGTTTATGTCCAACCAATGGACATTCACATCACCTAGTAATATTGTTTTCTTGTGGAATTGTTATGGATATCCAATGTAGGATACCTTCCAGGATAGCCATATTGTTGCCAGGTGGGATATAAAGGACAGTGATATATATTTATTTATAATTGTTTATTTTTAATAAAGTAATAAGAAGGTGTGCTGAATTGAATGTTGATATTAGTTGTTGTAAAGGGGAATGTGGTAGTTGTTGAGGAATGTTAAAGCTCACTCTGTTCCCTCTTTATACTGTCAGTACAGATGATATTACCGCTGGCAGGTGTCATTTCAGAGTCATTTATGCTGGGTTTAAGCCAAATTTCAGTTACATTGAGAATATCAGGATTATGTTATGTAATCCAGTAATGCAGTTCAGCAGTTTTGTTTTTTATGCTTCTAACATTTATGGCAGTAAATGTTACATTGCTGGGGTTGGGAGTTGGCCATTGTGGGGTTAGAGTAGTGTGTTGAAAAGAATTAGATTGATGTTCGTTGTGATAGGTGGGATCAGGATCACGGAGAATGAGTCTTTCTAGAAGGCAGTTTGCATGTTGGGGATTACTGAGACTTGCTTTTGGGGAGTATTTTCCATTTAATTTTGTTTTGGTTTGAGTTGAAATTGAGTTTATCAGTCTACATCTGGAGTAAATGTGAGGGGTGTCATTAAATAGGTTTGGTGTGACGTGTGGAAAGTGTACAGAGGAAATATGAAGAGATGGTTGGGACAGAGATGGAGACATGTTGAGAGCTATTACAGTCGTGGTAGGATGAAAGATGGCTCAGTAAGAGAAGAAGAAGCTGAGGAGATGCTTGATTAAGTAAAGGGATCTGTATTTTACTATAATGAGAGGTGTGAAGAGAAAGAACCTAGGTCTGTCAGTATAATATATACAATAATTCCTTTTCCTCTGGATTTAATGGTGTTTGTTCCAATTTGTTTTGAGTAGCATTAGTCATTTAATATTTGTAGATATTTATTTGATGTTTAGTTTAACCAGTCAATGTTTGGTAGTTAAATAACCACCATACTGATTGTATTTTATTGATTTTACATCCCTGAATTTAGTCTGGAAATCCTCATGCTCCGTAGGAGACAAAGATAATGTATGATAAATCTCTGAAACAGTTGACTCAGTACCACTGATAGTTAATTATTAATCTCTAGGCATGAATTTTACAAAGACTGAGACAGTGCTGTTCATCTCATCACAGAATTAAAGGGGTATAGCCTGGAACTTATTATATTTTATTTTGGGTCTTTAAACCATGTTTCAGTGAGGGTACAGACATCAACATCCTCTAAGCAGATGAAAACTTCCAAATCACTACTTTACTATTGAGACGTTTGGCAATTAGCAAAGCCATTTTCATCCTTCTATATTATTCTGGCTTTTTTTTTGTTAAGATTCAAAGTGGTCAAAAAACTTTCTATAATACTATAGAGACTGAAATTTCCTGTTTAATATTTTATATTAAGCCTATCTAATGCAAAGCATTGCAAACAGCTGCACATTTTACTTTAGGTCAATAGGCACTGAACCCCAAACTGTGACATAATGCCATTTGCAATTGACTTCCCAAATTTTGCCTTGATGTTCGTGTCCCCAGACACTAAGTAGCATTTCCCATGTATGTCTGATGTCTAGGCCTCCCACTATGTCCCAGGACAGACTAGTTATGTGTAAGTTTGTGTTGGGGACCGGTAAACACACTAGTGCATGTAGAACCATGTTTTGCATGGATGTGGCCTGCTCCTCAATGCATTACGTGAGTAGTGAGACACAAGTGGATGCATTCTTTGCTGAAATCTCTGTCAAGGCTTCCTAAACATATCTCATATTATTTTATGTTGTTTTAAGTGGGATTTGACAAGTCATACCAGAATTTCACTTGCCCCCTCACACCATTGGGATCTGCCAGTTGCTCCTTCGATATCCGCCCCCACACAGCCCGACATGTCAGTCAAACATTCTTTTCGTGGTATCCCCAAAGTCTCAAAACAACCCACTAAAGTGTAGTGGGTCCAAAAACAAAACAGTGTTAGAAACTTCTTAAGACGAGTTTACGTTCACTACTTCTACTACTATTGTCTGATCTGATGAATATACAGTGATTAACTAGAAATACATGGACTGAAAATCTTACACA
>NC_056744.1:1824807862-1824955362 GCF_019279795.1 Protopterus annectens
GAGCGGTTGATTAAGATTGAGACTGGGTAGGATAGAGAGTCGGCAGCCATTTTAGGAAATGAGCAGGTAGACCATCTGCTGCAAGAGGAGTGCGTTTAAGTTTTAAGGGGTATTTGTTTATTGTTGAGGTTGGTACAGGAGAGAATGTAAAGGGAGGTGAGCTGTTAGGTGGTGCTGGTATGGATGAGTAGCTACTTTTGTAAAGTTGAGTTGATAGTGATTTAATGGATTCAGTAAAGTGTTGATTAAATTGGGAGGCTATATCGCTATCTGTTTTTGTAGAGGTGGAGGTGGGAGCTGGTGTGGAGGTTTTACCAGGTTTTAGTAGGGGGGGTTATTGCATGCCAGAACTTTTGGGGGTTATTGGAGTGTTTATTTTGTATATCTACAAAGTAGTTTTGTTTATCAAGCTTTGTTTGTTTTTTGACCTGATTCCTAAGGTGTTGATAGTTTTGTTTGGATAGACTAGTGTTAACTTTCTTCCAGGTTTTCCATGCCTTCTCTCTGGTTTTTAATAGGCTCTAGAGGATTTAGTAAGCCAAGGAGCATAGTGTTGCTTAGCTCTAATGTTTCTTACTGGGGCAACTGAATCAAGGATGTTAATAAGAGTCCTATTAAAATAGTCCACTGCTTGGTCTAGGTCAACGCTGTGTAGTGGTTCCCAGTTACATTTTTTAATACAGTGTTGAGTTCTAGAGGGTTATCATTGTGATCATTTCTTACTTGTCTATAGACTGTAGGTTTGGGTGTTAGTACATTTTCGTAGGAGGAAAGTAGGGAGATGGTCACTAAGTCCGTCAGGTAGACTACCTACTTTGTAATTATGTTCAGGGTAATGGGGTTTTTAGAGTTCCAGGCTAGCCAGTCAGTGTTTAGGTCACCTAATAAAATAGTTTCCTGTGGGAGATTATCTTTTGACCATTGTAGAATCTCCCCAATTATTGGAGCGTTATTACCTGGAGGGATGTATGCACAGAGGATACTGAATCTCCCCAATTATTGGAGTGTTATTACCTGGAGGGATGTATGCACAGAGGATACTGAATCTCCCCAATTATTGGAGCATTATTACCTGGAGGGATGTATGCACAGAGGATATTGAATCTCCCCAATTATTGGAGCATTATTACCTGGAGGGATGTATGCACAGAGGATATTGAATCTCCCCAATTATTGGAGTGTTATTACCTGGAGGGATGCATGCACAGAGGATATTGATGCTCTTTTTCTTATTTAACAGTAGGACAGAGCCTACGATCTCAGCAGTATTACATTTTGGTAGAGAAGTTAGTAGAGGTTGGAGAGAAATTGTATTTTTATAGACAATTGCAACCTTCTTTCCTGTTCTATTTAGCCATAAGATATTATATCCTGGAGGGAGAATTTCTTTGTTCTGTGTGCTGGGTTTTAGCCAGGTGTCTGTTATGGTAAGGATGCCGGGGGAGTAGTGAGTTATGAATGCATGTAAGTGAGGAAGTTTGTTTGATATACTGCAAGAGTTAAGATTGATGATGAGCAGATCTGCAGTGTGTTTGTTTGGGGGTATAATGTTGCTTGGCCCTGGATTTGGGTGAATATCCCCCCGAGGTAAGGAGGTATTTCTTTAATGAAAGTTGAAGCTTGCTAGTTTATAGAATGTCTGTGTGGAGTTTACTTGATGTTTTTCTAGTGTAGAATAGTGAAACACACTTGTCATGTTAAAATAGTACTGTGTTGTCACTAAATAAAGAGGGGGCTATAGGAAAGCTTATGTGCATAATAACAGGTGTGGAGGTATGTGTTGTATGGTAGGTGGTGTGTGGTAGGGGTGTGTTTGTGTGTAAAGATGTAATGTAGGCTAGAGTTGTGAGGGTTAGTAAGAGAGATGAAAATAAGGCCTGCATAGTTTGCATTTGTAGTATTTGGATGCAAGAGGTAAATTAGGGGTGTGGTTAGGGTGGTTGCAGGTGAGTGGCTGTAGCGAGTGGTCAGGTGATTGGGGGTTAAAATAAATGTAGAAGTAGTGGGGGCAGGTGGGAATTGGGGGCGGGGTAAGTGAGCAGAGTGAGCCGAGTGTAACGAGGCGGATGGAGTGAGTCTCCGCCACCACAAGATTACAAAGACAATCAGTGAGCTCTGATCAGGGATGTCAGGAAAAAAACAGCCAAATTGGGGTAAGTTCAGGATATCTGCTTCCCTGTAGTGCAGCGGAAGAAAGAAAAACAGAGATATAAGTGAGGTATAATATAAACAAGAAATAACCAGTGTAGCAATAACTGTATTCCTGGTTGACTGTCATGAAAGCAGAGCACTAAAAGTAAATGCAGTAGGTTGTACAGAAGTAGCAAATATTAGCAAACACAGTTAAGCCCTGTAATCAGAACAGAAAACAATCCTAAAAGAAACTGTACTGGAGCTATAGGACTAAATGCGATAGCTTGTACAGATAAAGCAACTTTTAACAAACACAGTTAACTGAGCCCTATAAGCAGAGCAGAAGAAAATTCTGCTTAAACTGTAATGTAGTACAGTTTCTGAATGTAGTTGATGTAGTAGTATGAATGTAGTAGATATAGTAGTAGTATGAATGTAGTAGATGTAGTAGTATGAATGTAGTAGATGTAGTAGTATGAATGTAGTAGATGTAGTAGTATGAATGTAGTAAATGAATGTTGTATTGTTCCACATGCCACTAAGTTTTAAACAGAACTGAATTTGTCATCTCACCACATCTTAAGGCAAGTTTTATTAGTTATTAATGCTTTCAGCTATCATTGTTGTCAATTTATTTATGTGTTTATGAGTACATGCATTTAAACTTCCTTATGGACATATAATCAAAAAGCAATTTCTTCTCATTTAATTACCAAGATAAGAGTCCTTCATGTCTATGTTTCCCAAGGAAAAATTTAGGAACTGTGTCTGATTCTTGCGGACTTCCTCCAGGCCTCCTGACCATTCATATGCACCTACAGCACCGAATACGATCGAGTCCTATACAGACATGGGAGGAAAAAGAGAGAAACCGAGAAAAAGAAAATGAGCTCGTATCAGCAATAAGAAATGTAGTAAGTTATTTAATATCACCCCAAACTCTGTTTTGTCATTCACTACTATCCCATTTGCACTCAGGTGTGTCTGTTTTGTGATGCTGCATTTGTCCGCAGGTACCTAAAGAAGTGACCACAGATGGCACTTTAGAAAGTGCTTGAAGAACTGAAACCTATGGCAGAGAAAGGGATAAGCGCAAAAGAACTGGTGGACTCTTAACAGAAAATTACACTGGCCTTTCCTACCAGGGGTTACGGTACACATATATCACCCTTTCCTCTCCTATGGAAAGTCATTCTAATGGTAAACCATCTTCAGCCTTGTATCTCAGAGTAACCATACTGCTAAATCTATCCTTAGTGTCACCAGTCAAGAACTACAATACAGATGAATTTATCAGAAATCACTGGACAAATGAAGCAGTCCATCCTTTTCTGTCAAGAGATACTGTCCACTTAATGATTATGAGCTTGTCATACCAGAAGGCATTGCCCAGATAAGCCATCACAGCCTCTCTTTAGATGCTTGATAATTCTGAGACAAGAAGCTGGAGATGGTTTAATATTAGTATGAATTCCAATAAGGCAGGAAAGGATGATATATCTGTACTATACCTCCTGATAGGAAAACATAGTGAAGTTTTCTGCAAAGACGCTCAATTCATTTACTCTTAGCCTTTTCTGTGCAATATGTTTCAGTTCTTCCAGCACTTTCTAAAGTACCATTGCATGGTCACTTCTTCAGGTACCTGGGGACAAATGCAGCATTACCACACTGATAAAATACCCCAACAGTCTTGTCTGGAGTTAGTTAACAAATTATCACAGTCAGTCTTATCATGGTTAAGAGTTCTATTATGAGCTACTGCACAAATGAACTTCCAGGATCTGCTGTCAGGAATCTCTGTACAGATAAATCATCGTATTAATCCTGTTATGAGTAACTATATATATATATCTATATATATATATATATTTGTGTGTTTGTGTATATATATATATATATATATATATGTGTGTGTGTGTGTGTGCGTGTGTGTGTGTGTGTGTGTGTGTGTGTGTATATATATATATATATATATATATATATATATATATATATATATATATATGTGTGTGTGTGTGTGTGTGTGTATATATATATATATATATATATGTGTGTGTGTGTGTGTGTGTGTGTGTGTGTGTGTGTGTATAAACTGTAAGACAAAACATGCCAAGCTAGAGTTTTCATTGTGTGTTACCTTAATGGAGGCCCATGGAATATATGCAAATGACCCCTTAAAGACATACAGTGTTCCAGTTGGGTTTTTCTTGCAGTTTTTGCTGATGGTTTGTGTGTGTAACCTTTTTATCCTTTCATTTGGATATTAATTAGGATATTTTGCAGGTTCCTTAATGTTTATGGACATCATGCTTGATCTGAAGCTCTGTGTTTGTAAAGTAGAACTAACATTCCACTTATACTGTGAGAATGAGGTCACTAAAAAGGCACAAACACACATGTCCTGTCCACAGCTAGTGAGGTTTGGCTTTATTGGCCTGACTGTATCTATAAATACTTTACAGTAAAAAATAGTAAAAAGTCAGTATAAGCAATGGTGTGGGACCACTGACTTGGGGGATATAACAATTAGCGTAGTTTTGCATCTCTCAGCAGGGATCACTGTCAGTAATGTAAGTAGGACCGCTGACTGTCTGTGTTGAAAGGAGTTCACAGCTACTGCTGTCTCAGGCTCTTCCAGCAGGGTAAGTCAGTATAGGTAATGGTGTAAGGTGTACTGACTGTAGGGGTGGGTAGGACAGCACAGACCACTGTATGTAATGGTGTAAGGTGTATTGACTGTGCGGGTGGGTAGGACAGCACAGACCACTGTATGTAATGGTGTAAGGTGTATTGACTGTACGGGTGGGTAGGACAGCACAGACCACTGTATGTAATGGTGTAAGGTGTACTGACTCTAGGGGTGGGTAGGACAGCACAGACCACTGTATGTAATGGTGTAAGGTGTACTGACTGTAGGCGTGGGTAGGACAGCACAGACCACTGTATGTAATGGTGTAAGGTGTATTGACTGTGCAGGTGGGTAGGACAGCACAGACCACTGTATGTAATGGTGTAAGGTGTATTGACTGTACGGGTGGGTAGGACAGCACAGAGCACTGTATGTAATGGTGTAAGGTGTACTGACTGTAGGGGTGGGTAGGACAGCACAGACCACTGTATGTAATGGTGTAAGGTGTACTGACTGTAGGGGTGGGTAGGACAGCACAGACCACTGTATGTAATGGTGTAAGGTGTATTGACTGTGCGGGTGGGTAGGACAGCACAGACCACTGTATGTAATGGTGTAAGGTGTATTGACTGTACGGGTGGGTAGGACAGCACAGACCACTGTATGTAATGGTGTAAGGTGTACTGACTGTAGGGGTGGGTAGGACAGCACAGACCACTGTATGTAATGGTGTAAGGTGTACTGACTGTAGGGGTGGGTAGGACAGCACAGACCACTGTATGTAATGGTGTAAGGTGTATTGACTGTATGGGTGGGTAGGACAGCACAGACCACTGTATGTAATGGTGTAAGGTGTATTGACTGTATGGGTGGGTAGGACAGCACAGACCACTGTATGTAATGGTGTAAGGTGTATTGACTGTATGGGTGGGTAGGACAGCACAGACCACTGTATGTAATGGTGTAAGGTGTACTGACTGTAGGGGTGGGTTGGACAGCACAGAGCACTGTATGTAATGGTGTAAGGTGTATTGCCTGTGGGGGTGGGTAGGAGTGGCTTAGAGCTACTGTAATGTCATCCTCTCCCAGAAGGGGTCACTGCAGGTAATGGTGAAGAACACTGACTGTAAACCTTGGTCAACAGAACACAGCTTATTCCCAGCTCATGGCCTTGACCAGTAACATGTACTATTAGCTACTTACTTTTGTCATGAGTGCACTGAATCCTCCCTGAGACAATTCATTCTGGAAGCTGCTTGAATCAGAAGACTTATTGGTACCTGCAGAAATAATCAAAGGGTTAAATGGAAGTCAGAATGACAAACAATGGATGTTCCGTATTAATTAGACAAGTAAACCATCAATGCAGAATTCCTGATAGTTTTGTTACATGCATAACACTTACTTGACAGAAAAGATAATCAATCTGATTTGTCCTTTAAGTATTTTTAATATTCTACCTTCTTACCTTCTCTATATCATTTCCTTCCAATTTAGCCTTTATCTGCCTGTCCCATGCCTTCTTGAAACCCCCTTTAGATTCCATTCTTAATGCTCACTATAGTAGCACAGGCCATGGCTCTAGGGACTTTCATAGATCAAGGCAGTAGTAAGCCCCTACAATCTGCTGTCTGTGTCCCTTCTTTACCCCAGGCCTTTCTTTTCAGGATGACCCCTTCACCTCTCCCTGACATAATCTTGTCCACAAATTTCATGCTCTCCCTCTCTCTCTCTCTCTCTCTCTCTCTCTCTCTCTGGCTCTCTCACTCTCTCGCTCTCTGTCTCTCTCTCTCTCTGTCTGTCTGTCTTTCTCTTTCTCTCTGTCTCTCTCTCGCTCTCTCTCTCTGTCTCTCTCTCTCTCTTTGTCTCTCTCTCTGTCTCCCTCTATCTTTCTCTTCTAGAATCAGGTGTGAAGGGCTTAGTTCCTCTACTATCTGGTCATATTGATTCCACAGATCTTTCTAGTGGCTTTCCTCTGGAATACTTCCTTGTATGGCCGCCAAAACTGAACATCGTTCTGCTGGTGTTGTCTGGCCAGAGCCCTATATAGTGAAAACATTAATTCTTTGCTTTAGGAGTTTATCATTCTGAGGATAAATCCAACATTCTGTTTCTGATCCCACAGCTCTTTCACTCTGCTCCTGTTGGTCAAGGTATGATCCACACCCCCAGATCATTTTCCTGCTCTGTTGCCACCAGTTTTGCTCCCTCAGCTGATACTTCATGCCACGATTGTTGTGGTGCCATACAATACCTGTTTGCACGGGGATGCTCTCCCCTTCTTCCCTTGTTGTGGTGCCATACAATACCTGTTTGCACGAGGATGCTCTCCCCGTATTCCCTTGTTGTGGTGCCATACAGTACCTGTTTGCATGGAGATGCTCTCCTCTTCTTCCCTTGTTGTGGTGCCATACAATACCTATTTGCATGGAGATGCTCTCCCCTTCTTCCCTTGTTGTGGTGCCATACAATACCTGCTTGCACGGAGATGCTCTCCCCGTCTTCCCTTGTTGTGGTGCCATACAATACCTGTTTGCATGGGAATGCTCTCCCCTTCTTCCCTTGTTGTGGTGCCATCCAATACCTGCTTGCACGGAGATGCTCTCCCCACCTTCCCTATTGGTTAGGTTTCCTAAATCCTACCCTTACACTCTTCCACCTATCCTATCATCAGCAAAGAGGTTGATCCTGTTCTCTTATTTCCTAAGATAAGCACACATAATAGTACTGGAACCAAAACAGAACCCTGCAGTATTTCATTGCCACTTTTGTAATTCCTGGTGTAATCCTTGTCAACACAATATTTTGTGTCCTACCATTCAGCCAGGCAATAATCCATTTTGTACATGTTGGTCTAACTCCTAAACCCTTCAGTTTTTCTATCAGCTTCCCAAGTGGGTCTTAAGTCAAAGGCATTGCTGATGTCCAGGCAGATTACATTGACTGGCACTTTCTGCTCAAGCTCACTTGTAACCCAGTAGCAGAAACTGGATCAGATTGGATTGACAGCACCCTTTGGTCATTAACCAATATTGATTGCTATCTTGGAGATTGTTGCTCTCAAGGACTGCTAAACAGGAGGTAGTAGTAGAAATCTTAGGATTCTCAGTGACTTTTCCTGTCACAGTTGTTAAATCAGCACACCTGTTGCTACCTGATCTTTTTATTTCCTCTTCTATAAGGGCAAAACACTCATTGCCTTCCAGTCTCCTAGCAGTTCTACATCAGCCAGTCATCTGTTTAAGATCATCATTAGAAGCCCTGTCCAGATTGCTGCAGACTCTAGCAGGCTGCCCATCTGATGCTTGTGCTTTGTTTGTGCTAAGGGCAGGCAGTTTTTTCTCCATCTCCTCCTTCGTATTCTGGTGTTTATTCCCATTCTGGCCTACCACCTACCACACTTCTGGTATGACTTCCTCCCCTTGCCCTACCACACTTCTGGTATGACTTCCTCCCCTTGCCCTACCACACTTTCAGCATGACTTCCTCCCCTTGCCTTACCATGCTTTCAGTATAACTCCCTCCCCATGACCTACCATTATTCCCATATGACTTCCTCCCCTTGCCCTACCACACTTTCAGCATGACTTCCTCCCCATGACCTACCACTCTTCCCGTATGACTTCCTCCCCTTGCCCTACCACACTTTCAGCATGACATCCTCCCCTTGCCCTACCACACTTTCAGTATAACTTCCTCCCCTTGCCCTACCACTCTTCCCATATGACTTCCTCCCCTTGCCCTACCACACTTTCAGTATAACTTTCTCTGATTGCCCTACCACACTTTCATTATGACTTCCTCTCCTTGCTTTCCTTTGTGAAGACTGAAGCAAAGCCTTCATTTAGCACCTCCTTGCTTTCCCAGGCTTCTCTGATCTCCTCTGATCTTTGCTCAGCCTGGCCATGTCTTTCTCTTGCTTCCACTTTTCTGTGATTTACACAAAGAAGCTCATACTTTCCTTCTTGATCCTTCCTGCTACCTCCTTTTTAACAGACATTTTTGTTTCCCTCATCTGCATTGCCCTTCTTCTAGCCTCCCTGCTCTACACCTGCCTTACATCCACATCCCTTTCATCCTACTTCTTGTAGGCTCTATCTTTTGCTCTAATTGTAGTCTCACACCCATATGCGGACACACTGGATTTCTTGCCTTTCTAACTTTTAAGTACATCTCTGTTCAAAGCCTGGAGTTTCCTAACCCCTTTCCCATATCTTATCTCCTTCCTAGCCCCTCTCACATTGCTTATCTACTGCCTTAGTTTGCCCCTTGTCTTCTAACTGCCCCTATGTTCTCTAACAGTATAATCCATGTTCAGAAAATCCCAAACCTTTATCTTTCTTTTAGTATTATTACTTTTCCTCTTCCTCTACTCTAAAACACACAATCTCATGACCTTGGTGCCTTAAACTTCACCTTGCTGTACCCCCTCCATATTAGCCAGGACCACATCCATTATTGTGTTCTACATGTAGAAGCTTCAATTCCTCAGGGTCTAACATCTCAGTCACCTTCTGTACTTTAGAACACAGGCTCTTCCAGCTTGGGCATGTCTGAGTCAGAACTCTCATGTCTGTTAAGCTTATTTCTTTCAACTCCATTCTCCTCTTATCCTTCTCCCTTGACATGCCTGAGGGAAAGACAAACTGTATCACATCACCTCCCTCCCTCCCTCCTCCATCTACCAAAATAATACACTAATTCAAATGACAATCCCTCACTCCTTCATCTCGCTTAATGGTACAGTGTATCACATCACCATCCCTCCCTACTTCATCTACCTTAATGATACACTGTATCAAATCACCATCCCACCCTCCTTCATCTACCTTAATGACAAACTGTATCAGATCTCCTCCCTCCCTCCTCCATCTACCAAAATAATACACTAATTCAAATGACAATCCCTCACTCCTTCATCTCGCTTAATGGTACAGTGTATCACATCACCATCCCTCCCTACTTCATCTACCTTAATGATACACTGTATCAGATCACCATCCCTCCCTCCCTTTTCTAGCTTAATGATAAACTGTTTCAGATAACCCTAACTCCATCATCTAACGTAATGATACACTGTATCAGATCACCATCCATTCATTTATCTTAATGATACACTGTATCAGATCCCCACCCCCCCTTCATCTACGTTCATGATACACTGTATCAGATCACCATCCCTCCTCCATCTACCTTAATGATACACTGTATCACATCACCATCCCACCCTCCTTCATCTACCTTAATGATACACTGTATCAGATCACCATCCCTCCCTACTTCATCTACCTTAATGATACACTGTATCAGATCACCATCCCACCCTCCTTCATCTACCTTAATGATACACTGTATCAGATGACCATCCCTCCCTCCTTCATCTACATTAATGATACACTGTATCAGATCACCATCTTTCCCTCCTTCATCTGCCTTAATGATACACTGTATCAGATCACCATCCCTCCCTCCTTCATCTACATTAATGATACACTGTATCAGATCACCATCCCTCCCTCCTTCATCTACCTTAATGATACACTGTATCAGATCACTGTCCCTCCCTCCTTTATCTACCTTAATGATACACTGTATCAGATCACCATCCCTCCCTCCTTCATCTACCTTAATGATACACTGTATCAGATCACTGTCCCTCCCTCCTTTATCTACCTTAATGATACACTGTATCAGATCACCATCCCACCCTCCTTCATCTACCTTAATGATACACTGTATCAGATCACCATCCCACCCTCCTTCATCTGCCTTAATGATACACTGTATCAGATTCGTCCCTCTCTCCTTCATCTATCGTAATTATATGGTGTATCAAATCACTATCCCTCCCACCTTTAAAGTGACTTAATAATACATTGTATCACATCACAGTCCTGCCCTCCTTCATCTAACTTAATGACACATTGTACTAGGCCACCATCTCTCGTTCCTTCATCCACCTGAATATTACACTGTATCAGATCACCATTCCTTCCTCCCTTATCTACCTTAATCATACATTGTGTCAGATCATCATCCCTCTCTCCTTCATCCACCATAATGATACACTGTATCAGATCACCATCTCACCCTCATTTAACTACCTTAATGATACAATGTATCAGATCTGCCCCTCCCTCCATCTATCTTAATGATACATTGTATCAGATCTGTCCCTCCCTCCTTCATCTACCTTAATGATACACTGCATCAGATCACCGTCCCTCCCTCCGTCATCTACCTTAATAAAACAATATATCAGATCTGCCCCTCCCTCCCTCTATCTTAATGATACATTGTATCAGATCTGTCCCTCCCTCCTTCATCTACCTTCATGATACACTGCATCAGATCACCGTCCCTCCCTCCTTCATCTACCTTAATGATACATTGTATCAGATCTGTCCCTCCCTCCTTCATCTATCTTAATGATGCACTGGATGAGATCACCGTCCCTCCATTCTCCATCAACTTTAATGATACATGGTATCAGACCCCCATCCCACCCTCCTTCATCTAGCTAAATGATAGATTGTATCAGATCACTGTCCCTCCCTCCTTCATCTACCATACTGATACATTGTATCAGGTCAGCATCCCTACCTCCTTCATCTATCTCAATGATACACTGTATCAGATTACCATCCCTCCCTCCTTCATCTATTTTAATGATGCACTGTATCAAATCCCCATCCCACCCTCCATGTACTGTAATGATACACTATATCAGATCACAGTTCCACCCTCCTTCATCTGCCTTAATGGTATAGTATATCAGATCACTATCACTCCCTCCATCATCAGTCTTAATCATGCACTGTGTCACATTACCATCGCTCCCCCCATTATCTCCTTAATGACATACTCACCGCAGCTCCCTCCTTTATCTTCCTTAATGATACACTGTATCAGACCACCGCCCCTCCCTCCTTTATCTACCTTAATGATACACTGTATCAGATCACCATCCCTCCATCCTTCATCTATTTTAATGATAACACTGTATCAAATCCCCATCCCACCCTCCTCCATGTACTGTAATGATACACTATATCAGATCACAGTTCCGCCCTCCTTCATCTGCCTTAATGGTATAGTATATCAGATCACTATCACTCCCTCCTTCATCAGTCTTAATCATGCACTGTGTCACATTACCATCGCTCCCTCCTTTATCTCCTTAATGACATACTCACCGCAGCTCCCTCCTTTATCTTCCTTAATGATACACTGTATCAGACCACCGCCCCTCCCTCCTTTATCTACCTTAATGATACACTGTATCAGATCACTGCTCCTCCCTCCTTTATCTTCCTTAATGATACACTGTATCAGATCACCGCCCCTCCCTCCTTTATCTACCTTAATGATACACTGTATCAGATCACTGCCCCTCCCTCCTTTATCTACCTTAATGATACACTGTATCAGATCACTGCCCCTCCCTCCTTTATCCACCTTAATGATACACTGAATCAGATCACCGCCCCTCCCTCCTTTATCTACCTTAATGATACACTGTATCAGATCACTGCCCCTCTCTCCTTTATCTACCTTAATGATACACTGTATCAGATCACTGCCCATCCCTCCTTTATCTACCTTAATGATACACTGTATCAGATCACCACCCCTCCCTCCTTTATCTACCTTAATGATACACTGTATCAGATCACCGCCCCTCCCTCCTTTATCTACCTTAATGATACACTGCATCAGATCAGCAACTCACCCTCCTTCATCTGTCTTAATGATACATTGTATCAGATCACCGTCCCTCCCTCCTTACTTTACCATAATAATACACTGCATCAGATCACCATCCCTCCCACCGTCATCTGCCTTAATGATACATTGTATCAGATCATCATACCTCCATTCTTCATCTATCTTAATGATACACTGTATCAGATCACCATCCCTCCCTCCTTACTTTACTGTAATGATACGCTGTACCAGATCAACATCCCTTCCTCCTTTATCTACTTTAATGATACATTGTATTACAACTCCACCCCACACTGCTCCATCCATCTTAATGATATAATGTATAAGTTCACCGTCCCTCCCTCCTTCATATATCTTAATGCTACACTGTATGAGATCACCCTCCCTCCCTCCCTCTTCCTTCATCTGCCTTAATGATACATTGTATCAGAACACCATCCCTCCCTCCTTACTTTACCGTAATGATGCACTGTATCAGATCACCATCCCTCCCTCCTTACTTTACCATAATGATACACTGTATCAGATCACCATCCCTCCCTCCTTACTTTACCATAATGATACACTGTATCAGATGACAGTCCCTCCCCCCTTCATCTACATTAATGACACATTGTATCAGAACACCATCCCTCCCTCCTTCATCTGCCTTAATGATACACTGTATCAGATCACCATCCCTCCCTCCTTAATTTACCGTGATGATACACTGTATCAGATCACCGTCCCTCCCTCCTTCATCTACATTCATTAATGACACATTGTATCAGATCACCATCCCTCCCTCCTTCATCTGCCTTAATGATACACTGTATGAGATCACCCTCCCTCCGTCCCTCCTTCCCTCCATCTTTCATCTATCTTAATGATACAGTGCTTCAAATCACAATCCCTCACTCCTTCATCTCACTTAATGATACACTGTATCACATCACCATCCTTCCCTCCATCATCTACCTTAATGATACACTATATCACATCACCTCCTTCATCTACCTTAATGATACAATATATCAGATCACCATCCCACCCTCCTTCATCTATCTTAATGATACAGTGTATCAGATCACCATCCCTCCCTCCTTACTTTATCATAATGATACACTGTACCATATCAACATCCCTCCCTCCTTCATCTACACTAATGATACATTGTATCAGATCACTATCTCTCCCTCCTTCATCTACCTTAATGATACATTGTATCAGATCACCGTCCCTCCCTCCATCTATTTTAAGGATACACTGTATCAGATCACCACCCCTCCCTCCTTAATTTACCTTAATGATACACTGTATCAGTTCACCATCCCTCCCTCCTTCATATATTTTAATGATGCACTGTATGAGATCACCCTCCCTCCCTCCTTCCTTCATCTACCTTAATGATACATTGTATAAGATCACCGTCCCTCTCTCCTTCATCTACATTAATTATACATAGTATCAGATCAACATCCCTCTCTCCTTACTTTACCATAATGATACAATGTATCAGATCAACATCCCTCTTCCTTACTTTACTGTATTGGTACACTGTATCAGATCAACATCTCTCCCTCCTTTATATGCCTTAACGATACATTGTATTAAGTCACCATCCTTCCCTCCTTCATCTGCCTTAATGATACACAGTACCAGATCACCATCCCTCTGTCCTTCATGTACCTTAATGATACACTGTATCAGATCACTGTCCCTCCCTCCTTCATTTACATTAAGGATACATTGTATCAGATCACCATCCCTCCCTCCTTCATCTCCCTTAATGAGACACTGTATCAGATCACCATACCTCCCTCCTTCATCTACCTTAATGAGACACTGTATCAGATCACCATCCCTCCCTCCTTCATCTACCTTAATGAGACACTGTATCAGATCACCGTCCCTCCCTCCTTCATCTACCTTAATGATACACTGTATCAGATCACTGCCCCTCCCTCCTTTATCTACCTTAATGATACACTGTATCAGATCACTGTCCCTCCCTCCTTCATCTACCTTAATGATACACAGTATCAGATCACCGCCCCTACCTCCTTTATCTACCTTAATGATACACTGTATCAGATCACCATCCCTCCCTCCTTACTTTACCATAATGATGCACTGTATCAGATAACCATCCCTCCCTCCTTTATCTGCCTTAATGATACACTGTATCAGAACACCATCCCTCCCTCCTTACTTTACCACAATGATACACTATGTCAGATCACCATCCCTCCATCCTTCATCTGCCTTAATGATACATTGTATCATATCACCATCCCTCCCTCCTTCATCTACCTTAATGATACACTCTGTCAGATTACCATACCTCCCACCTTCATCTGTGTTAATGATACATTGTATCAGATCATCATCCCTCCATCCTTCATCTAGCTTAATGACACATGGTATCAGACCACCATCCCACCCTCCTTCATTTAGCTAAATGATCGATTGTATCAGATCACGTTCCCTTCCTTCTTCATCTACCATACTGATACATTGTATCAGATCACCATCCCTACCTCCGTCATCTATCTTATTGATACACTTTATCAGGTCACCATCTCTCCCTCCTTCACTTACCTTCATGATATGCTCTATCAGATCACCATCCCTCCATCCTTCATCTATTTTAATGATAACACTGTATAAAATCCCCATCCCACCCTCCTCCATGTACTGTAATGATACACTATATCAGATCACAGTTCCGCCCTCCTTCATCTGCTTAATGGTACAGTATATCAGATCACTATCACTCCCTCCTTCATCAGTCTTAATCATGCACTGTGTCACATTACCATCGCTCCCTCCTTTATCTCCTTAATGACATACTCACTGCAGCTCCCTCCTTTATCTTCCTTAATGGTACACTGTATCAGATCACCGCCCCTCCCTCCTTTATCTACCTTAATGATACACTGTATCAGACCACTGCCCCTCCCTCCTTTATCTATCTTAATGATACACTGTATCAGATCACCACCCCTCCCTCCTTTATCTACCTTAACGATACACTGTATCAGATCACCATCCCTCCCTCCTTACTTTACCATAATGATGCACTGTATCAGATAACCATCCCTCCCTCCTTTATCTGCCTTAATGATACACTGTATCAGATCACCGCCCCTCCCTCCTTTATCTACCTTAATGATACACTGTATCAGATCACCGCTCCTCCCTCCTTTATCTACCTTAATGATACACTGTATCAGATCACCACCCCTCTCTCCTTTATCTACCTTAATGATACACTGTATCAGATCACTGCCCCTCCCTCCTTTATCTACCTTAATGATACACTGTATCAGATCTCTGCCCCTCCCTCCTTTATCTACCTTAATGATACACTGTATCAGATCACTGCCCCTCCCTCCTTTATCTACCTTAATGATACACTGTATCAGATCATCGCCCATCCTTCCTTTATCTACCATAATGATACACTGTATCAGATCACCACCCCTTCCTCCTTTATCTACCTTAATGATACACTGTATCAGATCACTGCCCCTCCCTCCTTTATCTACCTTAATGATACACTGTATCAGATCTCTGCCCCTCCCTCCTTTATCTACCTTAATGATACACTGTATCAGATCACTGCCCCTCCCTCCTTTATCTACCTTAATGATACACTGTATCAGATCATCGCCCATCCTTCCTTTATCTACCTTAATGATACACTGTATCAGATCACCACCCCTCCCTCCTTTATCTACCTTAATGATACACTGTATCAGATCACTGCCCCTCCCTCCTTCATCTGCCTTAATGGTATAGTATATCAGATCACAGTTCCGCCCTCCTTCATCTGCCTTAATGGTATAGTATATCAGATCACTATCACTCCCTCCTTCATCAGTCTTAATCATGCACTGTGTCACATTACCATCGCTCCCTCCTTTATCTCCTTAATGACATACTCACCGCAGCTCCCTCCTTTATCTTCCTTAATGATATAATGTATCAGACCACTGCCCATCCCTCCTTTATCTACCTTAATGATACACTGTATCAGACCACTGCTCCTCCCTCCTTTATCTACCTTCATGATACATTGTCTCAGGTCATGAACGTTCTCTCCTTTATCTACCTTAATGATATATTGTATCAGATCACCGTCCTTCTCTCCGTCATCTACATTAATGATACATAGTATCAGATCACCATCTTTCCCTCCTTCATCTGCCTTAATGATACACTGTATCAGATCACCATCCCTCCCTCCTTCATCTACATTAATAATACACTGTATCAGATCACCATCCCTCCCTCCTTCATCTACCTTAATGATACACTGTATCAGATCACCATCCCACCCTCCTTCATCTACATTAATAATACACTGTATCAGATGACCATCCCTCCCTCCTTCATCTACCTTAATGATACAATGTATCAGTTCACTGTCCCTCCCTCCTTCATATATCTTAATGATATGCTGTATGAGATCACCCTCCCTCCCTCCTTCCTTTATCTACCTTAATGATACATTGTATCAGAACACCATCCCTCCCTCCTTACTTTACCATAATGATACACTGTATTAGATCATCATCCCTCCCACCTTCATCTACCTTAATGATACACTGTGTCAGATCACCATCCCTCCCACCTTCATCTGTGTTAATGATACATTGTATCAGATCATCATCCCTCCATCCTTCATCTAGCTTAATGATACATGGTATCAGACCACCATCCCACCCTCCTTCATTTAGCTAAATGATCGATTGTATCAGATCACTTTCCCTTCCTTCTTCATCTACCATACTGATACATTGTATCAGATCACCATCCCTACCTCCATCATCTATCTTATTGATACACTTTAACAGGTCACCATCTCTCCCTCCTTCACTTACCTTCATGATATGCTGTATCAGATCACCATCCCTCCATCCTTCATCTATTTTAATGATAACACTGTATAAAATCCCCATCCCACCCTCCTCCATGTACTGTAATGATACACTATATCAGATCACAGTTCCGCCCTCCTTCATCTGCCTTAATGGTATAGTATATCAGATCACTATCACTCCCTCCTTCATCAGTCTTAATCATGCACTGTGTCACATTACCATCGCTCCCTCCTTTATCTCCTTAATGACATACTCACCGCAGCTCCCTCCTTTATCTACCTTAATGGTGCACTGTATCAGATCACCGCCCCTCCCTCCTTTATCTACCTTAATGATACACTGTATCAGACCACTGCCCCTCCCTCCTTTATCTACCTTAATGGTACACTGTATCAGACCACTGCCCCTCCCTCCTTTATCTACCTTAATGATAAACTGTATCAGATCACCGCCCCTCCCTCCTTTATCTACCTTAATGATACACTGTATCAGATCACCGCCCCTCCCTCCTTTATCTACCTTAATGATACACTGTATCAGATCACCACCCCTCCCTCCTTTATCTACCTTAATGATACACTGTATCAGATCACTGCCCCTCCCTCCTTTATCTACCTTAATGATACACTGTATCAGATCACTGCCCCTCCCTCCTTTATCTACCTTAATGATACACTGTATCAGATCACTGCCCCTCCCTCCTTTATCTACCTTAATGATACACTGTATCAGATCATCGCCCATCCTTCCTTTATCTACCTTAATGATACACTGTATCAGATCACCACCCCTCCCTCCTTTATCTACCTTAATGATACACTGTATCAGATCACTGCCCCTCCCTCCTTCATCTGCCTTAATGGTATAGTATATCAGATCACAGTTCCTCCCTCCTTCATTTGCCTTAATGGTATAGTATATCAGATCACTATCACTCCCTCCTTCATCAGTCTTAATCATGCACTGTGTCACATTACCATCGCTCCCTCCTTTATCTCCTTAATGACATACTCACCGCAGCTCCCTCCTTTATCTTCCTTAATGATATACTGTATCAGACCACTGCCCATCCCTCCTTTATCTACCTTAATGATACACTGTATCAGACCACTGCTCCTCCCTCCTTTATCTACCTTAATGATACATTGTCTCAGGTCATGAACGTTCTCTCCTTTATCTATCTTAATGATATATTGTATCAGATCACCGTCCTTCTCTCCGTCATCTACATTAATGATACATAGTATCAGATCACCATCTTTCCCTCCTTCATCTGCCTTAATGATACACTGTATCAGATCACCATCCCTCCCTCCTTCATCTACATTAATAATACACTGTATCAGATCACCATCCCTCCCTCCTTCATCTACCTTAATGATACACTGTATCAGATCACCATCCCACCCTCCTTCATCTACTTTAATAATACACTGTATCAGATGACCATCCCTCCCTCCTTCATCTACCTTAATGATACAATGTATCAGTTCACTGCCCCTCCCTCCTTCATATATCTTAATGATACACTGTATCAGATCACCATCCCTCCCTCCTTCATCTACATTAATAATACACTGTATCAGAACACCATCCCTCCCTCCTTACTTTACCATAATGATACACTGTATTAGATCACCATCCCTCCCACCTTCATCTGTCTTAATGATACATTGTATCAGATCATCATTCCTCCCTCTTTACTTTACTGTAATAATAAACTGTATTAGATCAACATCCCTCCCTTCTTTATCTACCTTAATGATACATTGTATCACAACAACACCCTACACTCCTCCAACTATCTTAATGACACAATGTATCAGATCACCATCCCTCCCTCCTTCATATGCCTTAATGATACATTGTATTTGATCACCATCCCTCCATCCCTCCCTTATTACTTTACTGTAATGATACACTGTGTCAGATCAACATCCCTCCTTCCTTCATCTACACTAATGATACATTGTATCAGATCACCATCTCTCCCTTCTTCATCTACCTTAGCAATACACTGCATCAGATCACCGTCCCTCCCTCCTTCATCTATCTTAAGGATACACTGTATCAGATCACTGTCCCTCCCTCCTTCATCTACCTTAATGATACACTATATCAGATCACCGTCCCTCCCGCCTTCATTTACATTAATGGTACACTATATCAGATCACTGGCCCTCCCTCCTTCATTTACATTAATGATACACTGTATCAGATCACCGTCCCTCCCTCCTTCATCTATCTTAAGGATACACTGTATCAGATCACTGTCCCTCCCTCCTTCATCTACCTTAATGATACACTATATCAGATCACCGTCCCTCCCTCCTTCATTTACATTAATGATACACTATATCAGATCACCGTCCCTCCCGCCTTCATTTACATTAATGGTACACTATATCAGATCACTGGCCCTCCCTCCTTCATTTACATTAATGATACACTATATCAGATCACCGTCCGTCCCTCCTTCATTTACATTAATGGTACACTGTATCAGATCACTGGCCCTCCCTCCTTCATCTACCTTAATGATACACTGTATCAGATCCATTCCTCTCTCCTTCATCTATCTTAATGATACAGTGTATCAAATCACTATCCCTCCCTCCGTCAATTGACTTAATAATACATTGTATCATGTCACCGTCCTGCTGTCCTTCATCTAACTTAATGACACATTGTATTAGACCACCATCTCTCGTTCCTTCCTCCACCTGAATATTACACTGCATCAGATCATCATCCCTCCCTCCCTTATCTACCTTAATGATACACTGTACCAGATCACTGTCCCTCCCTCCTTCATCTACCTTAATGACACAATGTATCAGATCACCATCCCTCCCTCCTTCATCTACCTTAATAATACACTGTATCAGATCTGTCCCTCCCTCCTTCATCTACCTTAATGATACACTGTATCAGACCACTGCCCCTCCCTCCTTTATCTACCTTAATAATACACTGTATCAGATCACCGCCCCTCCCTCCTTTATCTACCTTAATGATACACTGTATCAGATCACTGCCCCTCCCTCCTTTATCTACCTTAATGATACACTGTATCAGACCACTGCCCCTCCCTCCTTTATCTACCTTAATGATACACTGTATCAGATCACCGCCCCTCCCTGCTTTATCTACCTTAATGATACACTGTATCAGATCACTACCCATCCCTCCTTTATCTACCTTAATGATACACTGTATCAGATCACCGCCCCTCCCTCCTTTAACTACCTTAATGATGCACTGTATCAGATCACCACCCCCTCCCTCCTTTATCTACCTTAATGATACACTGTATCAGACCACTGCCCCTCCCTCCTTTATCTACCTCAATGATACACCATCCCTCCCTCCTTACTTTACCGTAATGATGCACTGTATCAGATCACCATCCCTCCCTCCTTACTTTACCATAATGATACACTGTATCAGATCACCATCCCTCCCTCCTTACTTTACCGTAATGATACACTGTATCAGATGACAGTCCCTCCCTCCTTCATCTGCCTTAATGATACACTGTATCAGATCACCATCCCTCCCTCCTTAATTTACCGTGATGATACACTGTATCAGATCACCGTCCCTCCCTCCTTCATCTACATTCATTAATGACACATTGTATCAGATCACCATCCCTCCCTCCTTCATCTGCCTTAATGATACACTGTATGAGATCACCCTCCCTCCGTCCCTGCTTCCCTCCATCTTTCATCTATCTTAATGATACAGTGCTTCAAATCACAATCCCTCACTCCTTCATCTCACTTAATGATACACTGTATCACATCACCATCCTTCCCTCCATCATCTACCTTAATGATACACTATATCACATCACCTCCTTCATCTACCTTAATGATACAATATATCAGATCACCATCCCACCCTCCTTCATCTATCTTAATGATACAGTGTATCAGATCACCATCCCTCCCTCCTTACTTTATCGTAATGATACACTGTACCATATCAACATCCCTCCCTCCTTCATCTACACTAATGATACATTGTATCAGATCACTATCTCTCCCTCCTTCATCTACCTTAATGATACATTGTATCAGATCACCGTCCCTCCCTCCATCTATTTTAAGGATACACTGTATCAGATCACCATCCCTCCCTCCTTAATTTACCTTAATGATACACTGTATCAGTTCACCATCCCTCCCTCCTTCATATATTTTAATGATGCACTGTATGAGATCACCCTCCCTCCCTCCTTCCTTCATCTACCTTAATGATACATTGTATAAGATCACCGTCCCTCTCTCCTTCATCTACATTAATTATACATAGTATCAGATCAACATCCCTCTCTCCTTACTTTACCATAATGATACAATGTATCAGATCAACATCCCTCTTCCTTACTTTACTGTATTGGTACACTGTATCAGATCAACATCTCTCCCTCCTTTATATGCCTTAATGATACATTGTATTAAGTCACCATCCTTCCCTCCTTCATCTGCCTTAATGATACACAGTACCAGATCACCATCCCTCTGTCCTTCATGTACCTTAATGATACACTGTATCAGATCACTGTCCCTCCCTCCTTCATTTACATTAAGGATACATTGTATCAGATCACCATCCCTCCCTCCTTCATCTCCCTTAATGAGACACTGTATCAGATCACCATCCCTCCCTCCTTCATCTACCTTAATGAGACACTGTATCAGATCACCGTCCCTCCCTCCTTCATCTACCTTAATGAGACACTGTATCAGATCACCGTCCCTCCCTCCTTCATCTACCTTAATGATACACTGTATCAGATCACTGCCCCTCCCTCCTTTATCTACCTTAATGATACACTGTATCAGATCACTGTCCCTCCCTCCTTCATCTACCTTAATGATACACAGTATCAGATCACCGCCCCTACCTCCTTTATCTACCTTAATGATACACTGTATCAGATCACCATCCCTCCCTCCTTACTTTACCATAATGATGCACTGTATCAGATAACCATCCCTCCCTCCTTTATCTGCCTTAATGATACACTGTATCAGAACACCATCCCTCCCTCCTTACTTTACCACAATGATACACTATGTCAGATCACCATCCCTCCCTCCTTCATCTGCCTTAATGATACACTGTATCATATCACCATCCCTCCCTCCTTCATCTACCTTAATGATACACTCTGTCAGATTACCATACCTCCCACCTTCATCTGTGTTAATGATACATTGTATCAGATCATCATCCCTCCATCCTTCATCTAGCTTAATGATACATGGTATCAGACCACCATCCCACCCTCCTTCATTTAGCTAAATGATCGATTGTATCAGATCACTTTCCCTTCCTTCTTCATCTACCATACTGATACATTGTATCAGATCACCATCCCTACCTCCGTCATCTATCTTATTGATACACTTTATCAGGTCACCATCTCCCTCCTTCACTTACCTTCATGATATGCTCTATCAGATCACCATCCCTCCATCCTTCATCTATTTTAATGATAACACTGTATAAAATCCCCATCCCACCCTCCTCCATGTACTGTAATGATACACTATATCAGATCACAGTTCCGCCCTCCTTCATCTGCCTTAATGGTACAGTATATCAGATCACTATCACTCCCTCCTTCATCAGTCTTAATCATGCACTGTGTCACATTACCATCGCTCCCTCCTTTATCTCCTTAATGACATACTCACCGCAGCTCCCTCCTTTATCTACCTTAATGGTACACTGTATCAGATCACCGCCCCTCCCTCCTTTATCTACCTTAATGATACACTGTATCAGACCACTGCCCCTCCCTCCTTTATCTATCTTAATGATACACTGTATCAGATCACCGCCCCTCCCTCCTTTATCTACCTTAATGATACACTGTATCAGATCACCGCCCCTCCCTCCTTTATCTACCTTAATGATACACTGTATCAGATCACTGCTCCTCCCTCCTTTATCTACCTTAATGATACACTGTATCAGATCACCACCCCTCTCTCCTTTATCTACATTAATGATACACTGTATCAGATCACTGCCCCTCCCTCCTTTATCTACATTAATGATACACTGTATCAGATCACTGCCCCTCCCTCCTTTATCTACCTTAATGATACACTGTATCAGATATCTGCCCCTCCCTCCTTTATCTACCTTAATGATACACTGTATCAGATCACCACCCCTTCCTCCTTTATCTACCTTAATGATACACTGTATCAGATCACTGCCCCTCCCTCCTTTATCTACCTTAATGATACACTGTATCAGATCATCGCCCATCCTTCCTTTGTCTACCTTAATGATACACTGTATCAGATCACCACCCCTCCCTCCTTTATCTACCTTAATGATACACTGTATCAGATCACTGCCCCTCCCTCCTTCATCTGCCTTAATGGTATAGTATATCAGATCACAGTTCCGCCCTCCTTCATCTGCCTTAATGGTATAGTATATCAGATCACTATCACTCCCTCCTTCATCAGTCTTAATCATGCACTGTGTCACATTACCATCGCTCCCTCCTTTATCTCCTTAATGACATACTCACCGCAGCTCCCTCCTTTATCTTCCTTAATGATATAATGTATCAGACCACTGCCCATCCCTCCTTTATCTACCTTAATGATACACTGTATCAGACCACTGCTCCTCCCTCCTTTATCTACCTTCATGATACATTGTCTCAGGTCATGAACGTTCTCTCCTTTATCTACCTTAATGATATATTGTATCAGATCACCGTCCTTCTCTCCGTCATCTACATTAATGATACATAGTATCAGATCACCATCTTTCCCTCCTTCATCTGCCTTAATGATACACTGTATCAGATCACCATCCCTCCCTCCTTCATCTACATTAATAATACACTGTATCAGATCACCATCCCTCCCTCCTTCATCTACCTTAATGATACACTGTATCAGATCACCATCCCACCCTCCTTCATCTACATTAATAATACACTGTATCAGATCACCATCCCTCCCTCCTTCATCTACCTTAATGATACACTGTATCAGACCACCATCCCACCCTCCTTCATCTACATTAATAATACACTGTATCAGATCACCATCCCTCCCTCCTTCATCTACCTTAATGATACAATGTATCAGTTCACTGTCCCTCCCTCCTTCATATATCTTAATGATATGCTGTATGAGATCACCCTCCCTCCCTCCTTCCTTTATCTACCTTAATGATACATTGTATCAGAACACCATCCCTCCCTCCTTACTTTACCATAATGATACACTGTATTAGATCACCATCCCTCCCACCCTCATCTACCTTAATGATACACTGTGTCAGATCACCATCCCTCCCACCTTCATCTGTGTTAATGATACATTGTATCAGATCATCATCCCTCCATCCTTCATCTAGCTTAATGATACATGGTATCAGACCACCATCCCACCCTCCTTCATTTAGCTAAATGATCGATTGTATCAGATCACTTTCCCTTCCTTCTTCATCTACCATACTGATACATTGTATCAGATCACCATCCCTACCTCCATCATCTATCTTATTGATACACTTTATCAGGTCACCATCTCTCCCTCCTTCACTTACCTTCATGATATGCTGTATCAGATCACCATCCCTCCATCCTTCATCTATTTTAATGATAACACTGTATAAAATCCCCATCCCACCCTCCTCCAAGTACTGTAATGATACACTATATCAGATCACAGTTCCGCCCTCCTTCATCTGCCTTAATGGTATAGTATATCAGATCACTATCACTCCCTCCTTCATCAGTCTTAATCATGCACTGTGTCACATTACCATCGCTCCCTCCTTTATCTCCTTAATGACATACTCACCGCAGCTCCCTCCTTTATCTACCTTAATGGTACACTGTATCAGATCACCGCCCCTCCCTCCTTTATCTACCTTAATGGTACACTGTATCAGACCACTGCCCCTCCCTCCTTTATCTACCTTAATGATAAACTGTATCAGATCACCGCCCCTCCCTCCTTTATCTACCTTAATGATACACTGTATCAGATCACCGCCCCTCCCTCCTTTATCTACCTTAATGATACACTGTATCAGATCACCACCCCTCCCTCCTTTATCTACCTTAATGATACACTGTATCAGATCCCTGCCCCTCCCTCCTTTATCTACCTTAATGATACACTGTATCAGATCACTGCCCCTCCCTCCTTTATCTACCTTAATGATACACTGTATCAGATCACTGCCCCTCCCTCCTTTATCTACCTTAATGATACACTGTATCAGATCATCACCCATCCTTCCTTTATCTACCTTAATGATACACTGTATCAGATCACCACCCCTCCCTCCTTTATCTACCTTAATGATACACTGTATCAGATCACTGCCCCTCCCTCCTTCATCTGCCTTAATGGTATAGTATATCAGATCACAGTTCCTCCCTCCTTCATCTGCCTTAATGGTATAGTATATCAGATCACTATCACTCCCTCCTTCATCAGTCTTAATCATGCACTGTGTCACATTACCATCGCTCCTCCTTTATCTCCTTAATGACATACTCACCGCAGCTCCCTCCTTTATCTTCCTTAATGATATACTGTATCAGACCACTGCCCATCCCTCCTTTATCTACCTTAATGATACTGTATCAGACCACTGCTCCTCCCTCCTTTATCTACCTTAATGATACATTGTCTCAGGTCATGAACGTTCTCTCCTTTATCTATCTTAATGATATATTGTATCAGATCACCGTCCTTCTCCGTCATCTACATTAATGATACATAGTATCAGATCACCATCTTTCCCTCCTTCATCTGCCTTAATGATACACTGTATCAGATCACCATCCCTCCCTCCTTCATCTACATTAATAATACACTGTATCAGATCACCATCCCTCCCTCCTTCATCTACCTTAATGATACACTGTATCAGATCACCATCCCACCCTCCTTCATCTACTTTAATAATACACTGTATCAGATGACCATCCCTCCCTCCTTCATCTACCTTAATGATACAATGTATCAGTTCACTGTCCCTCCCTCCTTCATATATCTTAATGATACGCTGTATGAGATCACCCTCCCTCCCTCCTTCCTTTATCTACCTTAATGATACATTGTATCAGAACACCATCCCTCCCTCCTTACCTTACCATAATGATACACTGTATTAGATCACCATCCCTCCCACCTTCATCTGTCTTAATGATACATTGTATCAGATCATCATTCCTCCCTCCTTTATCTACCTTAATGATACATTGTATCACAACAACACCCTACACTCCTCCAACTATCTTAATGACACAACGTATCAGATCACCATCCCTCCCTCCTTCATATGCCTTAATGATACATTGTATTTGATCACCATCCCTCCCTTATTACTTTACTGTAATGATACACTGTGTCAGATCAACATCCCTCCTTCCTTCATCTACACTAATGATACATTGTATCAGATCACCATCTCTCCCTTCTTCATCTACCCTAGCAATACACTGCATCAGATCACCGTCCCTCCCTCCTTCATCTATCTTAAGGATACACTGTATCAGATCACTGTCCCTCCCTCCTTCATCTACCTTAATGATACACTATATCAGATCACCGTCCCTCCCGCCTTCATTTACATTAATGGTACACTATATCAGATCACTGGCCCTCCCTCCTTCATTTACATTAATGATACACTGTATCAGATCACCGTCCCTCCCTCCTTCATCTATCTTAAGGATACACTGTATCAGATCACTGTCCCTCCCTCCTTCATCTACCTTAATGATACACTATATCAGATCACCGTCCCTCCCTCCTTCATTTACATTAATGATACACTATATCAGATCACCGTCCCTCCCGCCTTCATTTACATTAATGGTACACTATATCAGATCACTGGCCCTCCCTCCTTCATTTACATTAATGATACACTATATCAGATCACCGTCCCTCCCTCCTTCATTTGCATTAATGGTACACTGTATCAGATCACTGGCCCTCCCTCCTTCATCTACCTTAATGATACACTGTATCAGATCCATTCCTCTCTCCTTCATCTATCTTAATGATACAGTGTATCAAATCACTATCCCTCCCTCCTTCAATTGACTTAATAATACATTGTATCATGTCACCGTCCTGCTGTCCTTCATCTAACTTAATGACACATTGTATTAGACCACCATCTCTCGTTCCTTCCTCCACCTGAATATTACACTGCATCAGATCATCATCCCTCCCTCCCTTATCTACCTTAATGATACACTGTACCAGATCACTGTCCCTCCCTCCTTCATCTACCTTAATGATACAATGTATCAGATCACCATCCCTCCCTCCTTCATCTACCTTAATAATACACTGTATCAGATCTGTCCCTCCCTCCTTCATCTACCTTAATGATACACTGTATCAGACCACTGCCCCTCCCTCCTTTATCTACCTTAATAATACACTGTATCAGATCACCGCCCCTCCCTCCTTTATCTACCTTAATGATACACTGTATCAGATCACTGCCCCTCCCTCCTTTATCTACCTTAATGATACACTGTATCAGACCACTGCCCCTCCCTCCTTTATCTACCTTAATGATACACTGTATCAGATCACTGCCCATCCCTCCTTTATCTACCTTAATGATACACTGTATCAGATCACCGCCCCTCCCTCCTTTAACTACCTTAATGATGCACTGTATCAGATCACCACCCCCTCCCTCCTTTATCTACCTTAATGATACACTGTATCAGACCACTGCCCCTCCCTCCTTTATCTACCTTAATGATACACTGTATCAGATCACTGCCCCTCCCTCCTTTATCTACCTTAATGATACACTGTATCAGATCATTGCCCCTCCCTCCTTTATCTACCTTAATGATACACTGTATCAGATCACCGCCCCTCCCTCCTTTATCTACCTTAATGATACACTGTATCAGACCACTGCCCCTCCCTCCTTTATCTACCTTAATGATACACTGTATCAGATCACCGCCCCTCCCTCCTTTATCTACCTTAATGATACACTGTATCAGACCACCGTCCCTCCCTCCTTTAACTACCTTAATGATACACTGTATCAGACCACTGCCCCTCCCTCCTTTATCTACCTTAATGATACACTGTATCAGACCACTGCTCCTCCCTCCTTTATCTACCTTAATGATACACTGTATCAGATCACTGCCCCTCCCTCCTTTATCTACCTTAATGATACACTGTATCAGATCACTGCCCCTCCCTCCTTTATCTACCTTAATGATACAGTGTATCAGATCACTGCCCCTCCCTCCTTTATCTACCTTAATGATACACTGTATCAGATCACCGCCCCTCCCTCCTTTATCTACCTTAATGATACACTGTATCAGATCACTGCCCCTCCCTCCTTTATCTACCTTAATGATACACTGTATCAGATCACCCCCTCCCTCCTTTATCTACCTTAATGATACACTGTATCAGATCACCGCCTCCCTCCTTTATCTACCTTAATGCTACACTGTATCAGATCACCGCCCCTCCCTCCTTTATCTACCTTAATGATACACTGTATCAGACCACTGCCCCTCCCTCCTTTATCTACCTTAATGATACACTGTATCAGATCACTGCCCCTCCCTCCTTTATCTACCTTAATGATACACTGTATCTGATCCCCTCCCTCCTTTATCTACCTTAATGATACACTGTATCAGATCACTGCCCTCCCTCCTTTATCTACCTTAATGATACACTGTATCAGATCACTGCCCTCCCTGCTTTATCTACCTTAATGATACACTGTATCAGATCACTGCCCATCCCTCCTTTATCTACCTTAATGATACACTGTATCAGATCACCGCCCCTCCCTCCTTTTCTACCTTAATGATACACTGTATCAGACCACTCCTCCCTCCTTTATCTACCTTAATGATACACTGTATCAGACCACTGCCCCTCCCTCCTTTATCTACCTTAATGATACACTGTATCAGATCACTGCCCCTCCCTCCTTTATCTACCTTAATGATACACTGTATCAGATCATTGCCCCTCCCTCCTTTATCTACCTTAATGATACACTGTATCAGATCACCGCTCCTCCCTCCTTTATCTACCTTAATGATACACTGTATCAGATCACTGCCCATCCCTCCTTTATCTACCTTAATGATACACTGTATCAGATCACCGCCCCTCCCTCCTTTAACTACCTTAATGATGCACTGTATCAGATCACCGCCCCTCCCTCCTTTATCTACCTTAATGATACACTGTATCAGACCACTGTCCCTCCCTCCTTTATCTACCTTAATGATACACTGTATCAGATCACTGCCCCTCCCTCCTTTATCTACCTTAATGATACACTGTATCAGATCATTGCCCCTCCCTCCTTTATCTACCTTAATGATACACTGTATCAGATCACCGCCCCTCCCTCCTTTATCTACCTTAATGATACACTGTATCAGACCACTGCCCCTCCCTCCTTTATCTACCTTAATGATACACTGTATCAGATCACTGCCCCTCCCTCCTTTATCTACCTTAATGATACACTGTATCAGATCATTGCCCCTCCCTCCTTTATCTACCTTAATGATACAGTGTATCAGATCACTGCCCCTCCCTCCTTTATCTACCTTAATGATACACTGTATCAGATCACTGCCCCTCCCTCCTTTATCTACCTTAATGATACACTGTATCAGATCACCGCCCCTCCCTCCTTTATCTACCTTAATGATACACTGTATCAGATCACTGCCCCTCCCTCCTTTATCTACCTTAATGATACACTGTATCAGACCACTGCTCCTCCCTCCTTTATCTACCTTAATGAAACACTGTATCAGACCACTGCTCCTCCCTCCTTTATCTACCTTAATGATACACTGTATCAGATCACTGCCCCTCCCTCCTTTATCTACCTTAATGATACACTGTATCAGATCATTGCCCCTCCCTCCTTTATCTACCTTAATGATACACTGTATCAGATCACCGCCCCTCCCTCCTTTATCTACCTTAATGATACACTGTATCAGACCACTGCTCCTCCCTCCTTTATCTACCTTAATGATGCACTGTATCAGACCACTGCTCCTCCCTCCTTTATCTACCTTAATGATACACTGTATCAGATCACTGCCCCTCCCTCCTTTATCTACCTTAATGACACACTGTATCAGATCATTGCCCCTCCCTCCTTTATCTACCTTAATGATACACTGTATCAGATCATTGCCCCTCCCTCCTTTATCTACCTTAATGATACACTGTATCAGATCACCGCCCCTCCCCCCTTTTTCTACCTTAATGATACACTGTATCAGACCACTGCCCCTCCCTCCTTTATCTACCTTAATGATACACTGTATCAGACCACTGCCCCTCCCTCCTTTATCTACCTTAATGATACACTGTATCAGATCACCGCCCCTCCCTCTTTTAACTACCTTAATGATGCACTGTATCAGATCACCGCCCCTCCCTCATTTATCTATCTTAATGATACACTGTATCAGACCACTGCCCCTCCCTCCTTTATCTACCTTAACGATACACAGTATCAGATCACTTCCCCTCCCTCCTTTATCTACCTTAATGATACACTGTATCAGATCATTGCCCGTCCCTCTTTTATCTACCTTAATGATACACTGTATCAGATCACCGCCCCTCCCTCCTTTATCTACCTTAATGATACACTGTATCAGATCATCGCCCCTCCCTCCTTTATCTACCTTAATGATACACTGTATCAGATCACCGCACCTCCCTCCTTTATCTACCTTAATGATACACTGTATCAGACCACTGCCCCTCCCTCCTTTATCTACCTTAATGATACACTGTATCAGACCACTGCTCCTCCCTCCTTTATCTACCTTAATGATGCACTGTATCAGACCACTGCTCCTCCCTCCTTTATCTACCTTAATGATACACTGTATCAGATCACTGCCCCTCCCTCCTTTATCTACCTTAATGATACACTGTATCAGACCACTGCCCCTCCCTCCTTTATCTACCTTAATGATACACTGTATCAGACCACTGCTCCTCCCTCCTTTATCTACCTTAATGATGCACTGTATCAGACCACTGCTCCTCCCTCCTTTATCTACCTTAATGATACACTGTATCAGATCACTGCCCCTCCCTCCTTTATCTACCTTAATGACACACTGTATCAGATCATTGCCCCTCCCTCCTTTATCTACCTTAATGATACACTGTATCAGATCACCGCCCTTCCCTCCTTTATCTACCTTAATGATAAACTGTATCAGATCACTGCCCCTCCCTCCTTTATCTACCTTAATGTTACACTGTATCAGACCACTGCTCCTCCCTCCTTTATCTACCTTAATGATACACTGTATCAGATCACTGCCCCTCCCTCCTTTATCTACCTTAATGACACACTGTATCAGACCACTGCCCCTCCCTCCTTTATCTACCTTAATGATACACTGTATCAGACCACCGCCCCTCCCTCCTTTATCTACCTTAATGATACACTGTATCAGATCACCACCCCTCCCTCCTTTATCTACCTTAATGATACACTGTATCAGATCACCGCCCCTCCCTCCTTTATCTACCTTAATGATACACTGTATCAGACCACCGCCCCTCCCTCCTTTATCTACCTTAATGATACACTGTATCAGACCACTGCTCCTCCCTCCTTTATCTACCTTAATGATACACTGTATCAGACCACTGCTCCTCCCTCCTTTATCTACCTTAATGATACACTGTATCAGATCACTGTCCCTCCCTCCTTCATCTACCATACTGATACATTGTATCAGGTCGGCATCCCTACCTCCTTCATCTATCTTAATGATACACTGTATCAGATTACCATCCCTCCCTCCTTCATCTATTTTAATGATGCACTGTAGCAAATCCCCATCCCACCCTCCTCCATGTACTGTAATGATACACTATATCAGATCTGCCTTAATGGTATAGTATATCAGATCACTATCACTCCCTCCTTCATCAGTCTTAATCATGCACTGTGTCACATTACCATCGCTCCCTCCTTTATCTCCTTAATGACATACTCACTGCAGCTCCCTCCTTTATCTTCCTTAATGATACACTGTATCAGATCACTGCCCATCCCTCCTTTATCTACCTTAATGATACACTGTATCAGACCACTGCCCCTCCTTCCTTTCTCTACCTTAATGATGCACTGTATCAGATCACCGCCCCTCCCTCATTTATCTACCTTAATGATACACTGTATCAGATCACTGTCCCTCCTTCCTTCATCTACCTTAATGATACACTGTATCAGATCACCGCCCCTCCCTCCTTTATCTACCTTAATGATACACTGTATCAGATCACTGCCCCTCCCTCCTTTATCTACCTTAATGATACCATGATGGAAGGGCATGTTAGTTATGCGACTAGTTTTATTACTTAATTTTCATCGGTTGCCCATCAAATTATGAGAATTCTTACTAAGAATTGGGCTGCGATAATAGACGATCCTACTATTAGAACAAAACTAGGACATACACCTAGAATAGTTTTTATGGGAGGTCAAACTGTTAAACAAATATTAGAACATCCACCTGCTCCAGTCACATACCACTTAGGGATGAAAAAATGTGGGGTCTTTATCAGATAATCGCAAGTGGATAACATCGTAGCACCAAACTGTGATCTTCAAACCTCGAAACCTGACATCGAATCCACAAATAAAAACCTGTAATTACCCAAAACAACAAAAAAAATGCTGCATGCAGGGGGGCAAGCCCCCCCTGCACCCCCACACTCCCCGCTACTTAAATATACCAACTCCGAGATTTAAACTGTAACTTGGATTATTGGATTATTTCCGGCTTTGAGGTGCCTGGATTCCTGTTTTGGATTATTTGCGTTTGTTTTTTTCTTTTGGAGTCTGTCTTTGTGTGTTCAACATGAAACAGGAAGAAAATGGCAGCTCACAGTCTCTGCTTACCCCACCTGGAGGTACTGAATCAGAAACCAGCGCTATTGGAAAGTAAACAGCGCTGGTTGAACAACTTTTCAACCGGGTGAATGATCTGGCCCGGAAAATTAACACTGATGCTGGCAGCACCGTCCTTTTTGGGCTCTGGTAGGTCCTCATTTACAAATCTACCTAATCTGTCATATTCAAATGTAATTACAGCCTCGACTTCAGTTGTTTGCCTGGAAATGGCGAGAGCAACAGCCGTAGTAGTAATAGTAATAACAATAATGTTAACAACATGGCAAATGAACTGAATAACGCTGATGCAGGAGCCGTGAATATTATACCTAATTTAGCTATTTTTCCATTAGGGCAACAGCTGTAATAAGCACTTGGAATGCTAGCATGCGCTTGCAAAGATCGCACTGCTGCTGATATGAGAATTTATTTCATGCAATTAAAATTAAAACTTCGTACAACAGTCACATCAGAGCTTCTGTCTAAGTTGCGGTCAGTAGTGAAATAACCGCATTTTCCTTTAAGTATACGGGCCCAGATTTCAACAGCCTTTACACCCCTACTTGTATGATTCAAAGTGAAATCCCCTTAACAGTGACCAGAAATAATACTGCACATGCCTCCAGCACAGTGTCACCTTCTTTCATGTACATGCAACTTTGTGCTTCTACAAAATGAAAATAAACTGCATCGTCTCAAGCCAGTCCATGACAATATTAAGAAAGTTTTTTTTTCAGCCTCCAAGCTCATGTTATCCTGTTCTAAGATTTTTAAAATGTATTTATCCAAAATCTGATTAAAATAGGCTTTCTTATTTTAGTATGCAATATCATATAGCAAATGACAAGGTAACAATTTACAAACATTCTAGGTTCATCAGTGTCTCCTCATTCATGTTATTTTATTTCACAAAGTGTTTATTTTACTTCCTTATCTGTCATGGCGATCCCAAGGAGGACAAGTGTTATGCATACTCCATCACATCCAACCCACTGCTAAATTGATGTGTTACTTGCAAATAATGTTTAGCTATCATCTCAATCTCTACATCATGGATGTTGTGCTTAGTGCCTGAGCTGCATTTAAAATTGTCGCTTTCGTTTATCTCACTGAATGGTTTAGTATCAATTAAAAAGGTTACATTATGTGCACATACAAGTTGTGGTTCTGCTTGTGTACTATGATATGCAAGTTACTTCTGTTAAACCAGACAAACACTGCAACACATTCATGTCTTTTTTTATCTCTTTCAAAATAACTGCTTTAGGGCTAACAGCTGTGCAATCTTTCCATGCACGTGCTACCCCGTTAGAGCTGTTGCCCCGATAACGGAAAAGTACCCTAATTTACAAGAATGGCTCAATGCTCCAGCGTTTTTTAATGGCTGTAACAACCGGCCAAGTGGGACTTTAGAAAACATTGAGAACAATATTGTTAACAAAGTGAAAGACTTTGATTACAACCTTCTGAAATATAGGAAACTTCAGTTGGAAGTTGCTTACTTTCAGGAATGCTTGCAAAGGCGGCACATCCCCAAGGGCTTAAGACAGTGGTGTTACCCTACTGGACTGTTGAAAGATTCTGACTTTCATTGTGAATTACTGGGTCTGTTTGATAAGCAGGACCTAGAGTTCTTGGAGATTCTTATAAAGCATTATTGTTTACAAATGGAACAACTGAAAAATGAACTTAATATAATGGAGATGAACATTAGGTCAGATATTCACTTTGGCCACTACAAATATATTTTGCAGTATAGACACTGTTATTCAGAAAATGAGGGAATCTAAGTTAAAAAAGCTTGAAAGGGATCAAAAAGAATACTCTAATGGAACAGTTTATCCACCCCCTCCCCATCACAAACTTGGCGTAACAAGGAACCTACAGGGGCTACTGGGGACAACAGCCCTATGGATGAGAACCATGAAAATATACGAGAACAGGGTAATACAACTGAAGTGGGGATGAAGGGTCAAGTAATTGGAATGGCAGATTGAGGGGTCGAGAAGCACAATCTAACTCAAATCAACCATCTCAGGGTCAGGGTTTTCCCAATGGCCAAGGTTGGCAGCAAACTCGGAGGAGGAGATAATTTTTCCAGTAGATACAACCAATATTACGGATGGTAGTGGAGGGGGGGGTCACCATTTATACCAACAAAGAAGGTGACTTTAAAATCTATAACTTTACCACAAAACATGTGAAACCAGAATTAATAGAGGTGTTAGCCCATGGGCTTTCCTTTGTACCCACGAAAAGAGCAGACATTTCCAGGACTTTTATAGACTTGAAAGTATATTTATGTAAATTAAACTTGCACGTACTGTTGGGTAATAATTCTTTGACTAGAAGTGAACACAGAATTTCTAGCTTGTTTAACCCCCCATTGCATGCTACCTTAGGAATCTTTGAGAAACTATGTGAAATGGACTTCAGGGATATTTTGGTTAGGACAAGTTACAAACAACATGAATTTAACCTGCATCCTTCTCAAATTCAAGATCTTGCCGAATTTAAACTGTTTAATATACGTGTGATGTGACCCGATAAGGGTGGGGGCCTAATTTTTATGGCAGAAAGTGATTACATCCTGAGGATGCTAACTATGTTAGACAGCGAAGCGCATGAAAACGTTTCTGTAAGTGAAGTAAATATGGCCTTCTTGAAAATTAGTAAATAGGGCCTCCGTGAAAATTAGTAAATAGGGCCTTCACGAAAATTAGTAAATAGGGCCTTCACGAAAATTAGTAAATAGGGCCTTCGCAAAAATTAGTAGATAGGCCTTCATGAAAATTAGTAAATAGGGCCTTCGCGAAAATTAGTAAATAGGCCTTCGCGAAAATTAGGAACACCATTAATGGCATATTTCTGGAAGGCAAGATTAGTCTTGACATCAGTAACTATTTGACAATAGCTGCCCCTTTGACACCTATAGTATTCGGAATCCTGAAAATCCATAAAAATTTAAAGACCCCCCACTGAGACCCATAGTGGATGGTGGAAACAGCATCACATATGCCTGTGCTAAACTGGTGGACGGAATGCTAAGGAAACATCTTGCCACCAAATCTCAAATTTGTAAGGATTCTTGGGTTTTTTTACAGGCATTGAATGAAGCTGAGTATAATTCAGAATTTAGTTTCCTGATGATAGATGTCAAAGGCCTATATACTGCAATACCACAAGCTCTGGGTATTAGTTGGGTGAGAGGATTCTTAATGGAGAAAGGTGTAGATGGGGATGAAACAAACCTAATAGAGGACCTATTAGAACTCATTTTGGAAAATAATTTTTTTCTATTTAATAAGAATTATTATTTTAAGAAAAGCGGGGTTACTATGGGTTCACCCTGTGGGGGCAGCTTTGCAAATACTGTCATGGCCTTCTGGGAAAATACATTTTTGTTCCCAATGACACATTCAGGAACAATGTGAGATGGTATACACGGTTTTTGGATGACATGTTCCTATTAAGAAAAAGTAATTTAGAAACAGTTAACCAATTGTTAGATGACATGTCAAACATGACATCCTTTCTACAATTTACGTTTAAGTTTGGTGAACATGAAATGGCCTATGTAGATGTGAAGTTGAACAAGGATAATGTAAATAATAGATACGTAGTCCGCATACACAGAAGATCCACACTCTAATGATTTTCTTCACTTCACGTAGATAATAGATACGTAGCCCGCATACACAGGAAATCCACACTCTAATGATTTTCTTCACTTCACGTAGATAATAGATACGTAGTCCGCATACACAGGAAATCCACACTCTAATGATTTTCTTCACTTCACGTAGATAATAGATACGTAGTCCGCATACACAGGAAATCCACACTCTAATGATTTTCTTCAATTCACGTAGATAATAGATACGTAGTCCGCATACACAGGAAATCCACACTCTAATGATTTTCTTCACTTCACGTAGATAATAGATACGTAGTCCGCATACACAGGAAATCCACACTCTAATGATTTTCTTCAATTCACGTAGATAATAGAATCGTAGCCGCATACACAGGAAATCCACACTCTAATGATTTTCTTCACTTCACGTAGATAATAGATACGTAGTCCGCATACACAGGAAATCCACACTCTAATGATTTTCTTCACTTCACGTAGATAATAGATCGTAGTCCGATACACAGGAAATCCATACTCTAATGATTTTCTTCACTTCACGTAGATAATAGATACGTAGTCCGCATACACAGGAAATCCACACTCTAATGATGTTCTTCACTTCACGTAGATAATAGATACGTAGCCCGCATACACAGAAAATCCACACCCTAATGATTTTCTTCACTTCATGTTGATAATAGATACGTAGTCCGTATACACAGGAAATCCACACTCTAATGATTTTCTTCACTTCACGTAGATAATAGATACGTAGCCCGCATACACAGGAAATCCACACTCTAATGATTTTCTTCACTTCACGTAGATAATAGATACATAGTCCGCATACACAGGAAATCCACACTCTAATGATTTTCTTCACTTCACGTAGATAATTGATACGTAGTCCGCATACACAGGAAATCCACACTCTAAAGATTTTCTTCACTTCACGTAGATAATAGATATGTAGTCCGCATACACAGGAAATCCACACTCTAATGATTTTCTTCAATTCACGTAGATAATAGATACGTAGCCCGCATACACAGGAAATCCACACTCTAATGATTTTCTTCACTTCACGTAGATAATAGATACGTAGTCCGCATACACAGGAAATCCACACTCTAATGATTTTCTTCACTTCACGTAGATAATAGATACGTAGTCCGCATACACAGGAAATCCACACTCTAATGATGTTCTTCACTTCACGTAGATAATAGATACGTAGCCCGCATACACAGAAAATCCACACTCTAATGATTTTCTTCACTTCATGTTGATAATAGATATGTAGTCCGTATACACAGGAAATCCACACTCTAATGATTTTCTTCACTTCACGTAGATAATAGATACGTAGCCCGCATACACAGGAAATCCACACTCTAATGATTTTCTTCACTTCACGTAGATAATAGATACATAGTCCGCATACACAGGAAATCCACACTCTAATGATTTTCTTCACTTCACGTAGATAATAGATACGTAGCCCGCATACAAAGGAAATCCACACTCTAATGATTTTCTTCACTTCACGTAGATAATAGATACGTAGTCCGCATACACAGGAAATCCACACTCTAATGATTTTCTTCACTTCACGTAGATAATAGATACGTAGTCCGCATACACAGGAAATCCACACTCTAATGATTTTCTTCAATTCACGTAGATAATAGATACGTAGCCCGCATACACAGGAAATCCATACTCTAATGATTTTCTTCACTTCACGTAGATAATAGATACGTAGTCCGCATACACAGGAAATCCACACTCTAATGATGTTCTTCACTTCACGTAGATAATAGATACGTAGCCCGCATACACAGAAAATCCACACTCTAATGATTTTCTTCACTTCATGTTGATAATAGATACGTAGTCCGTATACACAGGAAATCCACACTCTAATGATTTTCTTCACTTCACGTAGATAATAGATACGTAGCCCGCATACACAGGAAATCCACACTCTAATGATTTTCTTCACTTCACGTAGATAATAGATACATAGTCCGCATACACAGGAAATCCACACTCTAATGATTTTCTTCACTTCACGTAGATAATAGATACGTAGTCCGCATACACAGGAAATCCACACTCTAATGATTTTCTTCACTTCACGTAGATAATAGATACGTAGTCCGCATACACAGGAAATCCACACTCTAATGATTTTCTTCACTTCATGTAGATAATAGATATGTAGTCCGCATACACAGGAAATCCACACTGTAATGATTTTCTTCACTTCATGTAGATAATAGATACGTAGCCCACATACACAGGAAATCCACACTCTAATGATTTTCTTCACTTCACGTAGATAATAGATACGTAGCCCGCATACACAGGAAATCCACACTCTAATGATTTTCTTCACTTCACGTAGATAATAGATACATAGCCCGCATACACAGGAAATCCACACTCTAATGATTTTCTTCACTTCACGTAGATAATAGATACGTAGTCCGCATACACAGAAAATCCACACTCTAATGATTTTCTTGACTTCACGTAGATAATAAATACGTAGTCCGCATACACAGGAAATCCACACTCTAATGATTTTCTTCACTTCACGTAGATAATAGATACGTAGCCCGCATACACAGAAAATCCACACTCTAATGATTTTCTTCACTTCACGTAGATAATAGATACGTAGTCCGCATACACAGGAAATCCACACTCTAATGATTTTCTTCACTTCATGTAGATAATAGATATGTAGCCCGCATACACAGGAAATCCACACTCTAATGATTTTCTTCACTTCATGTAGATAATAGATACGTAGTCTGCATACACAGAAAATCCACACTCTAATGATTTTCTTCACTTCACGTAGATAATAGATACGTAGTCCACATACACAGGAAATCCACACTCTAATGATTTTCTTCACTTCACGTAGATAATAGATACGTAGTCCGCATACACAGGAAATCCACACTCTAATGATTTTCTTCACTTCACGTAGATAATAGATACGTAGTCCACATACACAGGAAATCCACACTCTAATGATTTTCTTCACTTCATGTAGATAATAGATACGTAGTCCGCATACACAGGAAATCCACACTCTAATGATTTTCTTCACTTCACGTAGATAATAGATACATAGCCCGCATACACAGGAAATCCACACTCTAATGATTTTCTTCACTTCACGTAGATAATAGATACGTAGTCCGCATATACAGGAAATCCACACTCTAATGATTTTCTTCACTTCACGTAGATAATAGATACGTAGTCCGCATACACAGGAAATCCACACTCTAATGATTTTCTTCACTTCACGTAGATAATAGATACGTAGCCCGCATACACAGAAAATCCACACTCTAATGATTTTCTTCACTTCACGTAGATAATAGATACGTAGTCCGCATACACAGGAAATCCACACTCTAATGAATTTCTTCACTTCACGTAGATAATAGATACGTAGTCCGCGTACACAGGAAATCCACACTGTAATGATTTTCTTCACTTCACGTAGATAATAGATACGTAGCCCGCATACACAGGAAATCCACACTCTAATGATTTTCTTCACTTCACGTAGATAATAGATACGTAGTCCGCATACACAGGAAATCCACACTCTAATGATTTTCTTCACTTCACGTAGATAATAGATACGTAGTCCACATACACAGGAAATCCACACTCTAATGATTTTCTTCACTTCACGTAGATAATAGATTCGTAGTCCACATACACAGAAAATCCACACTCTAATGATTTTCTTCACTTCACGTAGATAATAGATATGTAGTCCGCGTACACACGAAATCCACTCTCTAATGATTTTCTTCACTTCATGTAGATAATAGATACGTAGTCCGCATACACCGAAGATCCACACTCTAATGATTTTCTTCACTTCACGTAGATAATAGATACATAGTCCGCATACACAGGAAATCCACACTCTAATGATTTTCTTCACTTCACGTAGATAATAGATAATGTAGTCCATTACACAGGAAATCCACACTCTAATGATTTTCTTCACTTCACGTAGATAATAGATACGTAGTCCGCATACACAGGAAATCCACACTCTAATGATTTTCTTCACTTCACGTAGATAATAGATACGTAGTCCGCATACACAGGAAATCCACACTCTAATGATTTTCTTCACTTCACGTAGATAATAGATACGTAGTCCGCATACACAGGAAATCCACACTGTAATGATTTTCTTCACTTCACGTAGATAATAGATTCGTAGTCCGCATACACAGGAAATCCACACTCTAATGATTTTCTTCACTTCATGTAGATAATAGATACGTAGCCTGCATACACAGGAAATCCACACTCTAATGATTTTCTTCACTTCACGTAGATAATAGATACGTAGTCCGCATACACAGAAAATCCACACTCTAATGATTTTCTTCACTTCACGTAGATAATAGATACGTAGCCCGCATACACAGGAAATCCACACTCTAATGATGTTCTTCACTTCATGTAGACAATAGATACGTTGTCCGCATACACCGAAGATCCACACTCTAATGATTTTCTTCACTTCACGTAGATAATAGATACGTAGTCCGCATACACAGGAAATCCACACTCTAATGATTTTCTTCACTTCACGTAGATAATAGATACGTAGTCCACATACACAGGAAATCCACACTCTAATGATTTTCTTCACTTCACGTAGATAATAGATACGTAGTGCGCATACACAGAAAATCCACACTCTAATGATTTTCTTCACTTCACGTAGATAATAGATACGTAGTCCGCGTACACAGGAAATCCACACTCTAATGATTTTCTTCACTTCACGTAGATAATAGATACGTAGTCCGCATACACAGGAAATCCACACTCTAATGATTTTCTTCACTTCACGTAGATAAAGATACGTAGCCCGCATACACAGGAAATCCACACTCTAATGATTTTCTTCACTTCACGTTGATAATAGATACGTAGCCCGCATACACAGGAAATCCACGCTCTAATGATTTTCTTCACTTCACGTAGATAATAGATACGTAGCCCGCATACATAGGAAATCCACACTCTAATGATTTTCTTCACTTCACGTAAATAATAGATACGTAGCCTGCACACACAGGAAATCCACACTCTAATGATTTTCTTCACTTCACGTAGATAATAGATACGTAGTCCGCACACACAGGAAATCCACACTCTAATGATTTTCTTCACTTCACGTAGATAATAGATACGTAGTCCGCATACACAGGAAATCCACACTCTAATGATTTTCTTCACTTCACGTAGATAATAGATACGTAGTCCGCATACACAGAAAATCCACACTCTAATGATTTTCTTCACTTCACGTAGATAATAGATAGGTAGTCCACATACACAGGAAATCCACACTCTAATGATTTTCTTCACTTCACGTAGATAATAGATACGTAGTCCGCATACACAGGAAATCCACACTCTAATGATTTTCTTCACTTCACGTAGATAATAGATACGTAGTCCGCATACACAGGAAATCCACACTCTAATGATTTTCTTCACTTCACGTAGATAATAGATCGAGTTCGCATACACAGAAAATCCACACTCTAATGATTTTCTTCACTTCACGTAGATAATAGATACGTAGTCCGCATACACAGGAAATCCACACTCTAATGATTTTCTTCACTTCACGTAGATAATAGATACGTAGTCCACATACACAGGAAATCCACACTCTAATGATTTTCTTCACTTCACGTAGATAATAGATTCGTAGTCCGCATACACAGAAAATCCACACTCTAATGATTTTCTTCACTTCACGTAGATAATAGATACGTAGTCCACGTACACAGGAAATCCACACTCTAATGATTTTCTTCACTTCATGTAGATAATAGATATGTAGTCCGCATACACCGAAGATCCACACTCTAATGATTTTCTTCACTTCACGTAGATAATAGATACGTAGTCCACATACACAGGAAATCCACACTCTAATGATTTTCTTCACTTCACGTAGATAATAGATTCGTAGTCCACATACACAGAAAATCCACACTCTAATGATTTTCTTCACTTCACGTAGATAATAGATATGTAGTCCGCGTACACACGAAATCCACTCTCTAATGATTTTCTTCACTTCATGTAGATAATAGATACGTAGTCCGCATACACCGAAGATCCACACTCTAATGATTTTCTTCACTTCACGTAGATAATAGATACGTAGTCCGCATACACAGGAAATCCACACTCTAATGATTTTCTTCACTTCACGTAGATAATAGATACGTAGTCCACATACACAGGAAATCCACACTCTAATGATTTTCTTCACTTCACGTAGATAATAGATACATAGTCCGCATACACAGGAAATCCACACTCTAATGATTTTCTTCACTTCACGTAGATAATAGATACGTAGTCCGCGTACACAGGAAATCCACACTCTAATGATTTTCTTCACTTCACGTAGATAATAGATACGTAGTCCGCATACACAGGAAATCCACACTCTAATGATTTTCTTCACTTCACGTAGATAATAGATACGTAGTCCGCATACACAGGAAATCCACACTCTAATGATTTTCTTCACTTCACGTAGATAATAGATACGTAGTCCGCATACACAGGAAATCCACACTGTAATGATTTTCTTCACTTCACGTAGATAATAGATTCGTAGTCCGCATACACAGGAAATCCACACTCTAATGATTTTCTTCACTTCATGTAGATAATAGATACGTAGCCCGCATACACAGGAAATCCACACTCTAATGATTTTCTTCACTTCACGTAGATAATAGATACGTAGTCCGCATACACAGGAAATCCACACTCTAATGATTTTCTTCACTTCACGTAGATAATAGATACATAGTCCGCATACACAGGAAATCCACACTCTAATGATGTTCTTCACTTCACGTAGATAATAGATACGTAGTCCACATACACAGGAAATCCACACTCTAATGATTTTCTTCACTTCACGTAGTTAATAGATACGTAGTCCGCATACACAGAAAATCCACACTCTAATGATTTTCTTCACTTCACGTAGATAATAGATACGTAGTCCGCGTACACAGGAAATCCACACTCTAATGATTTTCTTCACTTCATGTAGATAATAGATACGTAGTCCGCATACACCGAAGATCCACACTCTAATGATTTTCTTCACTTCACGTAGATAATAGATACGTAGTCCGCATACACAGGAAATCCACACTCTAATGATTTTCTTCACTTCACGTAGATAATAGATACGTAGTCCACATACACAGGAAATCCACACTCTAATGATTTTCTTCACTTCACGTAGATAATAGATACGTAGTCCGCATACACAGAAAATCCACACTCTAATGATTTTCTTTACTTCACGTAGATAATAGATACGTAGTCCATTACACAGGAAATCCACACTCTAATGATTTTCTTCACTTCACGTAGATAATAGATACGTAGTCCGCATACACAGGAAATCCACACTCTAATGATTTTCTTCACTTCACGTAGATAAAGATACGTAGCCCGCATACACAGGAAATCCACACTCTAATGATTTTCTTCACTTCACGTTGATAATAGATACGTAGCCCGCATACACAGGAAATCCACACTCTAATGATTTTCTTCACTTCACGTAGATAATAGATACGTAGCCCGCATACATAGGAAATGCACACTCTAATGATTTTCTTCACTTCACGTAAATAATAGATACGTAGCCCGCACACACAGGAAATCCACACTCTAATGATTTTCTTCACTTCACGTAGATAATAGATACGTAGTCCGCACACACAGGAAATCCACACTCTAATGATTTTCTTCACTTCATGTTGATAATAGATACGTAGTCCGCATGCACAGGAGATCCACACTCTAATGATTTTCTTCACTTCACGTAGATAAAGATACGTAGCCCGCATACACAGGAAATCCACACTCTAATGATTTTCTTCACTTCACGTAAATAATAGATACGTAGTCCGCATACACAGGAAATCCACACTCTAATGATTTTCTTCACTTCATGTAGATAATAGATACGTAGTCCGCATACACAGGAAATCCGCACTCTAATGATTTTCTTCACTTCACGTAGATAATAGATACGTAGTCCGCATACACAGAAAATCCACACTCTAATGATTTTCTTCACTTCACGTAGATAATAGATAGGTAGTCCACATACACAGGAAATCCACACTCTAATGATTTTCTTCACTTCACGTAGATAATAGATACGTAGTCCGCATACACAGGAAATCCACACTCTAATGATTTTCTTCACTTCACGTAGATAATAGATACTTAGTCCGCATACACAGGAAATCCACACTCTAATGATTTTCTTCACTTCATGTAGATAATAGATACGTAGTCCGCATACACAGGAAATCCACACTCTAATGATTTTCTTCACTTCACGTAGATAATAGATACGTAGCCCGCATACACAGGAAATCCACACTCTAATGATTTTCTTCACTTCACGTAGATAATAGATACGTAGTCCGCATATACAGGAAATCCACACTCTAATGATTTTCTTCACTTCACGTAGATAATAGATACGTAGTCCACATACACAGGAAATCCACACTCTAATGATTTTCTTCACTTCACGTAGATAATAGATACGTAGCCCGCATACACAGAAAATCCACACTCTAATGATTTTCTTCACTTCACGTAGATAATAGATACGTAGTCCGCATACACAGGAAATCCACACTCTAATGATTTTCTTCACTTCACGTAGATAATAGATACGTAGTCCACATACACAGGAAATCCACACTCTAATGATTTTCTTCACTTCACTTCACGTAGATAATAGATTTGTAGTCCGCATACACAGAAAATCCACACTCTAATGATTTTCTTCACTTCACGTAGATAATAGATACATAGTCCACGTACACAGGAAATCCACACTCTAATGATTTTCTTCACTTCATGTAGATAATAGATATGTAGTCCGCATACACGGAAGATCCACACTCTAATGATTTTCTTCACTTCACGTAGATAATAGATACGTAGTCCACATACACAGGAAATCCACACTCTAATGATTTTCTTCACTTCACGTAGATAATAGATACGTAGTCCACATACACAGGAAATCCACACTCTAATGATTTTCTTCACTTCACGTAGATAATAGATACGTAGTCCGCATACACAGGAAATCCACACTCTAATGATTTTCTTCACTTCACGTAGATAATAGATACGTAGTCCGCGTACACAGGAAATCCACACTCTAATGATTTTGTTCACTTCACGTAGATAATAGATACGTAGTCCGCATACACAGGAAATCCACACTCTAATGATTTTCTTCACTTCACGTAGATAATAGATACGTAGTCCGCATACACAGGAAATCCACACTCTAATGATTTTCTTCACTTCACGTAGATAATAGATACGTAGTCCGCATACACAGGAAATCCACACTCTAATGATTTTCTTCACTTCACGTAGATAATAGATATGTAGTCCACATACACAGGAAATCCACACTCTAATGATTTTCTTCACTTCACGTAGATAATAGATACGTAGTCCGCATACACAGGAAATCCACACTCTAATGATTTTCTTCACTTCACGTAGATAATAGATACGTAGTCCGCGTACACAGGAAATCCACACTCTAATGATTTTCTTCACTTCACGTAGATATTAGATACGTAGCCCGCATACACAGGAAATCCACACTGTAATTATTTTCTTCACTTCACGTAGATAATAGATACGTAGTCCGCATACACAGAAAATCCACACTCTAATGATTTTCTTCACTTCACGTAGATAATAGATACATAGTCCGCATACACAGGAAATCCACACTCTAATGATTTTCTTCACTTCACGTAGATAATAGATACGTAGTCCGCATACACAGGAAATCCACACTCTAATGATTTTCTTCACTTCACGTAGATAATAGATACATAGTCCGCATACACAGGAAATCCACACTCTAATGATTTTCTTCACTTCACCAGTAACCGTCCTGTATATCAAAAGCGGGCAGTGGTGAAAGGGCAGCTCGTGAGAGCTGCCAGGATGAATTCCCTTAACCTGGATTTTGACAATGCATGTCAAAACTTGAGAAACATGTTCCTTAGGCGGGTTACCCAACTAGTTTTTTGGATGACATCATGGCTGAAGTGGGAAGGAAGAGAATGACGGGCCATTTTAAACCCATTTTGAATAGGAACATACCGGAATGTAATGGGTAGATGGTCAATACATACCGGAATGTAATGGGGAGATGGTCAATACATACCGGAATGTAATGGGGAGATGGTCAATACATACCGGAATGTAATGGGGAGATGGTCAATACATACCGGAATGTAATGGGGAGATGGTCAATACATACTGGAATGTAATGGGGAGATGGTCAATACATACCGGAATGTAATGGGGAGATGGTCAATATATACCGGAATGTAATGGGGAGATGGTCAATACATACCGGAATGTAATGGGGAGATGGTCAATACATACCGGAATGTAGTGGGGAGATGGTCAATACATACCGGAATGTAATGGGGAGATGGTGAGTACCATAACAGACATGAATCCTAGGATAGAAAATGAATTTAATGTTAGTTTTATAACAACTTTTTCTAAGGATGCAGGTGCCCTCAGGAACATCTTGATTAAAAACTGGGCCCTTATAAACAAAGATGCTACCCTCAGAACCAGATTAATGGATAAACCTAAAGTTACATATAGAAGGAGGCCCAACATCAAATCTATTCTGGAAAGAAATGTAAAACCATATATACCCAACAAAGGTATGAAGAAATGTGGTAGATGCCCCTATTGTAAATTTATACAGTTAACATCAACATTTACTGTCCTGGGTGAACAATATGAGGTGCAGGGGAGATTTGACTGCAACACAAAAGGGGTAGTCTACCTTGCACAGTGCCAGGCATGTGTCTGCTTCTATGTGGGGAAAACAGAGAGACACTTTAAACAAAGAACTTATGAACATCAATATAGTATAAACAAACAGAATACTACGAACGCTTTGGCTAGACACATAATGAATGAACCAAGTCACCAGTTTAAATACTTAGTAATTGGGCAAGTGGTATCCAATTATAGGGGGGGGGGGTCCCTGGACTTTGAGGTTAGAGGAGCATGAGCTTTTGTGGCAATTAAGGCTAAATGCACACTCGTATCCTGGGCTAAATGACTATTGCTCTTTGTAATGTATCTTAAAATTAAAGTCACTTTTAAGATAAATAAGGAATAAGAACACCAAAATTTATGGTGTTATTCCTGTTTATATGTTAACATATTAACATATTTACATATATATATATTTTTAACATCGAACAAGAATAATAATATGTTTGTGAATGAATCATGTGAATTTTTTGATCATATGACTTGATAATCACATGACTTTTTAGGGTGGGTCTGTGATGTCATGAATCAGAAAATTTATTTAAATGTTCTTTTCAATGCCTTTTATTTGTCTGAAGAAGTTCATTTTATTTATGTGAATGAAAGTGCTCACATTAAAAGGTTTTTAAACTATAACTTGGATTATTGGATTACTTCCAGCTTTGAGGTGCCTGGATTCCTGTTTTGGATTATCAACTCCAAGATCGCACTACAGTGCAGTAAAGAGAAATCTTTCCTTTACGCACTCTACGTCGATCTCCATTCTACGGCTCAATGTTTGTGAACTTCGAGGTTTGAAGTTCGATGTTATGTGCTTCGGTGTTATCAGGCTTCGAGGTTATGATATACACCCAAAATGTGGAGCCTGCTCCCAATGTAAATTCATTATGGTGGGTAATACAGTCAAACTTTGTGGGAACTTATATAGGTTAAGAGATAAATTTAATTGTTCCACGACAGGTGTTATATATTTAGCCCAGTGCCAGGCTTATCGTTTTATATTGGTAAAACTGAGGGACAATTTAAACAATGTATTTATGAACACCAATAGCATACTGATAAACAAAATATTAATAATGCATTAGAAAAACATGTAGTTGAATGTTCAGGACACTTTTTCCATTATACTATAGTTGAACAAGTTAAGAAAAACATAAGGGGAGGACAATGGACATTAGAACTGGAACTAAAGGAATTGTTATGGCAATTGAAAACAAATGCCTTTTCATTCCCATGTTTGAATGATTATTGTTCTCTGGGGTGCCTTTTAAAGTTGAAAGCCCTTGAGAGATGATTTTTGTCCTGTTATTATTTTTATGTAATTTTTATATAAATTTCTATATTTAGATATATTGTTGTACTTACATATTGTTGTACTTACATATATACTACCTTTTATAGTTGTGGATATTTAGGGATGCATATCTTTTAAAGTTAACTTCTTAATTATTTAAGAATAATGATGTCATATATTCATTTGTATTTAAGTGGTTTATTGTGATTATATCTGAAGAAGTTCAGGAATTTGCTCTGAACAAAAGTGCTTAATGGATAATAAACATGTGCTTGTTGGGTTGTACTATGCGTCCTCTTCATCTTCTTTTTGGATTTATAGGTTCATAGGTTCATAGGTTGGTACTAGGCTATTGGCCCTAGGGCCTATACAAGCCTAGCCATAACTATTCCCTGGCTATTTCTTCCCAGAATATTTACTTCCCTGGTCCCCTGTCTAGCAGGGTGACTGACGTGATCCCTGGGGTGAATTTCCCATCTCCCATCCAATCGTCTAGGTTCCTTTTGAAGAGGGCCAAAGAGGCACTCTGCTTGACATATATGGGCAGTCTATTCCAGAGTCTGGGCAGTCTCTGGGTCAGGAGCCTATCCCTCCAGCATGTTTTGTTTATTGTGATGACAAGGTTTAGATCCCTGGAGCATGTGGCTCTGAGGGATTGGGATTTCTTTAAGTGTAGCATGTCCAACAGTTCTGGATTTGACATGGCCTTGTATGTTAATCAGAGATCGCCTCTGAGTAGACGATATGCGACAGAGTATAACTGGAGTTTTTTCAGGCGGTCAGCGTAGGGCATCTGTTTAGGCCTGTGATTCTTTTAGTGAGATATTTTTGCAGCCTTTCCAGTTGTTGCAGATGTCTTGAAAGGTACATATGAAATGGGGCATTGTATTCTATAATGGGTCTAATGAGGGATGAGTACAGTGGGACAATGACCTCCCTTTTTCTGGATGGAAAGCCCTTAGTGATGAGGTGTGCCACATAGAAGGATTTCCTGACTGTTGTGGCGATGTGGTTATCGAAGGTGAGACCACTGTCCACCTGTGCCCCTAAGTCTCTTATCACACTTTTGATGTTTAGTGTACTGCCACCTATGTGGTAATTCATGGGTACATGTTTTTCCCAAAGGGGATAACTATACATTTCTTGGCATTGAGCTTGAGCCCATGGCTCTGGCACCAAGCATCTGTTTCTGTAAGGCCGTTTTGTAGAGTATCCGCATCATTTGGGGATTCAATAATGGTTCCCAGTTTGGAGTCATCTGTGAACTTTGTTAGCCAGAGTCCCTTAATGTTGGCCTGTACTTCAGAGAAGTAGATGCCAACCAAGAGCGGTCCCAGGACTGAACCCTGAGGTACTCCACTTGTCACTTGTCTGGAGCTGGATTTGGAGTCGGCTACTTTTACAGTGTGGGTTCTGTCAGTGTTCCCATTGGCAACGCATTGAGTGACATAGGGATTAATGCCCAGCTTAGTAAGTTTATCTATGATTCCAGAGTGGGGGATGGTGTCAAAGGCCCTGGCAAGGTCCAGATAGGCTGTGTGGACCACCTTACCCTCGTCCACGGCTCTGGAGACTGATTTGAAGAAGTCAGTCAGCTTCAGGAGACAAGATCAGCCCTTAACAAACCCAAATTGGGTAGGGTCCAGTGTTTCAAGGTTGCCGATGTCTTTGTTTATAAGCTCCATGATAATACGATCCATGGCCTTGCACATCAGACTCGTCATGAACTATACAAACTTGCTGTCGGCACACAGTTCAAATGGATTACAAGTGAACACTCGAGTTATGAATGATGCGGTTCCTTCAATTTCTGGTCTCAGTAATGTTACCAGTATTAGTGGACCACTAAATGTTCAATCAGTTCATGGAACTTTAAACGACAATCTACCTAAACTAAATGAATAGCTAAAAGAGCCTGCTAGTTTATCTCTATGCCCTGGTACCACACATAATAATGGCCAAAATAGAACACAAGCTCCCGTTAATAGTGAGCAAAACATTGTTGGTTATTTGAAGGAATTTGATTATAAAATGGTCAAAATTAAAAAGTTACAAACTGAGATCTTATACTTTAGGGAGTGTATTAAGAAACAACTTATCCCTAAAGGACTTCACCAATGGTATCCAAATGGGTTGTAATGGGACTCTGCATTTCATATAGAACTATTGCTGTTATTTGACAGACAAGGAAGTGAGTTCCTTGAAGTACTCATTAAACATTATGGGTTTGCCCTGGACTCATTGGTAAAAGAAGCTGAGGCTCTTGATATGGCTATAAGGAATGATGGTGACTTCCTAAGATATAAATACGACTATTGTCATATTTTTTATAGTATTGAGTCAACTATGTAAAAATAAGGAACACTAAAATGAAAAAAATAGAACATGACAGAACCAAGTATGCAAATGGTACCACATACCCTCCTCCCCCATTATCGCAGACATGGGGTTTTTCATTGCATGCAACAACCAACATCCATCTAGTTAATAATAATGAGCCTGTGAATGATAATGATGCTGCTGAAACATGAGATGGGCATAACAACCACTCTTCTCGTTCATATGCCAATGTAACTAGCGGTTCACCATCAGTTAGGAGGAGTGAAAGACTGATGAAACATGCTCAGGGAACCAATCAAATAGCACACAATATCCAGGAAACATCCAATCAGGGTTTTCGACACCCAAATAGGAGGAGTCGTTCGAATTATCAAACATACCCTCAACAAAATCAACGGTCGAGGAAACAAAGCCGCAAATGGAGATAACAGGAACTATTATTGAACCCTGTGAGTCAAAACCTGAAATTATCATTAACATTAAAGGGGATTTTAAAATCTATAATTTTCCTCACTCGAAGTGGATGTTAACCTTATTCAATATCTTGCAAAAGGATTATCGTTTGTAATCCCAGCTCGAGCCAGTTTGGCAAGGAAACTTCTGGACTTGAAGGTTTACTTATGTAAGGTAAACTTAAGTTTTTTACTTGGTTCTAATTGTGACTTTAACAATGAATTTAGGATTGCTAGCACTCATAAACCAACCCTTCATTCCACCTTATGCTTGCTTGAAAAATTACGTGAACTGGATTTGAGAGATGCACTTTCGAATCAAAGTAAGCGAATTAGTAATAGTTTTGTAATGGAAAATAATTTGGAGTTGCTGTCTGAGTTACATATGAAGAAAATAAGAGTTATGAAACCAGACAAGGTGGGTGGGTTAGTGTTTATGCATGAGGATGATTACAACTATAGGATGGTGTGCATATTGGAAACTGAAGCTTACAAAAAGGTAACAATTGGTTTAGTAAATGTTGCCTGTGGACTGGTGAAAGCTCATATAAATGTATTACTTATTGAAGCAACCGTTGATGTTAACCTGTATAACTATTTGAATATTGTAGCCCCATGTACACCAGTGATTTCTGGTTCACCAAAATTATACAAAAAAAAATCTTGAAAATCCATCATTTAGGCCAATAGTGGATGGGAGACAGTCAATTACGTATGGTTGTGCAAAAGTCATTGATAGTAAGCTGAAAAAGTATTTAGCTATTGAGAAACAAATTTGTCATGACTTGTGGGCCTTTTTAGAGCACATAAACAAACTTGGATATCAGAATGAGTTCAATTTCCTGACGATTGACGTCAGGGGCCACTACACTGTTATACCACAAGACCTAGGGGTTGAAATGGGTCACTGACTTTCTGATATCAAAAGGATGTGAGCATGATGAAATATATCTAATAAGGATGTATATCGTTTAAAGTTAACTTCTTATTGAAAAATAACTTTATCCTCTTCAATGGGAATTATTTCCTGCAGAAAAGTGGGGTGGCAATCGGGGTCCCCATGTGGCGGTAGTTTCGCTAATATCGTGATGGCACAATGGGAAAAATAATTTGTTCTAATATTGTAGCCCCATGTACACCAGTGATTTCTGGTTCACCAAAAAATCTAAATAACTCGACCTTCTTAAACCAGATTTACTGGTATACTAGATACCTGGATAACATATTCTTAATTTGGAAGGGCAATAATGAATCTGCTAGTAAATTTGTTGAACATATCAACAATACTACAGATTTCCTTCAATTTATGTACCAATTTGAGGAAAATACTGTTGCCTTCCTAGATGTCCAGCTTACAAAAGATTATATAAATAACAGGTATGTTGCTACAATATATCGGAAAGCCTCCTATTCTAATACTTTGTTGCATTTTGAAAGTTCTCATCCTTTGCATTACAAGAGAGCAGTCATAAAACGACAACTAGTGAGAGCAGCCCATATGACATCTCTCGATGCTGAGTTTACGGAACAATGCAATAAATTAAAAGAGATGTTTTTAAGGCGAGGGAACCCTATTGACCTTACAGACCAACTTACTATGGAGGTACATATGAAGAGAACTACTCAGTACTTTATCCCCATTTTAAATAGGGGACTTGGGTGGATGATTAGTAATTCAGAGGAACAAATCGGTAGAATTGATACCATAATGGAAGTTATGCGACTAGTTTTATTACTTAATTTTCACTGGATGCCCATCAAATTATGAGAATTCTTACTAAGAATTGGGCTGTGATAAGAGAAGATTCTACTATTAGAACAAAAATCGGACATACACCTAGAATAATTTTTAGGAGAGGTCAAACTATTAAACAAATATTGGAACATCCACCTGCTCCAGTCACATACAACTTAGGGATGAAAAAATGTGGAGCCTGCCCCCAATGTAAATTTATTATGGTGGGTAATATAGTCAAACGTCGTGGGAACTTTTATAGGTTAAGAGATAAATTTAATTCTTCCATGACAGGTGTTATATATTTAGCCCAGTGCCAGGCTTGTTTATCGTTTTATATTGGTAAAACCGAGAGGCAATTTAAACAATGTATTTACGAACACCAATACCATATTGGTAAACAAAATATTAATAATGCATTAGCAAAAGATGTAGATGAATGTCCAGGACACTTTTTCCATTATACTATAGTTGAACAAGTTAAGAAATACATAATGAGAGGACAATGGACATTAGAACTGGAACTAAAGGAATTGTTATGGCAATTGAAAACAAATGCCTTTTCATTCCCATGTTTGAATGACTATTGTTCTCTGGGGTGTCTTTTAAAGTTGAAAGCCCTTGAGAGATGATTTTTGTCCTGTTATTATTTTTATGTAATTTTTATATAAATTTCTATATTTAGATATGTTGTTGTACTTACATATGCACTCCTGTTTGTAGGTGTGGATGTTTTGGGATGTACGCCTTTTAAAGTTAACTTCGTAATTATTTTACAATAATGAGGGTATGTATTCATTTGTATTTAAGTGGCTTAATGTGATTATTCATTGTCTGAAGAAGTTCAGGAATGTGCTCTGAATGAAAGCATTTACGGATGATAAACTTGAGCTTGTTGTTTGTACTGCAGGTCCTCTTCACCTCTTCATTTCCATTTTGGATTTAGTTTGTTCTTTGGTCTACGACTAACAGCACAGACATGCAGGACTGTTATCTAAGAAGTGATAAATGCCAAAATGGTAACAATTAACATTTATTGCAGCAGCTGTGCAGGTGTAGCACTGCTTTCTCCTTTTTTCTCTTTGTTAGTTTTAGGATAGACCCTGCACCATAGTATTAGTGTCTTCTCAACTTTCTACATTTTGATTTTATGTCCCTGCAGAGATGGAGTCTTCAGAGTGCAACAAAGACTCCAGGCTGCTGGTCTGCTTGTACAAAAAGATGTTCTGTTTTCCTTTCCTTGTCATGCCTTTTCTGTTTGTATCTCACAACTGCTTAGTTCTCTTTGTTAACTTGTCAGACGGCTTACCTAAAGTGATATAGTCTTTGCTGACTCTTGACTCCTCAGGTTAAAAATGCTGGTAGCTATTTATCTGCAGTCTTTTCTGAGGCTTCAGGTGAGCTGTGCTGGAAGTGCACTTGTTGTCATTTCAGTGTTTTTTGTATTTTGTAGATTATCTTACAAAATTTTACAACTTTTTGCAGTTTATGTGACTAAAATTGCTGACTTTCCCAGATATTCAGAAAGTCCCAGTGTTCACAGTAAAGGTTGTTGTCAAAAGGGGCTGTTTCAATGAGTTGCTAATTAGTAATTCAGAGACACATTAGCCACAGTGAGGAATGACTTCATTATCAGCTAATTTGCATGTCCCTGAATCACCATTAACTAACTTCAGTGTGGAGCAGCACTTTCCTGTGACAGTCAGTACTGACATCTCATGAATTGAGATGGCACAGTGGGTTATGTCAGATGATTGAGTTATTGGAAACTCAAACTTCATATGGTCGAGACCACATGTTCGACTTTATGAAAACTCAGATGAAACAAAACAAGCCAAACCTATATTTTTGAAGTGGGAAAGTCCCTCTGCAACCCCCATAACCCCTGTAAATTTTATATATATATATATATATATATATATATATATATATATATATATATATATATATATATATATATATAGATAGATATTTACGCCAACTGCAAAATCGCACTACAGTGGAGAAAAGAGTGAATTCCCTGATCCCCATTGTACTGCAATCTCCATGAAAATGCTTTGAGTTTTCAGAAAATTGAATATATGGTCTTCACCATATTTAGTTTGAGTTTCTGAAAACTCGATCACCTGACATAAACCTGGCACAGGCACCCCTTACCCATTCACTCGCATGCACTCACACTCATTCACAGACTCACACACACACACACACACACACACACACACACACACACACACACACACACACACACACACACACACACACACACACACACACCATATACCCTGTACCTGTCCTGTTGTTGTCAGCATTGGAACCTGTTAATAGATCAGTGGCAGTTTCAGTGATTGTTGTTTCAGTGAAAATGTTTTGCCAAAAGCACTTTCGATGACATTGGGAAATTCCCTGTTCTCTACTGAGGTGCAGGATATGTCAGGGGTTCCCTCTCACATAGGTGGTGCTCCTCTGCAAAAAATATTATTTATTTAAAACACATAGCCACACACTTTCAGTGAAACATTTTCAAAGTGTTTTTCTGTTGTGGAAAAAGGAGTCGATCTATTGACGTAATCCTGTCAGAATATACCTAATGTCTCATTTTTTCCTGCCCTAGTAACTCACTGATGACTATAATCAGTCATCAATGCCAGACATTACACTTTCAGACTTCATGTTCTTCAGTAAGTAGCTGTTATTCTAATGGCTTAAGTTTATAAGAGGAGTAAGTATAAGCCCTCCCTGATGGGGTGTCTTCGTCCCCCATTATTTTTGGCTTTGTCATGATTTCTTGTTCTACAAGGTTGAGAGGAATTCTTATATATACCCTGCCCCTCTCCCTTGTAATTCACGAATTGTTACAGGCCTCGAATAATGTTTGAGATCCTCATTGTATTAGCTAATGTATGAGCTAGCTTGGTGGGATAATGCTGCTTTTCCCATGTCAAGAGTGCAGGGTTCAAATCTTTTCTCCCCTTCTCTCTATTTTTTTTTTTTAGTTTTAAATATTAATACCTGTTATCCCTACATATCTCTCAACATCTTACAACAGGAAATCTGGACAAAGTCAGAAATAAGGGGGGGGGGACAAAAACACAAAAATGTGGACAATTTTTAAATATTGCTCGTATAAACATAGTGAGTGGATAGAATAACAGGTTTTTCATTAGCATGCATTTTCTGGAGAATACAAAGTCTGAAACTCAATTGTCTATCATTATTTAGTGATTTCAGTCCTCAACAATTTACCTGAAAACCACAAATGTTATGAGGAACAGTTCAAAAATGTAAAACCAAACTCTAGACAGTTGAGAGGTACAGTATGTATCCCGAGTGTCTACTGTCTACTGGTGGTTGTGGTGGTGCAAATGGTTAATATTCTCTGTGGGAGATGAGGAGGGCAAAGGTTTGAATCTTTTTAGTTCTTTTAAGGCATGATAGTTATATTGTTCCTGCTGTCTAATGGCCCCTCCCCCAACCCACATTGTATTTTGCTTTTTTTTAATAAGTGCCTTTATGACATGCTATATAGAGTATCCCTGGTGTCTATTGCTCCCCCAACCAATCTCATATTAAAAAGGTATTCCTGATGTCTAGTTTCCCCCCACCTCACATTGTCTTTATTTTTTGTTTATATACGTGCCCAAGGCATGTTGTTAAAGAGTTATCCCTTATTGCTAATGTGCCCCTGAATAATGTGCTTGTTAGTTGCCTTTAAGACATGACTTAAATGTTATTCATGATTCCTAGTGTTTCTCCTCCTCCTATCAATGTTGCAGGGATTGCTTGCTAGTTTAGTGGAGTGTCTAGGCCTGACAGCCCCCAATCTCACTTATTGCATACTCAAAAACACACACACACACACACACACACACACACACACACACACACACACGCACGCACGCACGCACGCACGCACGCATGCACGCACACACACACACACACACACACACACACACACACATGCCTGCATGCACACACATGTGCACACACATGTGCACACATGCGCACACACAAACAGGCTCCTCACAGCCTTATTGCACTAATGCACTCACTTACCCATTCACAGACACCTAAGTTATCCCATCACTAACCCCCTTACTGCGACGTCCCAGGTAAATACACACTGACACATACACTCACAGATGCAGCTCCTCAGATGCATGTATGTGTACACCCCCCCCCCCCCCAGTGCTACCTGTCTGCTAAACTTCCTGTCACTTAAAAGATGAGCATGAGCTGTTGGTCATGTTCATTAATATGACTGGCCATGAGCAGCCATGTTAATTTATGTAGCTGAGTGATTCCAAAACAAGCCAAGCTCTGCAACTCCAGTTAATGAAAGCAATGCTGGAAGTCACCAGGAAGCTGCACATCCTAGAACCATTACACCAAACCAAGCTTCAAGCACGAATAGAAGTGTAGCAGTGATTCATGTAACCATAGTAAGGGACATGGATTCCACACTTATGAGGCTGGACAAAAAGGAGGTTGACAGTGAGCTGTCTCACATGGGCTGACATTATTGATGTTATAGGGACCCTGAGGACCATAAAACCAGACAAATATGAGTTCAACTTGATGGTTTTGGTGGTCCTTCTTGGAGCAAATGGCCTTGCATACAAAACCCTGAGAGCTAAGAAGAAAGACATGCCAGAACTCAGCATGCATGTGACAAATGCTGGAAAGACCCTAGTATTGTGTGGAATCCTTCCATAACCAGAAATGCTGCGGAGATTTAAAGAAAAGATAACTGGTTTTAACAAATGGTTAAATACCTGGCAGGGATCCAGTCTGTGTCAGCATGGGATGAGGTACTTGACAGTTGTACTTGCTTTACTAAGCCTGTCATTCCAAAGCTTCTGCCACTAATGAAAACTTTTGTTACCCCCACTATGCCTTTTTAGGCAGGGTCCTGCTGAGAGACGTCCAAATATAATTTTCAGAACAAACCAACCTTTGGACCACTTTCAAGGTAGTTCTACTTAATACTAGAAAATCACACAACAAACTGCTGGACCTTGAGGGCCTTTTGCATACAGAGAACATCCTTGCATGTGTTGTTACAAAAATCTGGTTTAACAGCCCAGATAGCACCCCTTCACTAGCTGATTTTTGTGCTTTACCACTCACTTAGAACTTATGGGAACTGTAGTGTGGATCCATATTTGTTAGAGACCACATTACCTTGAGACAGGTACTTAGAGACCCACAAGCAGAGGTCATAGAAATTCAAATCCCAGTAAACAGGATCACTTATCAGATCATAGCCTGCATCAGGACCCCTCTGTGTCTCCAGAAAATCATATAACATTCCTAAATATTTGTGATGAACTCCTTATAAATAAGAAAACTGTTATTCTATGTGATCTGAGCTATCCAATGATAAACTGGAGGACCTGTACCACCATCATAGGATATGAACTAAAAGCATAGATTTTATAAACAAAGAACTATCTGGATCAGCTTGTTAAGGAACCGTATACAAGACTAAATAGACCTGATCTGGTCCTAGCAAAGAGCATGTACCATTCCCAAGGTGTCTTCCCTTTATGATCAAGTTAGTCACTTTCTCCATTAAAATCTCCAAACTGTCAGTAACAAATATCACAGAATTCAAGGCATGAAAAGCATAAATCTTCAAGAACTCTTTGATGAAGTCTCATAAATTAAGTCAAACAGCTTGGTAATAAAACATATAAAAGGATATCACAAAAACAAAGGTATCCCTGAACTCAGGCTAGCTACAGAAGGCAAATACAACTACAAATGCTTCCCTAGTTATGTCAGGAAAATAAGAAATAACATTCAACATTGCTCAGAGCTTATTCACAGTGGTACTACCTACTCTGATCCAATGGATATTGGCAGGTAAATTTAGTGTCAACTTCACCTCAGATACATCTTTTCCAAGCCTACTTATCCCTGATGGACTCAAGTTGCTAATCGTCGTGAAAGTACTGTCAAAAATGAAGAATTCCTCATCGATGGGGCCTGACAACATACCTGGCTGTCTAATTAATAGCACTAAACAAGCTCTGGTGGTCCTATTCCTTGACTTCTTTAAACGGATCCTAGCAACTGGCTTTGTCCCACTTGTGAGTGTACACCTTTTATGATACTACTCTACAAGGGGAGACCCACTAGTGACCCCAAGTATTTCACATCTCTCAGTCTAACGAGTATTATATGCAAAGCTGTGGAACATATTATAACTGACCTAATGAACTGTCATCTCAAAAATATTATCAGGCTCAACCTCTAGCCATTCAGCTTGTCTAATGAATCTTTTGAACTCCCTTTAGAGGGTCACTCAGGCTGTACACTGTGGTCAAGGTGCCAATACAGTGTATCTTGACCTCATCAAGGCATTATAATGCATAGAAATATAGCAAACCAGCTGAAGGAGATATAAATTAACCTGTATATGGTTAGGGTGATGGCCAAATGGCTAAGGGACAGAACTCACACAGTGAGACTGGAGGGATGTTATGGAGAGAATGAAGGTGACCATCGGACTTCCTTAGGGATCTGTCCTGGGGTCTCTGCTATTTATTATCTACTTCTTTGGTCTCCATTTATTAAGTGAGGATGTCTGCACAACAAAGTTCACAGACAATTGTGAGCTGGGACTTGATGTTCCACTATGACATACAGGCACTCCAAGAGGAGCTTACACATGCCAATGGCTGTTGTACAAAAATGTTGGGCTCAAATTCAACACCAAAAGGTGCAACATTAAAGAATACAGTATGCAGCCCTTTTTGCCATCTTATAGAATGGATAACACACCACTACAAACTGAAGAGGAATGAGAGAGACTTAGATGGCTTGCTCCCTTATGTTTGACCATTATGTTGAAGTCGTGGTTAGGAAATCCTTTTACCTTGCACAGCTCACAGCATAAGATATTTCTAATAGCTTAAAAAAGAGGTCCTCAATTCCTTGTTCTCTACACCAATTTGACCCATCATTGAGGTCAGCATCCCTTCTGGCTATACCTTACTAAGCATATTAAGCAATTGGAAAGACTCCAGAGGTAGACCATGAACTCTTATGTCTCCCTAAAACAAAAAAATCCAGTTAAAATTAGAACCAGAAATATAAATCTACTTCAACAAATAAATAAGACAAGGTGGCTAGATGGATTTGTCTCACAGTGCCTACCCCTTCTATGGAACAAACTTCCTCTCCAAGTTCAGCAATGTGAGACACTGTCAGACTTTAAAAAAGCAGGAAAACTGGATCAATGTTCATAAAATCACCTCTGGTATGACTGGCCTGGTCCTCCTCGAAAAGGGAGGCAAGGCCTAAGTCAGAGACTGGCAAGGCAGAAATGGCCTTGTGGTTCAGTTGCCTGTAACTGCTACGATCCTACGGTCCCACTGCTACTATCCTACGGTCCCACTGCTACTATCCTACGGTCCCACTGCTACGATCCTATGGTCCCACTGCTACGATCCTATGGTCCCATGTATCTGTTTAGATGTGAGCACATTTCATCATACTGACTCTTAGCCGCCACGTGGATATTAACACCTTATAAAGAGATTATAAAATTTGACATTTTTTTATTTTTTATATACCTCTTTGAAAAGATATAACAAAACATATTTGGAGTTGATAACATGGCAGTAGTAGTACATGTTTGATTTTCACCGTACCTTCAATAACGAATATATTCTCCCTTAGTTTCTTATTTAGTTGGTGCTTTAGGGAGTCAAGGGCAATGAAATTGCCCACTTCAAATATATTCGCTGGCTCAGATGCTATTTTTTGTAACTCATTTTGAAGTACGCTGCCAACCTGTGGTGGAGAAAACAACAAAACGAGCTAAATGAACATCGTTTACGATTGGATAACACAGAAACTGACATGTCACTTCAACACAAGAGAAAATACAACATGCTCAGTGCATAATGCTTTATCCCTGAAGACACACTCAGTGCATACCACTTTAGACCTGAACAACACGCCCAGTGCATACCGCTTTATACCTGAACAACACGCTCAGTGCATACTGCTTTATACCTGAACAACACACTCAGTGCATACTGCTTTATACCTGAACAACACACTCACTGCATACTGCTTTATACCTGAACAATACACTCAGTGCATACTGCTTTATACCTGAACAACACACTCAGTGCCTACTGCTTTATACCAGAACAACATGCTCAGTGCATACTGATTTATACCTGAACAACACACTCAGTGCATACTGCTTTATACCAGAACAACACACTCAGTGCATACTGCTTTATACCTGAACAACACGCTCAGAGCATACTGCTTTATACCTGAATAACACACTCAGTGCATACTGCTTTATACCTGAACAACACGCTCAGTGCATACTGCTTTATACCTGAACAACATGCTCAGTGCATACTGCTTTATACCTGAACAACATGCTCAGTGCATACTGCTTTATACCTGAACAACACACTCAGTGCATACTGCTTTATACCTGAACAACACACTCAGTGCATACTGCTTTATACCTGAACAACACACTCAGTGCATACTGCTTTATACCTGAACAACACGCTCAGTGCATACTGCTTTATACCTGAACAACACGCTCAGTGCATACTGCTTTATACCTGAACAACACACTCAGTGCATACTGCTTTATACCTGAACAACACGCTCAGTGCATACTGCATTATACCCGAACAACACACTCAGTGCATACTGATTTATACCTGAACAACACGCTCAGTGCATACCGCTTTATACCTGAACAACACACTCAGAGCATACTGCTTTATACCTGAACAACACGCTCAGTGCATACTACTTTATACCCGAACAACACACTCAGTGCATACTGCATTATACCTGAACAACATGCTCAGTGCATACTGATTTATACCTGAACAACACACTCAGTGCATACTGCTTTATACCAGAACAACACACTCAGTGCATACTGCTTTATACCTGAACAACACACTCAGTGCATACTGCTTTATACCTGAACAACACACACAGTGCATACTGCTTTATACCTGAACAACACGCTCAGTGCAAACTGCTTTATACCTGAACAACACACTCAGTGCATACTGTTTTATACCTGAACAACACGCTCAGTGCATACTGCTTTATACCTGAACAACACGCTCAGAGCATACTGCTTTATACCTGAACAACACACTCAGTGCATACTGCTTTATACCTGAACAACACGCTCAGTGCATACTGCTTTATACCTGAACAACACACTCACTGCATACTGCTTTATACCTGAACAACACACTCAGTGCATACCGCTTTATACCTGAACAACACACTCAGTGCATACTGCTTTATACCTGAACAACACACTCAGTGCATACCGCTTTATACCTGAACAACACGCTCAGTGCATACTGCTTTATAACTGAACAACACACTCAGTGCATACTGCTTTATACCTGAAAAACACGCTCAGTGCAAACTGCTTTATACCTGAACAACACGCTCAGTGCATAGTGCTTTATACCTGAACAACACGCTCAGTGCATACTGCTTTATACCTGAACAACACGCTCAGTGCATACTGCTTTATCCCTGAACAACATGCTCAGTGCATACTGCTTTATACCTGAACAACACACACAGTGCATACTGCTTTATACCAGAACAACACACTCAGTGCATACTGCTTTATACCTGAACAACACACTCAGTGCATACTGCTTTATACCTGAACAACACGCTCAGTGCATACTGCTTTATACCTGAACAACACGCTCAGTGCATACAGCTTTATCCCTGAACAACACTTTCACTGCATGCTGCTTTATACCTGAACAACACGCTCAGTGCATACTGCTTTATACCTGAACAACACGCTCAGTGCATACTGCTTTATACCTGAACAACACGCTCAGAGCATACTGCTTTATACCTGAACAACACACTCAGTGCATACTGCTTTATACCTGAACAACACGCTCAGTGCATACTGCTTTATACCTGAACAACACACTCAATGCATACCGCTTTATACCTGAACAACACGCTCAGTGCAAACTGCTTTATACCTGAACAACACACTCAGTGCATACTGCTTTATACCTGAACAACACACTCAGTACATACTGATTTATACCTGAACAACATGCGCACTGCATACTGCTTTATACCTGAACAACACGCTCAGTGCATACTGCTTTATACCAGAACAACACACTCAGTGCCTACTGCTTTATACCTGAACAACACGCTCAGTGCATACTGCTTTATCCCTGAACAACACACTCAGTGCATATCGCTTTATACCAGACAACACACTCGGTGCATACCGCTTTATACCGGAAGAACACACTCAGTGCACACTGCTTTATACCTGAACAACACGCTCAGTGCATACTGCTTTATACCTGACCAACGCACTCAGTGCATACTGCTTTATACCTGAACAACATGCGCACTGCATACTGATTTATACCTGAACAACATGCTCGGTGCGTACTGCTTTATACCTGAACAACACAATCAGTGCATATTGCTTTATACCTGAACAACACGCTCAGTGCATACCGCTTTATACCTGAACAACACACTCAGTGCATACTGCTTTATACCTGAACAACACACTCAGTGCATACTGCTTTATACCTGAACAACACACTCAGTGCATACTGCTTTATACCTGAACAACACGCTCAGAGCATACTGCTTTATACCTGAACAACACACACAGTGCATACTGCTTTATACCTGAACAACACGCTCAGTGCAAACTGCTTTATACCTGAACAATACGCACAGTGCATACCGCTTTATACCTGAACAACACACTCAGTGCATACTGCTTAATACCTGAACAACACACTCAGTGCATACTGCTTTATACCTAAACAATACACTCAGTGCATACCGCTTTATACCTGAACAACACTCTCAGTGCATACTGCTTAATACCTGAACAACACACTCAGTGCATACTGCTTTATACCTAAACAACACACTCAGTGCATACTGCTTTATACCTGAACAACACACTCAGTGCATACTGCTTTATACCTAAACAACACACTCAGTGAATACCGCTTTATACCTGAACAACACACTCAGTGCATACTGCTTTATACCTGAACAACACACTCAGTGCATATCGCTTTATACCTGAACAACACCCTCAGTGCAAACTGCTTTATACCTGACCAACACACTCAGTGCATACTGCTTTATACCCGAACAACACACTCAGTGCATACTGCTTTATACCTAAACAACACACTCAGTGCATACTGCTTTATACCTGAACAACACGCTCAGTGCATACTGCTTTATACCTGAACAACATGCTCAGTGCATACTGCTTTATACCTGAACAACACACTCAGTGCATACTGCTTTATACCAGAACAACACACTCAGTGCATACTGCTTTATACCTGAACAACACACTCAGTGCATACCGCTTTATACCTGAACAACACGCTCAGTGCATACGGCTTTATACCTGAACAACACGCTCAGTGCATACTGCTTTATCCCTGAAGACACACTCAGTGCATACCGCTTTATACCTGAACAACATGCTCAGTGCATACCGCTTTATACCTGAACAACACGCTCAGTGCATACTGCTTTATACCTGAACAACACGCTCAGTGCATATCGCTTTATACCTGAATAATACACTCAGTGCATACTGCTTTATACCTGAACAACATACTCAGTGCATACTGCTTTATACCTGAACAACACGCTCAGTGCATATCGCTTTATACCTGAACAACACACTCAGAGCATACTGCTTTATACCTGAACAACACGCTCAGTGCATACTGCTTTATACCTGAACAACACACTCAGTGCATACTGCTTTATACCTGAACAACACGCTCAGTGCATACCGCTTTATACCTGAACAACACACTCAGTGCATACTGCTTTATACCTGAAAAACTCGCTCAGTGCATACTGCTTTATACCTGAACAACACGCTCAGTGCATACCGCTTTATACCTGAACAACACACTCAGTGCGTACTGATTTATACCTGAACAACACGCTCAGTGCATACCGCTTTATCCCTGAAGACACGCTCAGTGCATACTGCTTTATACCTGAACAACACGCGCACTGCATACTGCTTTATACCTAAACAACACGCTCAGTGCATACTGCTTTATACCTGAACAACACGCTCAGTGCATACTGCTTTATACCCGAACAACACGCTCAGTGCATAGTGCTTTATACCTGAACAACACGCTCAGTGCATACTGCTTAATACCTGAACAACACACTCAGTGCATACTGCTTTATACCTGAACAACACGCTCAGTGCATACTGCTTTATACCTGACCAACGCACTCAGTGCATACTGCTTTATACCTGAACAACACGCTCAGTGCATACTGCTTTATACCTGAACAACACGCACAGTGCATACCCCTTTATACCTGAACAACACACTCAGTGCATACTGCTTTATACCTGAACAACACACTCAGTGCATACTGCTTTATACCTGAACAACACACTCAGTGCATACTGCTTTATACCTGAACAACACACTCAGTGCCTACTGCTTTATACCAGAACAACATGCTCAGTGCATACTGATTTATACCTGAACAACACACTCAGTGCATACTGCTTTACACCTGAACAACACACTCAGTGCATATCGCTTTATACCTGAACAACACCCTCAGTGCAAACTGCTTTATACCTGAACAACACACTCAGTGCATACTGCTTTATACCCGAACAACACACTCAGTGCATACTGCTTTATACCTGACCAACGCACTTAGTGCATACTGCTTTATACCTGAACAACATGCTCAGTGCATACTGCTTTATACCTGAACAACACACTCAGTGCATACCGCTTTATACCTGAACAACACGCTCAGTGCATACTGCTTTATACCTGAACAACACGCTCAGTGCATACTGCTTTATACCTGAACAACACGCTCAGTGCATACTGCTTTATACCTGAACAACACGCGCACTGCATACTGCTTTATACCTGAACAACACACTCAGTGCATACTGATTTATACCTGAACAACACGCTCAGTGCATACTGCTTTATACCTGAACAACACGCTCAGTGCATACTGCTTTATACCCGAACAACACACTCAGTGCATACTGCTTTATACCAGAACAACATGCTCAGTGCATACTGCTTTATACCTGAACAACACGCTCAGTGCATACTGCTTTATACCAGAACAACATGCTCAGTGCATACTGCTTCTTACCTGAACAACACCCTCAGTGCAAACTGCTTTATACCTGAACAACACACTCAGTGCATACTGCTTTATACCCGAACAACACTCTCACTGCATACTGCTTTATACCAGAACAACACACTCAGTGCATACTGCTTTATACCTGAACAATACACTCAGTGCATAATGCTTTATACCTGAACAACACACTCAGTGCATATCGCTTTATACCAGACAACACACTCGGTGCATACCGCTTTATACCTGAACAACACACTCAGTGCATACTGCTTTAAACCTGAACAACATGCTCAGTGCATACTGCTTTATACCTGAACAACACACTCAGTGCATACTGCTTTATACCTGAACAACACGCGCACTGCATACTGCTTTATACCTGAACAACACACTCAGTGCATACTGCTTTATACCTGAACAACACACTCAGTGCATACTGCTTTATACCTGAACAACACACTCAGTGCATACTGCTTTATACCTGAACAACACGCTCAGTGCATACTGCTTTATACCTGAACAACACACTCAGTGCATACCGCTTTATACCTGAACAACACGCCCAGTGCATACCGCTTTATACCTGAACAACATACTCAGTGCATACTGCTTTATACCTGAACAACACGCTCAGTGCATACGGCTTTATACCTGAAAAACACGCTCAGTGCATACTGCTTTATCCCTGAAGACACACTCAGTGCATACCGCTTTAGACCTGAACAACACGCCCAGTGCATACCGCTTTATACCTGAACAACACACTCAGTGCATACTGCTTTATACCTGAACAACACGCGCACTGCATACTGCTTTATACCTAAACAACACACTCAGTGAATACTGCTTTATACCTGAACAACACACTCAGTGCATACTGCTTTATACCTGAACAACACCCTCAGTGCATACTGCTTTATACCAGAACAACACACTCAGTGCATACTGCTTTATACCAGAAGAACACACTCAGTGCATACTGCTTTATACCTGAACAACACACTCAGTGCATACTGCTTTATACCTGAACAACACGCTCAGTGCATACTGCTTTATACCTGAACAACACTCTCAGTGCATACCGTTTTATCCCTGAACAACATGCTCAGTGCATACTGCTTTATACCAGAACAACACACTCAGTGCATACCGTTTTATCCTTGAACAACATGCTCAGTGCATACTGCTTTATACCTGAACAACATGCTCAGTGCATACTGCTTTATACCTGAACAACACACTCAGTGCATACTGTTTTATACCTGAACAACACACTCAGTGCATACCGCTTTATACCTGAACAACACACCCAGTGCATACCGCTTTATACCTGAACAACACACTCAGTGCATACTGCTTTATACCTGAACAACACACTCAGTGCATACTGCTTTATACCTGAACAACACACTCAGTGCATACTGTTTTATACCTGAACAACACACTCAGTGCATACTGCTTTATACCTGAACAACACGCCCAGTGCATACTGCTTTATACCTGAACAACACACTCAGTGCATACTGCTTTATACCGGAACAACACACTCAGTGCATACTGCTTTATACCTGAACAACACACTCAGTGCATACTGCTTTATACCTGAACAACACGCTCAGTGCATACTGCTTTATACCTGAACAACACTCTCAGTGCATACCGTTTTATCCCTGAACAACATGCTCAGTGCATACTGCTTTATACCAGAACAACACACTCAGTGCATACTGCTTTATACCTGAACAACACACTCAGTGCATACTGCTTTATACCAGAACAACACGCTCAGTGCATACCGCTTTATACCAGAACAACACGCTCAGTGCATACTGCTTGATACTGGAACAAAACACTCAGTGCATACTGATTTATACCTGAACAACACGCTCAGTGCATACTGCTTTATACCAGAACAACACACTCAGTGCATACCGCTTTATACCTGAACAACACACTCAGTGCATATCGCTTTATACCTGAACAACACACTCAGTGCATACTGCTTTATACCTGAACAAAACGCTCAGTGCATACAGCTTTATACCAGAACAACACACTCAGTGCATACCGCTTTATACCTGAACAACACACTCAGTGCATACTGCTTTATACCTGAACAACACACTCAGTGCATACCGCTTTATACCTGAACAACACGCTCAGTGCATACCGCTTTAGACCTGAACAACACACTCAGTGCATACTGCTTTATACCTGAACAACACGCCCAGTGCATACCGCTTTATACCTGAACAACACGCTCAGTGCATACTGCTTTATACCTGAACAACACGCTCAGTGCATACGGCTTTATACCTGAACAACACGCTCAGTGCATACTGCTTTATACCTGAACAACACGCTCAGTGCCTACTGCTTTATACCGGAACAACACACTCAGTGCATACTGCTTTATACCTGAACAACACACTCAGTGCATACTGCTTTATACCTGAACAACACGCTCAGTGCATACGGCTTTATACCTGAACAACACGCTCAGTGCATACTGCTTTATCCCTGAAGACACACTCAGTGCATACTGCTTTAGACCTGAACAACACGCCCAGTGCATACCGCTTTATACCTGAACAACACACTCAGTGCATACTGCTTTATACCTGAACAACACGTGCACTGAATACTGCTTTATACCTAAACAACACACTCAGTGAATACTGCTTTATACCTGAACAACACACTCAGTGCATACTGCTTTATACCTGAACAACACCCTCAGTGCATACTGCTTTATACCAGAACAACACACTCAGTGCATACTGCTTTATACCTGAACAACACACTCAGTGCATACTGTTTTATACCTGAACAACACACTCAGTGCATACCGCTTTATACCTGAACAACACGCCCAGTGCATACCGCTTTATACCTGAACAACACACTCAGTGCATACTGCTTTATACCTGAACAACACACTCAGTGCATACTGCTTTATACCTGAACAACACACTCAGTGCATACTGTTTTATACCTGAACAACACACTCAGTGCATACTGCTTTATACCTGAACAACACGCCCAGTGCATACTGCTTTATACCTGAACAACACACTCAGTGCATACTGCTTTATACCGGAACAACACACTCAGTGCATACTGCTTTATACCTGAACAACACACTCAGTGCATACTGCTTTATACCTGAACAACACGCTCAGTGCATACTGCTTTATACCTGAACAACACTCTCAGTGCATACCGTTTTATCCCTGAACAACATGCTCAGTGCATACTGCTTTATACCAGAACAACACACTCAGTGCATACCGCTTTATACCTGAACAACACGCTCAGTGCATACCGCTTTAGACCTGAACAACACACTCAGTGCATACTGCTTTATACCTGAACAACACACTCAGTGCATACTGCTTTATAGCTGAACAACACGCTCAGTGCATACTGCTTTATACCTGAACAACACGCTCAGTGCATACTGCTTGATACTGGAACAAAACACTCAGTGCATACTGATTTATACCTGAACAACACGCTCAGTGCATAATGCTTTATACCAGAACAACACACTCAGTGCATACCGCTTTATACCTGAACAACACACTCAGTGCATATCGCTTTATACTTGAACAACACACTCAGTGCATACTGCTTTATACCTGAACAACACGCTCAGTGCATACTGCTTTATACCAGAACAACACACTCAGTGCATACCGCTTTATACCTGAACAACACACTCAGTGCATACTGCTTTATACCTGAACAACACACTCAGTGCATACCGCTTTATACCTGAACAACACGCTCAGTGCATACCGCTTTAGACCTGAACAACACACTCAGTGCATACTGCTTTATACATGAACAACACGCCCAGTGCATACCGCTTTATACCTGAACAACACGCTCAGTGCATACTGCTTTATACCTGAACAACACACTCAGTGCATATCGCTTTATACCTGAACAACACACTCAGTGCATACTGCTTTATACCCGAACAACACGCTCAGTGCATACTGCTTTATACCAGAACAACACACTCAGTGCATACCGCTTTATACCTGAACAACACGCTCAGTGCATACCTCTTTAGACCTGAACAACACACTCAGTGCATACTGCTTTATACCTGAACAACATGCTCAGTGCATACTGCTTCTTACCTGAACAACACCCTCAGTGCAAACTGCTTTATACCTGAACAACACACTCAGTGCATACTGCTTCATACCTGAACAACACACTCAGTGCATACTGCTTTATACCTGAACAACACGCCCAGTGCATACTGCTTTATACCTGAACAACCCGCTCAGTGCATACTGCTTTATACCTGAACAACACGCTCAGTGCATACTGCTTTATACCTGAACAACACTCTCAGTGCATACCGTTTTATCCCTGAACAACATGCTCAGTGCATACTGCTTTATACCTGAACAACACGCTCAGTGCATACTGCTTTATACCTGAACAACACTCTCAGTGCATACCGTTTTATCCCTGAACAACATGCTCAGTGCCTACTACTTTATACCTGAACAACACGCTCAGTGCATACTGCTTTATACCTGAACAACATGCTCAGTGCATACTGCTTTATACCTGAACAACACGCCCAGTGCATACTGCTTTATACCTGAACAACACACTCAGTGCATACTGCTTTATACCAGAACAACACACTCAGTGCATACTGCTTTATACCTGAACAACACACTCAGTGCATACTGCTTTATACCAGAACAACACACTCAGTGCATACTGCTTTATACCTGAACAACACGCTCAGTGCATACTGCTTTATACCTGAACAACACACTCAGTGCATACTGCTTTATACCTGAACAACATGCGCACTGCATACTGCTTAATACCTGAATAATACACTCAGTGCATACTGCTTTATATCTGAACAACACGCTCAGTGCATACTGCTTTATACCTGAACAACACGCTCAGTGCATACTGCTTTATACCTGAACAACAGACTCTGTGCATACTGCTTTATACCTGACCAACACACTCAGTGCATACTGCTTTATACCAGAACAACACACTCAGTGCATACTGCTTTATACCTGAACAACACGCTCAGTGCATACTGATTTATACCTGAACAACACGCTCAGTGCATACTGCTTTATACCTGAACAACACGCTCAGTGCATGCTGCTTTATACCTGAACAATACACTCAGTGCATACTGCTTTATACCTGAACAACACACTCAGTGCATACTGCTTTATACGTGAACAACACACTCACTGCATACTGCTTTATACCTGAACAACACACTCAGTGCATACTGATTTATACCTGAACAACATGCACAGTGCATACTGCTTTATACCTCAACAACACGCTCAGTGCATACAGCTTTATCCCTGAACAACACTTTCACTGCATGCTGCTTTATACCTGAACAACACACTCAGTGCATACTGCTTTATACCTAAACAACACACTCAGTGAATACTGCTTTATACCTGAACAACACACTCAGTGCATACTGCTTTATACCTGAACAACACGCTCAGTGCATACTGCTTTATACCTGAACAACACACTCAGTGCATACTGCTTTATACCTGAACAACACGCTCAGTGCATACCGCTTTAGACCTGATCAACACACTCAGTGCATACTGCTTTATACCTGAACAACACACTCAGTGCATACTGCTTTATACCTGAACAACACACTCAGTGCATACTGCTTTATACCTGAACAACACGCTCAGTGCATACTGCTTTATACCAGAACAACACACTCAGTGCATACTGCTTTATACCACAACAACACACTCAGTGCATACTGCTTTATACCTGAACAACACACTCAGTGCATACTGCTTTATACCTGAACAACACGCTCAGTGCATACAGCTTTATCCCTGAACAACACTTTCACTGCATGCTGCTTTATACCTGAACAACACACTCAGTGCATACTGCTTTATACCTGAACAACACGCTCAGTGCATACTGCTTTATACCTGAACAACACGCTCAGTGCATACTGATTTATACCTGAACATGCTCAGTGCATACTGATTTATACCAAAACAACACACTCAGTGAATACTGCTTTATACCGGAACAACACACTCAGTGCATACTGCTTTATACCTGAACAACACGCTCAGTGCATACTGATTTATACCTGAACAACATGCGCACTGCATACTGCTTAATACCTGAACAATACACTCAGTGCATACTGCTTTATATCTGAACAACACGCTCAGTGCATACTGCTTTATACCTGACCAACACACTCAGTGCATACTGCTTTATACCTGAACAACACGCTCAGTGCATACTGCTTTATACCTGAACAACAGACTCAGTGCATACTGCTTTATACCTGAACAACACACACAGTGCATACTGATTTATACCTGAACAACACACTCACTGCATACTGCTTTATACCTGAACAACACGCTCAGTGCATACTTCTTTATACCAGAACAACACACTCAGTGCATACTGCTTTATACCTGAACAACACGCTCAGTGCATACTGCTTTATACCTGACCAACACACTCAGTGCATACTGCTTTATACCTGAACAATACGCTCAGTGCATACTGCTTTATACCTGAACAACAGACTCAGTGCATACTGCTTTATACCTGAACAACACACACAGTGCATACTGCTTTATACCTGAACAACACACTCACTGCATACTGCTTTATACCTGAACAACACGCTCAGTGCATACTGATTTATACCTGAACAACATGCACAGTGCATACTGCTTTATACCTGAGCAACACGCTCAGTGCATACCACTTTATCCCTGAACAACACTCTCACTGCATACTGCTTTATACCTGAACAACACACTCAGTGCATACCACTTTATACCTGAACAACACGCTCAGTGCATACTGCTTTATACCTGAACAACACGCACAGTGCATACTGATTTATACCTGAACACACTCAGTGCATACTGCTTTATCCCTGAACAACACACTCAGTGCATACTGCTTTATACCTGAACAACACTCTCACTGCATACTGGTTTATACCTGAACAACACACTCAGTGCATACTGCTTTATACCCGAACAACACCCTCAGTGCATACTGCTTTATACCTGAACAACACACTCAGTGCATACCGCTTTATACCTGAACAACACGCTCAGTGCATACTGTTTTATACCTGAACTACATGCGCACTGCATACTGCTTTATACCTGAACAACACGCTCAGTGCATACTGCTTTATACCTGAACACGCTCAGTGCATACTACTTTATACCTGAACAACACTCTCACTGCATACTGCTTTATACCTGAACAACACACTCAGTGCATACTGCTTTATACCTGAACAACACTCTCACTGCATACTGCTTTATACCTGAACAACACACTCAGTGCATACTGATTTATACCTGAACAACACGCTCAGTGCATACTGCTTTATACCTGAACAACACGCTCAGTGCATACTGCTTGATACTGGAACAAAACACTCAGTGCATACTGCTTTATATCTGAACAACACGCTCAGTGCATACTGCTTTATACCTGAACAAACTCTCACTGCATACTGCTTTATACCTGAACAACACACTCAGTGCATACTGATTTATACCTGAACAACACGCTCAGTGCCTACTGTTTTATACCTGAACAACACGCTCAGTGCATACTGCTTGATACTGGAACAAAACACTCAGTGCATACTGATTTATACCTGAAAAACACACTCAGTGCATACTGCTTTATACCCGAACAACACGCTCAGTGCATACTGCTTTATACCTGAACAACACGCTCAGTGCATACCGCTTTATACCTGAACAACACTCTCACTGCATACTGCTTTATACCTGAACAACATGCGCACTGCATACTGCTTTATCCCTGAAGACACGCGCAGTGCATACTGCTTTATACCTGACCAACGCAATCAGTGCATACTGCTTAATACCTGAACAACACGCTCAGTGCATACTGCTTTATACCGGAACAACACACTTGGTGCATACTGCTTTATACCTGAACAACATGCGCACTGCATACTGCTTTATCCCTGAAGACACGCGCAGTGCATTCTGCTTTATACCGGAACAACACACTCAGTGCATACTGCTTTATACCTGAACAACACGCTCAGTGCATACTGCTTTATACCTGAACAACATGCTCAGTGCATACTGCTTTATACCCGAACAACACGCTCAGTGCATACTGATTTATACCTGAACAACACGCTCAGTGCATACTGCTTTATACCTGAACAACACTCTCACTGCATACTGCTTTATACCTGAACAACATGCTCAGTGCATACAGCTTTATACCCGAACAACACGCTCAGTGCATACTGATTTATACCTGAACAACACGCTCAGTGCATACTGCTTTCTACCTCAACAACACACTCAGTGCATACTGATTTATACCTGAACAGCATGCTCAATGCATACTGCTTTATACCTGAACAACACACTCAGTGCATACTGCTTTATACCTGAACAACACACTCAGTGCATACTGCTTTATACCTGAACAACACACTCAGTGCATACTGCTTTATACCTGAACAACACACTCAGTGCATATCGCTTTATACCAGACAACACACTCGGTGCATACCGCTTTATACCGGAAGAACGCACTCGGTGCATACTGCTTTATACCTGAACAACACGCTCAGTGCATACCGCTTTATACCTGAACAACACACTCAGTGCATACTGCTTTATACCTGAACAACACCCTCAGTGCATACTGCTTTATACCTGAACAACACACTCAGTGCATACTGCTTTATACCTGAACAACACGCTCATTGCATACCGCTTTATACCTGAACAACACACTCAGTGCATACTGCTTTATACCAGAACAACACACTCAGTGCATACTGCTTTATACCTGAACAACACACTCAGTGCATATTGCTTTATACCTGAACAACACACTCAGTGCATATTGCTTTATACCTGAACAACACTCTCAGTGCATACCACTTTATCCCTGAACAACACGCTCAGTGCATAATGCTTTATCCCTGAAGACACGCTCAGTGCATAATGCTTTATCCCTGAAGACACGCTCAGTGCATACCGCTTTATACCTGAACAACACACTCAGTGCATACTGATTTATACCTGAACAACATGCGCACTGCATACTGCTTTATACCCGAACAACACCCTCAGTGCATACTGCTTTATACCTGAACAACATACTCAGTGCATACCGCTTTATACCTGAACAACACACTCAGTGCATATTGCTTTATACCTGAACAACACTCTCAGTGCATACCAGTTTATCCCTGAACAACACGCTCAGTGCATAATGCTTTATCCCTGAAGACACGCTCAGTGCATACCGCTTTATACCTGAACAACACGCTCAGTGCATACTGATTTATACCTGAACAACACACTCAGTGCATACTGATTTATACCTGAACAACATGCGCACTGCATACTGCTTTATACCCGAACAACACCCTCAGTGCATACTGCTTTATACTTGAACAGCACACTCAGTGCATACTGCTTTATACCTGACCAACGCACTCAGTGCATACTGATTTATACCTGAACAACACAGTCAGTGCATACTGCTTTATACCTGACCAACGCACTCAGTGCATACTGCTTTATACCTGAACAACACGCTCAGTGCATACCGCTTTATACCTGAACAACACACTCAGTGCATACTGCTTTATACCAGAACAACACACTCAGTGCATACTGCTTTATACCAGAACAACAGACTCAGTGCATACTGCTTTATACCTGAACAACATGCGCACTGCATACTGCTTAATACCTGAATAATACACTCAGTGCATACCGCTTTGTATCTGAACAACATGCTCAGTGCATACTGCTTTATACCTGAACAACACGCTCAGTGCATACTGCTTTATACCTGAACAACAGACTCTGTGCATACTGCTTTATACCTGACCAACACACTCAGTGCATACTGCTTTATACCAGAACAACACACTCAGTGCATACTGCTTTATACCTGAACAACACGCTCAGTGCATACTGATTTATACCTGAACAACACGCTCAGTGCATACTGCTTTATACCTCAACAACACGCTCAGTGCATACTGCTTTGTACCTGAACAATACACTCAGTGCATACTGCTTTATACCTGAACAACACACTCAGTGCATACTGCTTTATACGTGAACAACACACTCACTGCATACTGCTTTATACCTGAACAACACACTCAGTGCATACTGATTTATACCTGAACAACATGCACAGTGCATACTGCTTTATACCTCAACAACACGCTCAGTGCATACAGCTTTATCCCTGAACAACACTTTCACTGCATGCTGCTTTATACCTGAAAAACACACTCAGTGCATACTGCTTTATACCTAAACAACACACTCAGTGAATACTGCTTTATACCTGAACAACACACTCAGTGCATACTGCTTTATACCTGAACAACACGCTCAGTGCATACTGCTTTATACCTGAACAACACACTCAGTGCATACTGCTTTATACCTGAACAACACGCTCAGTGCATACCGCTTTAGACCTGAACAACACACTCAGTGCATACTGCTTTATACCTGAACAACACACTCAGTGCATACTGCTTTATACCTGAACAACACACTCAGTGCATACTGCTTTATACCTGAACAACACGCTCAGTGCATACTGCTTTATACCAGAACAACACACTCAGTGCATACTGCTTTATACCAGAACAACACACTCAGTGCATACTGCTTTATATTTGAACAACACACTCAGTGCATACTGCTTTATACCTGAACAACACGCTCAGTGCATACAGCTTTATCCCTGAACAACACTTTCACTGCATGCTGCTTTATACCTGAACAACACACTCAGTGCATACTGCTTTATACCTGAACAACACGCTCAGTGCATACTGCTTTATATCTGAACAACACGCTCAGTGCATACTGATTTATACCTGAACATGCTCAGTGCATACTGATTTATACCAAAACAACACACTCAGTGAATACTGCTTTATACCGGAACAACACACTCAGTGCATACTGCTTTATACCTGAACAACACGCTCAGTGCATATTGATTTATACCAGAACAACATGCGCACTGCATACTGCTTAATACCTGAACAATACACTCAGTGCATACTGCTTTATATCTGAACAACACGCTCAGTGCATACTGCTTTATACCTGACCAACACACTCAGTGCATACTGCTTTATACCTGAACAACACGCTCAGTGCATACTGCTTTATACCTGAACAACAGACTCAGTGCATACTGCTTTATACCTGAACAACACACTCACTGCATACTGCTTTATACCTGAACAACACGCTCAGTGCATACTGCTTTATACCAGAACAACACACTCAGTGCATACTGCTTTATACCTGAACAACACGCTCAGTGCATACTGCTTTATACCTGACCAACACACTCAGTGCATACTGCTTTATACCTGAACAATACGCTCAGTGCATACTGCTTTATACCTGAACAACAGCCTCAGTGCATACTGCTTTATACCTGAACAACACACACAGTGCATACTGCTTTATACCTGAACAACACACTCACTGCATACTGCTTTATACCTGAACAACACGCTCAGTGCATACTGATTTATACCTGAACAACATGCACAGTGCATACTGCTTTATACCTGAGCAACACGCTCAGTGCATACCACTTTATCCCTGAACAACACTCTCACTGCATACTGCTTTATACCTGAACAACACACTCAGTGCATACCACTTTATACCTGAACAACACGCTCAGTGCATACTGCTTTATACCTGAACAACACGCACAGTGCATACTGATTTATACCTGAACACACTCAGTGCATACTGCTTTATCCCTGAACAACACACTCAGTGCATACTGCTTTATACCTGAACAACACTCTCACTGCATACTGGTTTATACCTGAACAACACACTCAGTGCATACTGCTTTATACCCGAACAACACCCTCAGTGCATACTGTTTTATACCTGAACAACACACTCAGTGCATACCGCTTTATACCTGAACAACACGCTCAGTGCATACTGCTTTATACCTGAACTACATGCGCACTGCATACTGCTTTATACCTGAACAACACGCTCAGTGCATACTGCTTTATACCTGAACACGCTCAGTGCATACTACTTTATACCTGAACAACACTCTCACTGCATACTGCTTTATACCTGAACAACACACTCAGTGCATACTGATTTATACCTGAACAACACGCTCAGTGCATACTGCTTTATACCTGAACAACACGCTCAGTGCATACTGCTTGATACTGGAACAAAACACTCAGTGCATACTGCTTTATATCTGAACAACACGCTCAGTGCATACTGCTTTATACCTGAACAACACTCTCACTGCATACTGCTTTATACCTGAACAACACACTCAGTGCATACTGATTTATACCTGAACAACACGTTCAGTGCCTACTGCTTTATACCTGAACAACACGCTCAGTGCATACTGCTTGATACTGGAACAAAACACTCAGTGCATACTGATTTATACCTGAAAAACACACTCAGTGCATACTGCTTTATACCCGAACAACACGCTCAGTGCATACTGCTTTATACCTGAACAACACGCTCAGTGCATACCGCTTTATACCTGAACAACACTCTCACTGCATACTGCTTTATACCTGAACAACATGCGCACTGCATACTGCTTTATCCCTGAAGACACGCGCAGTGCATACTGCTTTATACCTGACCAACGCAATCAGTGCATACTGCTTAATACCTGAACAACACGCTCAGTGCATACTGCTTTATACCGGAACAACACACTTGGTGCATACTGCTTTATACCGGAACAACACACTCAGTGCATACTGCTTTATACCTGAACAACACGCTCAGTGCATACTGCTTTATACCTGAACAACATGCTCAGTGCATACTGCTTTATACCCGAACAACACGCTCAGTGCATACTGATTTATACCTGAACAACATGCTCAGTGCATACTGCCTTATACCTGCACAACACTCTCACTGCATACTGCTTTATACCTGAACAACATGCTCAGTGCATACTGCTTTATACCCGAACAACACGCTCAGTGCATACTGATTTATACCTGAACAACACGCTCAGTGCATACTGCTTTCTACCTCAACAACACGCTCAGTGCATACTGCTTTATACCTGAACAACATGCTCAATGCATACTGCTTTATACCTGAACAACACACTCAGTGCATACTGCTTTATACCTGAACAACACACTCAGTGCATACTGCTTTATACCTGAACAACACACTCAGTGCGTACTGCTTTATACCTGAACAACACACTCAGTGCATATCGCTTTATACCAGACAACACACTCGGTGCATACTGCTTTATACCTGAACAACACGCTCAGTGCATACTGCTTTATACCTGAACAACACTCTCACTGCATACTGCTTTATACCTGAACAACACACTCAGTGCATACTGCTTTATACCAGAACAACACACTCAGTGCATACTGCTTTATACCTGAACAACACACTCAGTGCATACTGCTTTATACCAGAACAACACACTCAGTGCATACTGCTTTATACCTGAACAACACACTCAGTGCATACTGCTTTATACCTGAACAACACGCTCAGTGCATACTGCTTTATACCTGAACAACACACTCAGTGCATACTGCTTTATACCTGAACAACCCGCTCAGTGCATACCGCTTTAGACCTGAACAACACACTCAGTGCATACTGCTTTATACCTGAACAACACAATCAGTGCATACTGCTTTATACCTGAACAACACACTCAGTGCATACTGCTTTATACCTGAACAACACACTCAGTGCATACTGCTTTATACCTGAACAACACACTCAGTGCATACTGCTTTATACCTGAACAACACGCTCAGTGCATACTGCTTTATCCCTGAACAACATGCTCAGTGCATACTGCTTTATACCTGAACAACACACTCAGTGCATACTGCTTTATACCTGAACAACACGCTCAGTGCATATCGCTTTATACCTGAACAACACACTCAGTGCATACTGCTTTATACCTGAACAACACGCTCAGTGCATACTGCTTTATACCTGAACAACACGCTCAGTGCATACTGCTTTATACCTGAGCAACACACTCAGTGCATACTGCTTTATACCTGAACAACACGCTCAGTGCATACTGCTTTATACCTGAACAACACGCTCAGTGCATACTGCTTTATACCTGAACAACACACACAGTGCATACTGCTTTATACCTGAACAACACGCTCAGTGCAAACTGCTTTATACCTGAACAACACACTCAGTGCATACTGCTTTATACCTGAACAACACACTCAGTGCATACTGCTTTATACCTGAACAACACACTCAGTGCATACTGCTTTATACCTGAACAACACACTCAGTGCATACCGCTTTATACCTGAACAACACTCTCACTGCATACTGCTTTATACCTGAACAACATGCGCACTGCATACTGCTTTATCCCTGAAGACACGTGCAGTGCATACTGCTTTATACCTGAACAACACGCTCAGTGCATACCGCTTTATCCCTTAAGACACGCTCAGTGCATACTGCTTTATACCTGAACAGCACGCGCACTGCATACTGCTTTATACCTGAACAACACGCTCAGTACATACTGCTTAATACCTGAACAAATAAATTGGAATATTTAGTCTCCCACTTTTTGGGGGAGGAGCTAGCTGTGCTGTGGGTGAAAGTAACTTGACCTCTTTATTTATTCTCCTTAAAGTGTGTTTGTTTAAAATAAATTGGAATATTTATTTTCTGTTTTTTTGGGGTAGCACACTGTGCTGTGGACAAAAGCAACTTGTACTACTTATTCGTTTATTTTAAACTCAGGCATTAAGGCTATTAGGGTTTATTTACCTCAAATAAACTGGAATCTTTATTCTCTCTCTTACAATATTCTGTCAGGCATCCAGAGTGAGGGGAGACAGCTGTGCTGTGGATGAAAGCAGCATGCCCCCTTCATTTGCTTAGTTTAAAGATTTTAAAGATTAGCTTTAAGGGCTAGTGTGCATTTATGTAAAATAAATGAGAATAGTTAATTATTTAATATGTTAGCAGGCAGATGAATTGGGGGTGGGGTGGCAGCTGTGCTGTTGATGAAGGCAACTTGCCCTCTTCATTTGCAGCTTAAAGTCAGCATTAAGAATTAATATACATTTGTGAGGGATGAATTGGAATTATTTACTCCCTAGCCAATGTCTGCATAAAACAGTTTTGAAACTGTCCCTGATTTTGCATAATGTCCTTGTCTTTGCCTAATATTTTTAGTCCACAACTTAACCTCTTGTTGTTTTCTCAGGTTACAGCCTGTCTTTACAGGACTACTGTGCATTTGTATGAAATAAAAATATTTACTCAAGGAGTGCTGTTTGTGTTAAACCAAATTGAAACTGTTCATGACTTTGCAGAATGTCACTGACTTTGTCTTATATTTTTTGTTCTGTGCCTCATAACATTTGTGGTTCTCTGGCATATCAGAGAGGTTTGTATCCACTAAAGGGAGTGGGATGTCTATTGATGTAAGGAACTTACTCTCTTACATTCTGGCTTTACAGGAATAATGTGCGTTTGTATGAAATAAGCTTTGGGTGCTGTTTATGTGAAAACTAGTTGAAATTGCCCCGATTTTGCAGAATGTCTTAGACTTTGCCTCAATTTGATCATTTCTTTAGGATTGGAGTCACTAAATCATGACAGAAATTTGAGTTTCAGATGCCGTGTTTTTAAGTAAATGCCTGCTAATGCAAAAACACTTTTAGTGTCGGAACTTTAAGTATATAAAAGCACTATTTAAAATCTATCTCTGATTCTGGGCCTTTGTCCTTCATTACATTTTGCTTTGGCAAGATTCTTGCTGAAATGTATTGCTTGTAAGTAGTATGAGTCAAGGTAAGTTACTTCAATCTGTTCAAAGACAATTTACAATGATGATTCCATATTTAAGAAATAACCTTTTTGATGATGTACGGTTAAAAAAATGAGTTTCTACAACTGTGCATACAGATTGTAAAGGGGTATATTTTGCATGGCAGTAAAAGCAACAAAATCAGAAGTTGTGCAAACAATATTGTACTAGTAACTGCTTGAACCAGCAAGAGAGTTAAGAGGTCAGCTTGTAAAGTTGATCTTACCATATAATCATGCACGCAAAATGGATTTATTTGTAATGCAGCCTGTATCCAAGTTATTGAGCAAATTACTATCAATAATTAGGAAGGATAAGAACACACACTTGATAAATGTTTAAGAGACAGAATGTATTTTTATAAGACCATGGAGTTAGTGATCCTTGATGATGTTATGGTCTGAAAATCACTTATAGCGAACTCATGCAGTTATGAATTTACCTGCTCCAGCTGAGTCTCAAAATGGTTCTTTGAGATCAATGCTGTGCCCCAGTTAAGGATTAAAAAAAAATACAGTGGGAATGGAGTTATTGTGAATTTGCTATATCAGTGTGTCAACAGTGCTTGTGCTGTGAATTTGTGACATCAATGTGTCAAGGCTCCGCAGGGCTCGCACAATGAATTCTGATATCAGTAAGTGGCTGTAGACAGTGATGCATATATCTAATAGCAGTTTGTGTGGTGAGGGGAAGGGCTCATGCACTGAATGTCTGGTATCACTGCAGGAGTAAGATTAATGGCGTGACTGATATATGTGTGGGTGGAGTTAATGCTGTGAATATCTGATATCAGGCTGTGGGTGGGGTCAATGCTACAAATGTCTAATAGTGTGCAGGTGGAGTTAATACTGTGACTGTCTGATATCAGTGTGTGGGTGGGGTTAATGCTGTGCTTGACTGATATCAGTGTGTGGATGGGGTTAATATTGTGACTGTCTGATATCAATGTGTGTGGGGATTAATGCTGTGCCTGACTGATATCAGTGTGTGGGTGGGATTAATGCTGTTGATGTCTGATATCAATGTGTGGGTGGGGTTAATGCTGTGAATGTCTGGCAGTGTGTAGGTGGGGTTAATCCTGTGAATGCCTGATGTCATTGTGTGGATGGAGTAATGCTGTGAATGTCTGATATAACTGTGTGGGTGGGGTTAATGCATTGAATGTCTGATAGTGTGTGGGTGAAATTAATGCTGTGAATGTCTGATAATGTGTGGGTGAAATTAATGCTATGAATGTCTGATAATGTGTGGGTGAAATTAATGCTATGAATGTCTGATAATGTGTGGGTGAAATTAATGCTATGAATGTCTGATAATGTGTGGGTGAAATTAATGCTATGAATGTATGATAATGTGTGGGTGAAATTAATGCTATGAATGTCTGATAATGTGTGGGTGGGATTAATGCTGTGACTGCTGATATCAGTATGTGGGTGGGGTTAATGCTGTGAATGTCTGATATTAGTGTGTGGGTGGGATTAATGATGTGACTGTCTGTCAGTGTATGGGTTGTTAATGCTGTGAATGTCTGATATCAACGTGTGTGAGGATTAATGCCATGACTGTCTGATATCAGTGATTGAGTGGTGTTAATACTGTGACTGATAGTGTGTGGGTGGGTTTAATGCTGTGACTGTCTGATATCAGTGTGTGGGTGGGGTGAATGCTGTTTATGTCTGATATCAACGTGTGTGAGGATTAATGCCATGACTGTCTGATATCAGTGACTGAGTGGTGTTAATACTGTGACTGATAGTGTGTGGGTGGGTTTAATGCTGTGACTGTCTGATATCATACTGTGTGTGGGGTTAATGCTGTGAATGTCTAATATCAGTGTGTGGGTGGGTGGGGTGAATGCTGTGAATGTGTGATAAAAGTGTGTAGATGGGGTTAATGCTGTGAATGTCTGATAGTATGTTGGGGTTAATGCTTTAGCTGTCTGATATCAGTATGTGGGTGGGGTTAATATTGTGACTGATATTAGTGTGGGGGTGAAGTTAATGCTATGACTTTCTGATATCAGTGTTGTTTGGGGGCTAATGCTGTGACTGATGTCAGTGTGTAGGTCGGGTTGATGTTGTGAATGTCTGATATCAGTATGTGAGTAGGGTAAATGCTGTGAATGACTGATAGTGTTATGTGATGTTAATGCAATGAGTGCCTGATATCAGTGTGTGGGTGGGGTTAATGCTGTGAATGACTGATAGTGTGTATGTGATGCTAATGCAATGAGTATCTGATAGTGTGTGGGTGGGGTTATAATGCTGTGAATGTCTGATAGTGCGTGGGTAGGATTAATGCTGTGACAGTGTTTGGGTGGGGTTAATGCTGTGACTTAAGAAAACAAACTACACCTTGTACAACACAACACACAAACCACACCAGGATAGAGTATAAAAACTTTACTGATTTATCCGGTACCTCGGCTTATGCCTTCAAGGAATACATTTTTACATCAAGCAGCCATATTTTTACATATTGTGACATCAATCATTGCTTAATTCATTAATTTCAATTAACCTCTAGAATCAATTACAAAATCACTTCATCATCTCCATTAAGATGCCCGTAATATATTGAATAATACATATATGTTTTTTCTACTGAATCCATACTTTACATTTATATAAATTCATTTTCAACATTTAATATAAATTCCTTTTTTTCAAATACCATAAATAAAGCGCATACACATGAATTTAATAATATTCTCAAATTGTGCACATTTCATTAATTCAAACTCTACATATAAATAATTAAATGTATAAACTATCACTATATAACTTTATACAAATAAGTATGATGCTTCCATATATAATGGGCTAGCCCAAAGTGAACTCCAATGCTAAAAGTGCATTCCATGACATGAAACTTCCATATATACCCTATACATAGTATCTAAACAAATATCTAAAAATATGTGAACAGTTGAGAATGAGAAACAATTTCAGTAATTGTGGACATCTAAGTCTAATTCCATATTTAAACTCCTGGGATGCAATGTCTTGAAATTAATACAGTTAGTCTCCATCTGGATTAATTTACCAGCCAACACATCCCCTTTCTGTAATTTTGGTTTGGTCAACACATTAAAGAAGAAGGACTCATCTGAGCGCCCATGGGACTGAATAAAATGTTCACCACTGGACTCTCCATCCCACCCCTTCTAATATCTCCCATATGTTCCATAATTCTTTTCTTTGCAACTGTTTTTGCCTGACCTCTGTACCATTGGACTGTGGTGCAACCACATCCTATGGTATAAACAACTCTCCCTAATTCACAATTATACATGTCCCTAGCTCTATAAATTTTACCATTAATATTGACCCCATCCAAATTTTTGATTTTCCTACGTATGGTACATTTCCCACAGGGAAAACACCCCATTCTACCATGTTTATTTTGTAATTTACCTATTGATAACAGTTTTTTCTAATTTTTTGACCTACTGTAGGAAAAGGTTACCCTCTCTGGAAAAATGCTCCCATATTTTTCATCACTAAGGAAAATGGGCCAATACCAGTTTACCAAACCTCAAGTCATCTGAAAATAGGGAGTATTCATTAACAAAAAGAGAATCTTGTGCTTCTTTCATCTTCCTAAGATATACCATCCCTCTGATGGCCCTGTCTTCTCCTATAGATGGATTGTATATCAGTCCCAACTTCTTTTTAACTCTATTTTCTGCTGCGGCCACAGCATCTTCTTGATATCCCCTTCTCGCAAGTTTATCCCTGACTTGATTAAATTCATGTACCAACTCATCCTTCTTTGGGGTATTATTTGCTATTCACAAAAACTCTCCATATGGCAATGATGCCAATAGGTGGGAGGCATGCATACTATCAGCGGTCAAAAAATTATTGACAGCTGTATTCTTCGCATAAGGTTTGAATGCCACCGTGAAATTCTCAGCCACAAAAAATTATAAATCCTGATATTGTATGGCAATCCTGCTAGTATTGAAAGTAAACCAAGTCCAAACTGATTATCTTGCAACATTTGTATGAAATCACCAAACTCTTCCATCTCCCCCCTGCAGATGAAAATTAAATTGTCTATGTATCTTTTGAAAAACAACACCTTATTTTTATAAAATTCCATGTTATACATTTTAACTTTTTCAAAATAATCCATAAACAAAATTGCACAGACATGGGCATAAGATGCTGTCCCTTCCATCTGCAGGTAATAATTATTGTTAAACATGAAACAATTATGAGTTAATGAAAACTCTAACAAACGGATCAGAAAATCAGTTCGAGGGCTTTCCCCCAACATATTCTTTTCTGCCTTCAATCTCCACTCATGTTTTATGTTCGTATATAGAGATTTTATATCCACACCGGCCCAATAGAATGCATGGGACCACTTCATGCCCCCTAACATGTCGGCCAACATCTTGCCATTCTTGATATGGGAAGTAACTCCACTCAAACGACATTTTAAGTGGGAATCCAAACATAGGCCTACATTCTGTAGGAAGGCCCCTTTCCCTGACACTATCGGTCCACCTGGTGGGTTTTCAATACTTTTGTGCAGCTTGACTATAACTTTGAACATCGTATCTTTGGGGTGTCTGATGTAAAGCTTATTGACATCCATTGAGCTTAAAAAGCCCAATCTCTCTCCCCCCTCTCTAATATTTAAAGTAATGCTCTGTTGAATTCTATAACAGGACTGCCCATAAGTTTGACATATACTGTGCTATCTTCCAACAATGTACAAGCCATTCTATTATACTGTGCCTCATTCATAACCACCCAATTTCCACCTTTGTCCGTCTGTGTGAAAACATATTTATCATTGCAATCCCTTAACTGTTGCAAAGTATCCCATTGACTTTTGGTCAAATTAAATGACCTAAAATTTTTCATGAATATGTCATATTCTCTCTCTACATGCTTGCATAAAACATTTTCAAATACTGATACACAGGTCGACAACTTTGGTGGTATGAAAGCACTATTATACGGTATTGGCGGCATTGTAATCTTTCCATAACCAGTAACAAAACTGCTGATATCCTCTTTCACGCTGGCTTCACCCCCCCCCATCCTCTCACATATGGATTGTCCGTCATAATTGTGTACAGACAGGTTGAGCAAAAAATCATCCCTCACTACTGTTGTCCAAATCACCACCACCTTGTCTCCCATCCATTACAATGTTAAAGCCATCACCAGCATTATATGCATCAAATTTTCTAAACATTTTTGCTTGTTTTCAAAAAATACTGTTAGATGCAATTTCCAACAAAACCTGGTGATTTCCAAAATCAATTTGGATAAACACGGGCAATTTGTAGGGATGTATTTGGCCCTTTTATCTAATAAAGGAAAAACATTGCAATCCAAAATTAAATTAGACAAATTTACCACTTTCAAATTGTCCACATTTAAATTAGTCCCTGCACTCTCCCACAGTCCTTCCAATGTCATGAATGTCCAAATTGCCTTCAATATCTCTTCCTTCTACTCCTGTTGTTGCAACCTTGTTGGTGTCCCTCAGTCTGCTAGGCCACCATCATTGTTGGAACTCCCTCGCCATCTTCGACCATGGCCTCTGCCAACCTCCGAATTCTCCTTCATTGGATCTGATGCCCCCGATTCATCATGGAGCTCTTTGAACTATACACTTTTTGCTACTGTTTGACACCAGCTCCCCTGAAGATATGGAAGAATCATGAAATTTCTGATTTCTATTGCCTGGTTGTCTGGCCTTATGTCTGCCCCTTAGCTCCTTCCATTGCCAGGAAAAAATTGCGTTGTTCTTGTAGTCATTCACATATCTCAGCAACTTTCTCTTCTTACAAACAGTTACGGCCTCCTCCACCTTGACTACTTTTTCCTTGATTTCTTTCACCTTATTTTCAAAAATCACATTAGGTATTTTCTCCACTAGATCAGTTTGCACCCGAAGAATCTTTGCTCAGAGTTCCTCTTGTTGCCTCACATTATGTTTGACCAACACACTCAACCAAACTTTAGTACAGGCAAATGAAGCAGCATGCCACTCACTCAACAAATCACTCTCACCATCCGCAAAATCATATGCGGGCAGTTTGTTAATTCTAAGGCCCCTGGGCATAATGTCCAACATGAGATATTTTTCAAGCAGCTTGATATCATAATATAATGTTACCTCCTTGGTAAGCAACCTCTCCAGTTTTGCAAAGTCCACATCATTTGGGCTCTCTTCCCCCATCATTAGAGGATCATCATTCACCACTCTGGATTATCATTCCTTCCAAATGTCTGCATAAGTAAAATGGGAACCATCTGCTGCCATAATCCTCTCCACCAGAAATGAATCAAGAAAACAAACTACACCTCCTTGTACAGCGAAACACACAAATCACACCAGGATAGAGTATAAAAGCTTTACTGATGTATCCGATGATGATGAAGTGATTTTGTAATTGCTTCTAGATGTTAATGGAAATTAATGAATTAAGCAATGATAGACATCACAATATATAAACATATGGCTGCTTGATGTAAAAATGTATTCCTTGAAGGCGTAAGCTGAGCTACCGAATACATCGGTAAAGTTTTTATACTCTATCGTGGTGTGGTTTGTGTTAATGCTGTGACTGTCTGATATCAGTGTGTGCGTGGAGATAATGCTGTGAATGTCTGATAGTGTGAAGGTGGGGATTAATGCCGTGAATGTCTGATATTAGTGTGTGGGTGGGGTTAATACTGTAAATGTCTGATAGTGTGTGGGTGGAGATAATGCTGTGAATGTCTGATAGTGTGTAGGTGGGGATTAATACTGTGAATTTCTGATAATAGTGTGTGGGTGGGCTTAATGCTGTGAATGTCTGATAGTGTGTGGGTGGAAATAATGTTGTGAATGTCTAATAGTGTGGTGGTGGGGTTTAATACTATGAATGTCTGATAGTGTGCGGGTGGAGATAATGCTATGAATGTCTGATATTAGTGTGCATGTGGAGATAATGCTGTGAATGCCTGATAGTGTGTGGGTGGGATTTAATACTGTGATTGATAGTGTATGGGTGGAGATAATGCTGTGAATGTCTGATAGTGTGTTGGTGGGGTTAATACTATGAATGTCTGAAAGTGTGTGGGTGGGGTTTAATACTGTGAATGTCTGATATTAGTGTGTGGGTGGGGTTAATACTATGAATATCTGATATCAGTGTGTGGGTGGAGATAATGCTGTGAATGTCTGATAGTGTGTTGGTGGGGTTTAATACTGTGAATGTCTAATATCAGTGTGTGTGGGTGGAGATAATGCTGTGAATGCCTGATAGTGTGTAGGTGGGGATTAATACTGTGAATTTCTGATATTAGTTGTGGGTGGGGTTAAAGCTGTGAATGTCTGATAGTGTGAGGGTGGAGATAATGCTGTGAATGGCTGATATTGTGTGGGTGAGGGTTAATACTGTGAATGTGTGATACTGTGTGGGTGGAGATAATGCTGTGAATGTCTGGTAGTGTGTGGGTGGGGGTTAATACTGTGAATGGCTGATAGTGTGTGGGTAGACATAATACTGTGAATGTTTGGTAGTGTGTGGGTGAGGTTTAATACTGTGAAAGTCTGATATCAGTGTGTGGGTGGGATTAATACTGTGAATGTCTGATATCAGTATTTGAGTGGAGTTAATGCTGTGACTGTCTAATATCAGTGTGTGTGTTGAGATAATGCTGTGAATGTCTGATAGTGTGTGGGTGGGATTAATACTGTGAATGTCTGATATCAGTATTTGAGTGGAGTTAATGCTGTGACTGTCTAATATCAGTGTGTGTGTTTATTTATTTATTTAACATTTGTTGACCGGGAAAGTCCGACTAGGTTCCACAGAGCCTGTTTTCAGCGGAGGCCCAGGGAGAAATGCTCCAGATGCATGTCTTTGGAATGTGGGAGGAAACCGGAGTACCCAGAGGAAACCCACACGACAACAGGGAGAACATGCAAACTCCACACAGAAGGCACCCCAGCCGAGAATCGAACCGGAGAACCTCTTGCTGTGAGGCGACAACGTCAACCCCTGCACCACTGTGCCATGCAATGAGATAATGCTGTGAATGTCTGATAGTGTGTGGGTGGGGGTTAATACTGTGAATGTCAGATATCAGTGTGTGTGTGTGGGTTAATGCTGTTAATGTCAGTTATCAGTGTGTGGGTGGGGTTAATGCTGTGAATGTCCAATAGTGTGTTGTTGGGGTTAATGCTGTAACTGTCTGATATCAGTATGTGGGTGGGGTTAATACCGTGACTGATATTAGTTTGAAGGTGGGGTTAATGCTGTGAGTTTCTGATATCAGTGTTGTTTGGGGGCTAATGCTGTGACTGATGGTGTGTAGGTGGGGTTGATGTTGTGAATGTCTGTCATCAGTATGTGAGTGGGGTTAATGCATTGAATGACTGATAGTGTTATGTGATGTTAATGCAAAGAGTGTCTAATAATGTGTGGGTGGGGTTAATGCTGTGAATGTCTGAAAGTGTGTGGGTGGAGTTAATGCTATGCATTTCTGATAGTGTGTGTGGGTGGGGTTAATGCTGTGACTGATAGTGTGTGGGTGGGATTAATTCTGTGACTGATCGTGTGTGGGTGGGGTTAATGCTGTGACTGTCTGATATCAGTGTGTGGGTGGAGTTAATGCTCTGATTGAATTATATTGTGTAGGTGAGTTTAATGCTGTGACTGATAGTGTGTGGGTGGGGTTAATGCTGTGACTGTCTGATACTGTGTGGATGGGTTTAATGGTGTGAATGTCTAATCTCAATGTGTGGGTGGAGATAATGCTGTGAATACCTGATATTAGTGTGTGGGTGGGATTAATGTTGTGAATGTATGATATCAGTGAGTGGGGTTAATGTTGTGACAGTCTAATATCAGTGTGTGTGTGTGTGTGTGTGTATGTGTGTGTGTGTGTGTGTGTGTGTGTGTGTGTGTGTGTAGATAATGTTGTGAATGTCTGATAGTGTGTGAGTGGGGTTTAATACTGTGAATGTCTGATAGTGTGTGGGTAGAGATAATGCTGTGAAAGTCTGGTATTAGTGTGTGGGTTGGATTAATGCTGTGAGTGTCTGATAGTGTGTGTGTGTGGAGAGAATGCTGTAAATGTCTGATAGTGTGTGGGTGGGGGTTAATGCTGTGAATGTTTGATAGTGTGTGGGTGGAGATAATGCTGTAAATTTCTGATATCATTGTGTGGGTGGGATTAATGCTGTCAATGTCTGATATCAGTATTTGAGTGGAGTTAATGCTGTGACTGTCTAATATCAGTGTGTTTGTGTGGAAATAATGTTGTGAATGTCTGATAGTGTGTGGTTGGGGTTAATACTGTGAATGTCTGATAGCATGTGGGTGGAGATAATGCTGTGAATGTCTGATAGTGTGTGGGTGGGGGTAATACTTTGAATGTCTGATAGTGTGTGGATGGAGATAATGCTGTGAATGTTTGATAGTGTGGGGTTGGGGGTTAATACTATGAATGTCTTATATTAGTGTGTGGGTGGGGTTAATGCTGTGAATGTCTAATATCAGTGTGTGGGTGGAGATAATGCTGTGAATGTTTAATAGTGTGTGGGTGGAGTTTAGTACTGTGAATGTCTAACATAATTGTGTGTGTGGGTGGAGATAATGCTGTGAATGTCTGATAGTGTGTGGGTGGCGGTTAATACTGTGAATGTCTGATAGTGTGTGGGTGGGGATAATGCTGGGAATGTCTGATAGTGTGTGGGTGGGGTTTAATACCCTGAATGTCGGATATTAGTTGTGGGTTGGGGTAAAGCTGTGAATGTCTGATAGTGTATGGGTGGAGATAATGCTGTGAATATCTGATATTGTGTGGCTGAGGGTTAATGCTGTGAATGTCTGATACTGTGTGGGTGGAGATAATGCTGTGAATGTCTGGTTGTGTGTGGGTGGGGGTTAATACTGTAAATGTCTGATATTGTGTGGGTGGGGTTTAATACTGTGAATGTCTGATATTATTGTGTGGGTGGGGTTGATGCTGTGAATGTCTGATAGTGTGTGGGTGGAGATAATGCTGTGAATGTCTGATATTGTGTGGCTGGGGGTTAATACTGTGAATGTCTGATATTAGTTGTGGGTGGGGTTAAAGCTGTGAATGTCTGATAGTGTGTGGGTTGGGATAATGCTGGGAATGTCTGATAGTGTGTGGCTGGAGGTTAACACTGTGAATGTCTGATAGTATGTGGGTGGAGATAATGCTGTGAAAGTCTGATATTGTGTGGGTGGAAATAATGCTGTGAATGTCTGATACTGTGTGGGTGGCGTTTAATACTGTGAATGTCTGATAGTGTGTGGGTGTGGTTTAATACTGTGAATGGCTGATGTCAGTGTGTGGGTGGAGATACTGCTGTGAATGTCTGATATTAGTGTGTGGGTGGGGTTAATGCTGTGAATGTCTGAAAGTTTGTGGGTGGGGTTTAATACTGTGATTGTTTGATATTAGTGTGTGGGTGGAGTTAATAATGTGAATGTCTGATTGTGTGTGGGTGGCTATAATGCTGTGAATGTTTGATATCAGTGAGTGGGGTTAATGTTGTGACAGTCTAATAGTGTGTGTGTGTGTGTGTGTGTGTGTGTGTGTGTGTAGATAATGCTGTGAATGTTTGATAGTGTGTGGGTGGGGTTTAATACTGTGAATGTCTGATATCAGTGTGTGGGCGGAGATAATGCTGTGAATGTCTGATATCAGTGTGTGGGTGGGGTTAATGCTGTGAATGTCTGATTGTGTGTGGGTGGGGTTAATACTGTGAATGCCTGATGTCATTGTGTGGGTGGGGTAATGCTGTGAATGCCTGATATAACTGTGTGGGTTTGGTTAATGCATTGAATTTGTGATAGTGTGTGGGTGAGATTAATGCTGTGAATGTCTGATATCAGTGTGTGGGTGGGATTAATGCTGTGACTGACTGATAGTGTGTGAATGGGGATAATAGTGTAAATGTCGGATAGTGTGTGTGTGTGTGTGTGTGTGTGTGTGTGTGTGTGTGTGTGTGTGTGTGTGTGTGTGTGTGTGTGTGTCTGGGTTAATGCTGTAAATATCTATTGGTGTGTGGGTATGGTTAATGCTGTGAATGTCAGTTATCAGTGTATGGGTGGGGTAAATGATGTGAATGTCTGATAGTGTTGTTGGGGTTAATGCTGTAACTGTCTGATATCAGTATGTGGGTGGGGTTAATACCATGACTGGTATTAGTTTTGGGGTGAGGTTAATGCTGTGAGTTTCTGATATCAGTGTTGTTTGGGGGATAATGCTGTGAGTGATGGTGTGTAGGTGGGTTTGATGTTGTGAATGTCTGATATCAGTATGTGAGTGGGGTTAAGGCTGTGACTGTCCGATATCAGTGTGTGGGTGGAGTTAATGCTCTGACTGAATGATACTGTGTAGGTGGAGTTAATGCTGTGACTGATAGTGTGTGGGTGGGGTTAATGCTGTGACTGATATCAGTGTGTGTGTGGGGTTAATGCTGTGACTGTCCGATATCAGTGTATGGGTGGAGTTAATGCTCTGACTGAATGATACTGTGTAGGTGGGGTTAATGCTGCGACTGATACTGTGTGGGTGGGGTTAATGCTGTGACTGTCTGATACTGTGTGGATGGGTTTAATAGTGTGAATGTCTAATCTCAATGTGTGGGTGGAGATAATGCTGTGAATGCCTGATATTATTGTGTGGGTGGGATTAATGCTGTGAATGTCTGATATCAGTGAGTTGCGTTAATGTTGTGACACTCTAATATCAGTGTGTGTGTGTGTGTGTGTGTGTGTGTGTGTGTGTGTGTGTGTGTGTGGAGATAATGCTTTGAATGTCTGATAGTGTTTGGATGGGGTTAATACTGTGAATGTCTGATATCAGTGTGTGGGAGGAGTTAATGCTGTGCATGTGTGATAGTGTGTGTGTGTGGGGTTAATGCTGTGACTGATAGTGAGTGGGTGGGATTAATGCTGTGACTGATATCAGTGTGTGTGTGGGGTTAATGCTGTGACTGTCCGATATCAGTGTGTGGGTGGAGTTAATGCTCTGACTGAATGATACTGTGTAGGTGGGGTTAATGCTGTGACTGATAGTGTGTGGGTGAGGTTAATGCTGTGACTGTCTGATACTGTGTGGATGGGTTTAATGGTGTGAATATCTCATCTCAACGTGTTGGTGGAGATAATACTGTGAATGTCTGATATTAGTGCGTGGGTGGGATTAATGCTTTGAATGTCTGATATCAGTGAGTGGGGTTAATGTTGTGACAGTCTAATAGTGTGTGTGTGTGTGTGTGTGTGTGTGTGTGTGTGTGTGTGTGTGTGTGTGTGTGTGTGTGTGTGTGTGTGTGTGTGTGGAGATAATGCTGTGAATGTCTGATAGTGTGTGGGTGGGGTTTAATAATGTGAAAGTCTGATATCAGTGTGCAGGTGGAGATAACACTGTGCATGTCTGGTATTAGTGTGTGGGTGGGATTAATGCTGTGAATGTCTGATATCAGTGTGTGTGTGGAGAGAATGCTGTTAATGTCTGATAGTGTGTGGATGGGGGTTAATGCTGTGAATGTCTAATAGTGTGTGGGTGGAGATAATGCTGTGAATGTCTGATATTAGTTTGTGAGTGTGGGTTAATACTGTGAATGTCTGATAGTGTGTGGGTGAGGGTTAATGCTGTGAATGTCTGATATCATTGTGTGGGTGGGATTAGTGATGTGAATGTCTGATAGTATCTGAGTGGGGTTAATGCTGTGACTGTCTAATAGTGTGTGGGTGGGATTACTGCTGTGAATGTCTCATTGTGTGTGGGTGGGTTTAATACTGTGAATATCTGATATCAGTGTGTGGGTGGGGTTTAATATTGTGAATGTCTGATAGTGTGTGGGTGGAGTTAATGCTGTGAATGCCAGTGTGTGGGTGGGGGTTAATACTGTGAATGTCTGATATCAGTGTGTGGGTGGGGATTTGTACTGTGAATGTCTGATAGTGTGTGGGTGGAGATAATGCTGGAATGTCTGATATTAGTGTGTGGGTGGTGGTTAATGCTGTGAATGTCTGATATCAGTGTGTGGGTAGGATTAATGCTGTGAATGTCTGATATAAGTGTCTGAGTGGGGTTAATGCGGTGACTGCCTAATAATGTGTGTGTGTGTGTGTGTGTGTGTGTGTGTGTGTGTGTGTGTGTGTGTGTGTGTGTGTGTGTGTGTGGAGATAATGCTGTGAATGTTTGATAGTGTGCGGGGGGGGTTAATTCTGTAAATGTCTGATATTAGTGTGTTGGTGTGATTAATGGTGTTAATGTCTGATAGTGTGTGGGTGGGGTTTAACACTGTGAATGTTTGATATTAGTGTGTGGGTGGGGTTAATGCTGTGAATGTCTGATATCAATGTGTGTTGGTGGAGATAATGCTGTGAATTCTTGATATCAATGTGTGTGGGTTTGGTTAATGTCTGATAGTGTGTGGGGGTTTATTCTGTGACTGTCTGATGTTAGTGTATGGGTGGGTTTAATACTGTGAATGTCTGATATCAGTGTGTGGGTGGAGATAATGCTGTGTATGTCTGATAGTGTGTGGGTGGAGATAATTTTGTGAATGTCTGATATCAGTGTGTGGCTGGGGTTAATGCTGTGAATGTCTGATAGTGTGTGGGTGGGGTTAATGCTGTGAGCCTGATGAGATTGCATGGGTGGGGTAATACTGTGAATGCCTAATATAACTGTGTGGATGGGGTTAATGCATTGAATGTCTGATAGTGTGTGGGTGAGATTAATGCTGTGAATGTCTGATAATGTGTGGGTGAGATATGTTGTGAATGTCTGATAATGTGTGGGTGGGGTTAATGCTGTAACTGTCTGATGTCAACATGTGGGTGAGATTAATACCATGACTGATGTTAGTTTGGGGGTGGGCTTAATGCTGTGAGTTTCTGATATCAGTGTTGTTTGGGGACTAATGCGGTGACTGATGTCATTGTGAAGGTTGGGTTGATGTTGTGAATGTCTGATATCAGTATGTGAGTGGGTTAATGCTGCGAATGGCTGATAGTGTTATGTGATGTTAATGCAATGAGTGTCTGATATCAGTGTGTTGGTGGGGTGAATGCTGTGAATGTCTGATATCATTGTGTGGGTGGAGTTAATGCTGTGCATGTTGGACAGTGTGTGTGGTTGAGGTTAATGCTGTGACTGATAGTGTGTGGGTGGGATTAATGCTGTGACTGTCCGATATCAGTGTGTGGGTGGAGTTAATAGTGCTTTGACTGAATGATACTTTGTAGGTGGGGTTAATGCTGTGACTGATAGTGTGTGGGTGGGGTTAATGATGTGACTGTTTAATACTGCGTGGATGGGTTTAATGGTTTGAATGTCTATTATCAGTGTGTGTCTGGAGATAATGCTTTGAATGTCTGATATTAGTGTGTGGGATTAATGCTGTGAATGTCTGATATCAGTGTTTGAGTGGGGTTAATGTTGTGACAGTCTGATAGTGTGTGTGTGTGTGTGTGTGTGTGTGTGTGTGTGTGTGTGTGTGTGTGTGTGTGTGTGTGTGTGTGTGTGTGGAGATAATGCTGTGAATGTCTGATAGTGTGTGGGTGGGGTTTAATAATGTGAAAGTCTGATATCAGTGTGCAGGTGGAGATAACACTGTGAATGTCTGGTATTAGTGTGTGGGTGGGATTAATGCTGTGAATGTCTGATATCAGTGTGTGTGTGGAGAGAATGCTGTTAATGTCTGATAGTGTGTGGATGGGGTTAATGCTGTGAATGTCTAATAGTGTGTGGTGGAGATAATGCTGTGAATGTCTGATATTAGTTTGTGAGTGTGGGTTAATACTGTGAATGTCTGATAGTGTGTGGGTGAGGGTTAATGCTGTGAATGTCTGATATCATTGTGTGGGTGGGATTAGTGATGTGAATGTCTGATAGTATCTGAGTGGGGTTAATGCTGTGACTGTCTAATAGTGTGTGGGTGGGATTACTGCTGTGAATGTCTGATTGTGTGTGGGTGGGTTTAATACTGTGAATATCTGATATCAGTGTGTGGGTGGGGTTTAATATTGTGAAGTCTGATAGTGTGTGGGTGGGGTTAATGCTGTGAATGCCAGTGTGTGGGTGGGGGTTAATACTGTGAATGTCTGATATCAGTGTGTGGGTGGGGATTTGTACTGTGAATGTCTGATAGTGTGTGGGTGGAGATAATGCTGGAATGTCTGATATTAGTGTGTGGGTGGTGGTTAATGCTGTGAATGTCTGATATCAGTGTGTGGGTAGGATTAATGCTGTGAATGTCTGATATAAGTGTCTGAGTGGGGTTAATGCTGTGACTGCCTAATAATGTGTGTGTGTGTGTGTGTGTGTGTGTGTGTGTGTGTGTGTGTGTGTGTGTGTGTGTGTGTGTGTGTGGAGATAATGCTGTGAATGTTTGATAGTGTGCGGGGGGGTTAATTCTGTAAATGTCTGATATTAGTGTGTTGGTGTGATTAATGGTGTTAATTTCTGATAGTGTGTGGGTGAGGTTTAACACTGTGAATGTTTGATATTAGTGTGTGGGTGGGGTTAATGCTGTGAATGTCTGATATCAATGTGTGTTGGTGGAGATAATGCTGTGAATTCTTGATATCAATGTGTGTGGGTTTGGTTAATGTCTGATAGTGTGTGGGGGTTTATTCTGTGACTGTCTGATGTTAGTGTATGGGTGGGTTTAATACTGTGAATGTCTGATATCAGTGTGTGGGTGGAGATAATGCTGTGTATGTCTGATAGTGTGTGGGTGGAGATAATTTTGTGAATGTCTGATATCAGTGTGTGGCTGGGGTTAATGCTGTGAATGTCTGATAGTGTGTGGGTGGGGTTAATGCTGTGAGTGCCTGATGAGATTGCATGGGTGGGGTAATACTGTGAATGCCTAATATAACTGTGTGGATGGGGTTAATGCATTGAATGTCTGATAGTGTGTGGGTGAGATTAATGCTGTGAATGTCTGATAATGTGTGGGTGAGATATGTTGTGAATGTCTGATAATGTGTGGGTGGGGTTAATGCTGTAACTGTCTGATGTCAACATGTGGGTGAGATTAATACCATGACTGATGTTAGTTTGGGGGTGGGCTTAATGCTGTGAGTTTCTGATATCAGTGTTGTTTGGGGACTAATGCGGTGACTGATGTCATTGTGAAGGTTGGGTTGATGTTGTGAATGTCTGATATCAGTATGTGAGTGGGTTAATGCTGCGAATGGCTGATAGTGTTATGTGATGTTAATGCAATGAGTGTCTGATATCAGTGTGTTGGTGGGGTGAATGCTGTGAATGTCTGATATCATTGTGTGGGTGGAGTTAATGCTGTGCATGTTGGACAGTGTGTGTGGTTGAGGTTAATGCTGTGACTGATAGTGTGTGGGTGGGATTAATGCTGTGACTGTCTGATATCAGTGTGTGGGTGGAGTTAATAGTGCTTTGACTGAATGATACTTTGTAGGTGGGGTTAATGCTGTGACTGATAGTGTGTGGGTGGGGTTAATGATGTGACTGTTTAATACCGTGGATGGGTTTAATGGTTTGAATGTCTATTATCAGTGTGTGTCTGGAGATAATGCTTTGAATGTCTGATATTAGTGTGGGATTAATGCTGTGAATGTCTGATATCAGTGTTTGAGTGGGGTTAATGTTGTGACAGTCTGATAGTGTGTGTGTGTGTGTGTGTGTGTGTGTGTGTGTGTGTGTGTGTGTGTGTGTGTGGAGATAATGCTGTGATTGTCTGATAGTGTGTGGGTGGGGTTTAATACTATGAATGTCTGATATCAGTGTGTGTGTGGTTTAATGCTGTAAATGGCTATCGGTTTGTGGGTGTGGTTAATGCTGTTAATGTCAGTTATCAGTATGTGGGTGGGGTTAATGCTGTGAATGTCTGATGGTGTGTTGTTGGGGTTAATGCTGTAACTGTCTGATATCAGTATGTGGTTGGGGTTAATACCATGTCTGATATTAGTTTTGGGGTGGGGTTAATGCTGTGAGTTTCTGATATTGTGTTGTTTGGGGGCTAATGCTGTGACTGATGGTGTGTAGGTGGGGTTAATGTTGTAAATGTCTGATATCAGTATGTGAGTGGGATTAATGCTGTGAATGACTGATAGTGTTATGTGATGTTAATGCAATGAGTGTCTGATATCAGTGTGTGGGTGGGGTTAATGCTGTGAATGTCTGATATCAGTGTGTGGGAGGACTTAATGCTGTGCATGTCTGATAGTGTGTGTGGGTGAGATTAATGCTGTGACTGATAGTGAGTGGGTGGGATTAATGCTGTCACTCATATCAGTGTGTGTGTGTGTGTGTGTGTGTGTGTATGTGTGTGTGTGTGTGTGTGTGTGTGTGTGTGTGTGTGTGTGCATGTGTGTGTGGGGTTAATGCTGTGACTGTCCGATATCAGTGTGTGGGTGGAGTTAATGCTCTGACTGAGTGATACTGTGTAGGTGGGGTTAATTTTGTGAGTGATAGTGTGTGGGTGGGGTTAATGCTGTGACTGTCTGATACTGTGTGGATGGGTTTAATGGTGTGAATGTCTCATCTCAACGTGTGGGTGGAAATAATGCTGTGAATGTCTAATAGGTTGTGGGTGGCGTTTAATACTGTGAATGTCTGATATCAGTGTGCGGGTGGAGATAATGCTTTGAATGTCTGGTATTAGAGTGTGGGTGGGATTAATGCTGTGAATGTCTGATATCAGTGTGTGGGTGGAGATAATGCTGGGAATGTCTGGTAGTGTGTAAGTAGGGGTTAATACTGTGAATGTCTGATAGTGTATGGGTGGAGATAATGCTGTGAATGTCTGATAATGTGTGGGTGAGATATGTTGTGAATGTCTGATAATGTGTGGGTGGGGTTAATGCTGTAACTGTCTGATGTCAACATGTGGGTGAGATTAATACCATGACTGATGTTAGTTTGGGGGTGGGCTTAATGCTGTGAGTTTCTGATATCAGTGTTGTTTGTGGACTAATGCGGTGACTGATGTCATTGTGAAGGTTGAGTTGATGTTGTGAATGTCTGATATCAGTATGTGAGTGGGTTAATGCTGCGAATGGCTGATAGTGTTATGTGATGTTAATGCAATGAGTGTCTGATATCAGTGTGTTGGTGGGGTGAATTCTGTGAATGTCTGATATCATTGTGTGGGTGGAGTTAATGCTGTGCATGTTGGACAGTGTGTGTGGTTGAGGTTAATGCTGTGACTGATAGTGTGTGGGTGGGATTAATGCTGTGACTGTCCGATATCAGTGTGTGGGTGGAGTTAATAGTGCTTTGACTGAATGATACTTTGTAGGTGGGGTTAATGCTGTGACTGATAGTGTGTGGGTGGGGTTAATGATGTGACTGTTTAATACTGCGTGGATGGGTTTAATGGTTTGAATGTCTATTATCAGTGTGTGTCTGGAGATAATGCTTTGAATGTCTGATATTAGTGTGTGGGATTAATGCTGTGAATGTCTGATATCAGTGTTTGAGTGGGGTTAATGTTGTGACAGTCTGATAGTGTGTGTGTGTGTGTGTGTGTGTGTGTGTGTGTGTGTGTGTGTGTGTGTGTGTGTGTGTGTGTGGAGATAATGCTGTGAATGTCTGATAGTGTGTGGGTGGGGTTTAATAATGTGAAAGTCTGATATCAGTGTGCAGGTGGAGATAACACTGTGAATGTCTGGTATTAGTGTGTGGGTGGGATTAATGCTGTGAATGTCTGATATCAGTGTGTGTGTGGAGAGAATGCTGTTAATGTCTGATAGTGTGTGGATGGGGGTTAATGCTGTGAATGTCTAATAGTGTGTGGGTGGAGATAATGCTGTGAATGTCTGATATTAGTTTGTGAGTGTGGGTTAATACTGTGAATGTCTGATAGTGTGTGGGTGAGGGTTAATGCTGTGAATGTCTGATATCATTGTGTGGGTGGGATTAGTGATGTGAATGTCTGATAGTATCTGAGTGGGGTTAATGCTGTGACTGTCTAATAGTGTGTGGGTGGGATTACTGCTGTGAATGTCTGATTGTGTGTGGGTGGGTTTAATACTGTGAATATCTGATATCAGTGTGTGGGTGGGGTTTAATATTGTGAATGTCTGATAGTGTGTGGGTGGGGTTAATGCTGTGAATGCCAGTGTGTGGGTGGGGGTTAATACTGTGAATGTCTGATATCAGTGTGTGGGTGGGGATTTGTACTGTGAATGTCTGATAGTGTGTGGGTGGAGATAATGCTGGAATGTCTGATATTAGTGTGTGGGTGGTGGTTAATGCTGTGAATGTCTGATATCAGTGTGTGGGTAGGATTAATGCTGTGAATGTCTGATATAAGTGTCTGAGTGGGGTTAATGCTGTGACTGCCTAATAATGTGTGTGTGTGTGTGTGTGTGTGTGTGTGTGTGTGTGTGTGTGTGTGGAGATAATGCTGTGAATGTTTGATAGTGTGCGGGGGGGGTTAATTCTGTAAATGTCTGATATTAGTGTGTTGGTGTGATTAATGGTGTTAATGTCTGATAGTGTGTGGGTGAGGTTTAACACTGTGAATGTTTGATATTAGTGTGTGGGTGGGGTTAATGCTGTGAATGTCTGATATCAATGTGTTGGTGGAGATAATGCTGTGAATTCTTGATATCAATGTGTGTGGGTTTGGTTAATGTCTGATAGTGTGTGGGGGTTTATTCTGTGACTGTCTGATGTTAGTGTATGGGTGGGTTTAATACTGTGAATGTCTGATATCAGTGTGTGGTGGAGATAATGCTGTGTATGTCTGATAGTGTGTGGGTGGAGATAATTTTGTGAATGTCTGATATCAGTGTGTGGCTGGGGTTAATGCTGTGAATGTCTGATAGTGTGTGGGTGGGGTTAATGCTGTGAGCGCCTGATGAGATTGCATGGGTGGGGTAATACTGTGAATGCCTAATATAACTGTGTGGATGGGGTTAATGCATTGAATGTCTGATAGTGTGTGGGTGAGATTAATGCTGTGAATGTCTGATAATGTGTGGGTGAGATATGTTGTGAATGTCTGATAATGTGTGGGTGGGGTTAATGCTGTAACTGTCTGATGTCAACATGTGGGTGAGATTAATACCATGACTGATGTTAGTTTGGGGGTGGGCTTAATGCTGTGAGTTTCTGATATCAGTGTTGTTTGGGGACTAATGCGGTGACTGATGTCATTGTGAAGGTTGGGTTGATGTTGTGAATGTCTGATATCAGTATGTGAGTGGGTTAATGCTGCGAATGGCTGATAGTGTTATGTGATGTTAATGCAATGAGTGTCTGATATCAGTGTGTTGGTGGGGTGAATGCTGTGAATGTCTGATATCATTGTGTGGGTGGAGTTAATGCTGTGCATGTTGGACAGTGTGTGTGGTTGAGGTTAATGCTGTGACAGTGTGTGGGTGGGATTAATGCTGTGACTGTCCGATATCAGTGTGTGGGTGGAGTTAATAGTGCTTTGACTGAATGATACTTTGTAGGTGGGGTTAATGCTGTGACTGATAGTGTGTGGGTGGGGTTAATGATGTGACTGTTTAATACTGCGTGGATGGGTTTAATGGTTTGAATGTCTATTATCAGTGTGTGTCTGGAGATAATGCTTTGAATGTCTGATATTAGTGTGTGGGATTAATGCTGTGAATGTCTGATATCAGTGTTTGAGTGGGGTTAATGTTGTGACAGTCTGATAGTGTGTGTGTGTGTGTGTGTGTGTGTGTGTGTGTGTGTGTGTGTGTGTGTGTGTGTGTGGAGATAATGCTGTGATTGTCTGATAGTGTGTGGGTGGGGTTTAATACTATGAATGTCTGATATCAGTGTGTGTGTGGTTTAATGCTGTAAATGGCTATCGGTTTGTGGGTGTGGTTAATGCTGTTAATGTCAGTTATCAGTATGTGGGTGGGGTTAATGCTGTGAATGTCTGATGGTGTGTTGTTGGGGTTAATGCTGTAACTGTCTGATATCAGTATGTGGTTGGGGTTAATACCATGTCTGATATTAGTTTTGGGGTGGGGTTAATGCTGTGAGTTTCTGATATTGTGTTGTTTGGGGGCTAATGCTGTGACTGATGGTGTGTAGGTGGGGTTAATGTTGTAAATGTCTGATATCAGTATGTGAGTGGGATTAATGCTGTGAATGACTGATAGTGTTATGTGATGTTAATGCAATGAGTGTCTGATATCAGTGTGTGGGTGGGGTTAATGCTGTGAATGTCTGATATCAGTGTGTGGGAGGACTTAATGCTGTGCATGTCTGATAGTGTGTGTGGGTGAGATTAATGCTGTGACTGATAGTGAGTGGGTGGGATTAATGCTGTCACTCATATCAGTGTGTGTGTGTGTGTGTGTGTGTGTGTGTGTGTATGTTTGTGTGTGTGTGTGTGTGTGTGTGTGTGTGTGTGTGTGTGTGCGTGTGTGTGTGGGGTTAATGCTGTGACTGTCCGATATCAGTGTGGGTGGAGTTAATGCTCTGACTGAGTGATACTGTGTAGGTGGGGTTAATTTTGTGACTGATAGTGTGTGGGTGGGGTTAATGCTGTGACTGTCTGATACTGTGTGGATGGGTTTAATGGTGTGAATGTCTCATCTCAACGTGTGGGTGGAAATAATGCTGTGAATGTCTAATAGGTTGTGGGTGGCGTTTAATACTGTGAATGTCTGATATCAGTGTGCGGGTGGAGATAATGCTTTGAATGTCTGGTATTAGAGTGTGGGTGGGATTAATGCTGTGAATGTCTGATATCAGTGTGTGGGTGGAGATAATGCTGGGAATGTCTGGTAGTGTGTAAGTAGGGGTTAATACTGTGAATGTCTGATAGTGTATGGGTGGAGATAATGCTGTGAATGTCTGATATTAGTGTGTGGGTGGGGGTTAATACAGTGAATGTCTGATAATGTGTGGGTGAGGGTTAATGCTGTGAATGTCTGATATCATTGTGTGGGTGGGATTAGTGCTGTGAATGTCTGATAGTGTCTGAGTGGGGTTAATGCTGTGACTGCCTAATATCAGTGTGTGGGTGGGATTACTGCTGTGAATGTCTGTGTGTGGGTGGGTTTAGTACTGCGAATATGTGATATCAGTGTGTGGGTGGGGTTTAATATTTTGAATGTCTGATATCAATGTGTGTGGGTGGAGGTAATGCTGTGAACTTCTGATATCAGTGTTTGAGTGGGGTTAATGTTGTGACAGTCTAATAGTGTGTGTGTGTGTGTGTGTGTGTGTGTGTGTGGAGATAATGCTGTGAAGGTCTGATAGTGTGTGGATGGGGTTTAATACAATGAATGTCTGATATCAGTGTGCAGGTGGAGATAACGCTGTGAATGTCTGGTATTAGTGTGTGGGTGGGATTAATGCTGTGAATGTCTGATATCAGTGTGTGTGTGGAGAGAATGCTGTGAATGTCTGATAGTGTATGGATGGGGGTTAATGCTGTGAATGTCTGATATTATGCGGGTGGAGATAATGCTGGGAATGTCTGGTAATGTGTGAGTGGGGGTTAATACTGTGAATGTCTGATAGTGTGTGGGTGGGGGTTAATGCTGTGAATGTCTGATAGTGTGTGGGTGGAGATAATGCTTTGAATGTCTGATATTAGTGTGTGGGATTAATGCTGTGAATGTCTGAGTTGGGTTAATGTTGTGACAGTCTAATAGTGTGTGTGTGTGTGTGTGTGTGTGTGTGTGTGTGTGTGTGTGTGTGTGTGTGTGTGTGTGCAGATAATGCTGTGATTGTCTGATAGTGTGTGGGTGGGGTTTAATACTATGAATGTCTGATATCAGTGTGTGTGTGGTTTAATGCTGTAAATGTCTATTGGATTGTGGGTGTGGTTAATGCTGTGAATGTCAGTTATCAGTATGTGGGTGGGGTTAATGCTGTGAATGTCTGATAGTGTGTTGTTGGGGTTAATGCTGTAACTGTCTGATATCAGTATGTGGTTGGGGTTAATACCATGTCTGATATTAGTTTTGGGGTGGGGTTAATGCTGTGAGTTTCTGATATTGTGTTGTTTGGGGGCTAATGCTGTGACTGATGATGTGTAGGTGGGGTTAATGATGTAAATGTCTGATATCAGTATGTGAGTGGGATTAATGCTGTGAATGACTGATAGTGTTATGTGATGTTAATGCAATGAGTGTCTGATATCAGTGTGTGGGTGGGGTTAATGCTGTGAATGTCTGATATCAGTGTGTGGGAGGACTTAATGCTGTGCGTGTCTGATAGTGTGTGTGGGTGAGATTAATGCTGTGACTGATAGTGAGTGGGTGGGATTAATGCTGTCACTCATATCAGTGTGTGTGTGTGTGTGTGTGTGTGTATGTGTGTGTGTGTGTGTGTGTGTGTGTGTGTGTGTGTGTGTGTGTGTGTGTGTGTGTGTGTGTGTCGGGGGTTAATGCTGTGACTGTCCGATATCAGTGTGTGGGTGGAGTTAATGCTCTGACTGAGTGATACTGTGTAGGTGGGGTTAATTTTGTGACTGATAGTGTGTGGGTGGGGTTAATGCTGTGACTGTCTGATACTGTGTGGATGGGTTTAATCGTGTGAATGTCTCATCTCAATGTGTGGGTGGAAATAATGCTGTGAATGTCTAATAGGTTGTGGGTGGCGTTTAATACTGTGACTGTCTGATATCAGTGTGCGGGTGGAGATAATGCTTTGAATGTCTGGTATTAGTGTGTGGGTGGGATTAATGCTGTGAATGTCTGATATCAGTGTGTGGGTGGAGATAATGCTGGGAATGTCTGGTAGTGTGTGAGTAGGGGTTAATACTGTGAATGTCTGATAGTGTATGGGTGGAGATAATGCTGTGAATGTCTGATATTAGTGTGTAGGTGGGGGTTAATACAGTGAATGTCTGATAATGTGTGGGTGAGGGTTAATGCTGTGAATGTCTGATATCATTGTGTGGGTGGGATTAGTACTGTGAATGTCTGATAGTGTCTGAGTGGGGTTAATGCTGTGACTGCCTAATATCAGTGTGTGGGTGGGATTACTGCTGTGAATGTCTGTGTGTGGGCGGGTTTAGTACTGTGAATATGTGATATCAGTGTGTGGGTGGGGTTTAATATTTTGAATGTCTGATATTAGTGTGTGGGTGGGGTTAATGCTTTGAATGTCTGATATCAATGTGTGTGGGTGGAGGTAATGCTGTGAACTTCTGATATCAGTGTTTGAGTGGGGTTAAGATTGTGATAGTCTAATAGTGTGTGTGTGTGTGTGTGTGTGTGTGTGTGTGTGTGTGTGTTTGTGTGTGTGTGTGTGTGTGTGGAGATAATGCTGTGAATGTCTGATAGTGTGTGGATGGGGTTTAATACTGTGAATGTGTGATATCAGTGTGCAGGTGGAGATAACGCTGTGAATGTCTGGTATTAATGGGTGGGTAGAGAGAATGCTGTGAATGTCTGATAGTGTGTGGATGGGGGTTAATGCTGTGAGTGTCTGATATTATGTGGGTGGAGATAATGCTGGGAATGTCTGGTAATGTGTGGGTGGGGGTTAATACTGTGAATGTCTGATAGTGTGTGGGTGGGGGTTAATGCTGTGAATGTCTGATAGTGTGTGGGTAGAGATAATGCTGTGAATGTCTGATATTAATTTGTGAGTGTGGGTTAATACTATGAATGTCTGATAGTGTGTGGGTGAGGGTTAATGCTGTGAATGTCTGATATCATTGTGTGGGTAGGATTAGTGCTGTGAATGTCTGATAGTGTCTGAGTGGGGTTAATGCTGTGATTGTCTAATAGTGTGTGGGTGGGATTACTGCTGTGAATGTCTGAGTGTGTGTGGGTGGGTTTAATACTGTGAATATCTGATATCAGTGTGTGGGTGGGGTTTAATATTGTGAATGTCTGATAGTGTATGGGTGGGGTTAATGCTGTGAATGTCAGTGTGCGGGTGGGTTTTAATACTGTGAATGTCTGATATCAGTGTGTGGGTGGGGATTTATACTGTGAATGTTTGATAGTGTGTGGGTGGGGTTAATGCTGCGAATGTCTGATAGTGTGTGGGAGGAGATAATGCCGGAATGTCTGATATTAGTGTGTGGGTGGTGGTTAATGCTGTGAATGTCTGATATCAGTGTGTGGGTAGGATTAATGCTGTGAATGTCTGATATAAGTGTCTGAGTGGGGTTAATGCTGTGACTGCCTAATAATGTGTGTGTGTGGAGATAATGCTGTGAATGTTTGATAGTGTGCGGGTGGGGTTTAATACTGTAAATGTCTGATATTTGTGTGTTGGTGGGACTAATGGTCTGAATGTCTGATAGTGTGTGGGTGGGGTTTAACACTGTGAATGTTTGATATTAGTGTGTGGGTGGGGTTAATGCTGTGAATGTCTGATATCAATGTGTGTTGGTGGAGATAATGCTGTGAATTCTTGATACCAATGTGTGTGGGTTTGGTTAATGTCTGATATCAGTGTGTGGGGGTTTATTCTGTGACTGTCTGATGTAAGTGTATGGGTGGGTTTAATACTGTGAATGTCTGATATCAGTGTGTGGGTGGAGATAATGCTTTAAATGTCTGATAGTGTGTGGATGGGGATATTACTGTGAATGTCTGCTAGTGTGTGGGTGGAGATAATGCTGTGTATGTCTGATAGTGTGTGGGTGGAGATAATTTTGTGAATGTCTGATATCAGTGTGTGGCTGGGGTTAATGCTGTGAATGTCTGATAGTGTGTGGGTGGGGTTAATGCTGTGAATGCCTGATGAGATTGTGTGGGTGGGGTAATGCTGTGAATGCCTGATATAACTGTGTGGATGAGGTTAATGCATTGAATGTCTGATAGTGTGTGGGTGAGATTAATGCTGTGAATGTCTGATAATGTGTGGGTGAGATTAATGCTGTGAATGTCTGATAATGTTTGGGTGATATTAATGCTGTGAATGTCTGATAGCGTGTGGGTGGGGTTAATGCTGTAACTGTCTGATGTCAACATGTGGGTGAGATTAATACCATGACTGATGTTAGTTTGTGGGTGGGCTTAATGCTGTGAGTTTCTAATATCAGTGTTGTTTGGGGGCTAATGCTGTGACTGATGTCATTGTGTAGGTTGGGTTGATGTTGTGAATGTCTGATATCAGTATGTGAGTGGGTTAATGCTGTGAATGACTGATAGTGTTTTGTGATGTTTATGCAATAAGTGTCTGATATCAGTGTGTGGGTGGGGTGAATGCTGTGAATGTCTGATATCAGTGTGTGGGTGGAGTTAATGCTGTGCATGTTGGATAGTGTGTGTGGTTGAGGGTAATGCTGTGACTGATAGTGTGTGGGTGGGATTAATGCTGTGACTGTCCGATATCAATGTGTGGGTGGAGTTAATAATGCTTTAACTGAATGATACTTTGTAGGTGGGGTTAATGCTGTGACTGATAGTGTGTGGGTGAAGTTAATGATGTGACTGTTTAATACTGTGTGGATGGGTTTAATGGTGTGAATGTCTATTATCAGTGTGGCTGGAGATAATGCTTTAAATGTCTGATATTAGTGTGTTGGTGGGATTAATGCTGTGAATGTCTGATGTCAGTGTTTGAGTACGGTTAATGTTGTGACAGTCTAATAGTGTGTGTGTGTGTGTGTGTGTGTGTGTGTGTGTGTGAGTGTGTGTGTGTGTGTGTGTGTGTGTGTGGAGATAATGCTGTGAATGTCTGATAGTGTGTGGTTGGGGTTTAATACTGTGAATGTCTGATATCAGTGTGCAGGTGGAGATAACGCTGTGAATGTCTGGTATTAGTGTGTAGGTGGGATTAATGCTGTGAATGTCTGATATCAGTGTGTGTGTGGAGAGAATGCTGTGAATGTCTGATAGTGTGTGGATGGGGGTTAATGCTGTGAATGTCTGATATTATGTGGGTGGAGATAATGCTGGGAATGTCTGGTAATGTGTCGGTGGGGGTTAATACTGTGAATGTCTGATAATGTGTGGGTGGGGGTTAATGCTTTGAATGTCTGATAGTGTGTGGGTGGAGATAATTCTGTGAATGTCTGATATTAGTTTGTGAGTGTGGGTTAATACTGTGAATGTCTGATAGTGTGTGGGTGAGGGTTAATGCTGTGAATGTCTGATATCATTGTGTGGGTGGGATTAGTGCTGTGAATGTCTGATAGTGTATGAGTGGGGTTAATGCTGTGACTGTCTAATATTGTGTGGGTGGGATTACTGCTGTGAATGTCTGATTGTGTGTGGGTGGGTTTAATACTGTGAATATCGGATATCAGTGTGTGGGTGGGGTTTAATATTGTGAATGTCTGATAGTATGTGGGTGGGGTTAATGCTGTGAATGTCAGTGTGTGGGTGGGGGTTAATACTGTGAATGTCTGATATCAGTGTGTGGGTGGGGATTTATACTGTGAATGTCTGATAGTGTGTGGGTGGGATTAATGCTGCTAATGTCTGATAGTGTGTGGGTGAAGATAATGCTGGAATGTCTGATATTAGTGTGTGGGTGGTGGTTAATGCTGTGAATGTCTGATATCAGTGTGTGGGTAGGATTAATGATGTGAATGTCTGATATATGTGTCTGAGTGGGGTTAATGCTGTGACTGCCTAATAATGTGTGTGTGTGGAGATGATGCTGTGAATGTTTGATAGTGTGCGGGTGGGGTTTAATACTGTAAATGTCTGATATTAGTGTGTTGGTGGGATTAATAGTGTGACTGTCTGATAGTGTGTGGGTGGGGTTTAACACTGTGAATGTTTGATATTAGTGTGTGGGTGAGGTTAATGCTGTGAATGTCTGATATCAATGTGTGTTAGTGGAGATAATGCTGTGAATTCTTGATATCAATGTGTGTGGGTTTGGTTAATGTCTGATATCAGTGTGTGGGGGTTTATTCTGTGACTGTATGATGTAAGTGTATGGGTGGGTTTAATACTGTGAATGTCTGATATCAGTGTGTGGGTGGAGATAATGCTTTAAATGTCTGATAGTGTGTGGATGGGGATATTACTGTGAATGTCTGATAGTGTGTGGGTGGAGATAATGCTGTGTATGACCGATAGTGTGCGGGTGGAGATAATTTTGTGAATGTCTGATATCAGTGTGTGGCTGGGGTTAATGCTGTGAATGTCTAATAGTGTGTGGGTGGGGTTAATGCTGTGAATGCCTGATGAGATTGTGTGGGTGGGGTAATGCTGTGAATGCCTGATATAACTGTGTGGATGAGGTTAATGCATTGAATGTCTGATAGTGTGTGGGTGAGATTAATGCTGTGAATGTCTGATAATGTGTGGGTGAGATATGTTGTGAATGTCTCTTAACGTGTGGGTGGGGTTAATGCTGTAACTGTCTGATGTCAACATGTGGGTGAGATTAATACCATGACTGATGTTAGTTTGTGGGTGGGCTTAATGCTGTGAGTTTCTGATAGTGTTGTTTGGGGGCTAATGCTGTGACTGATGTCATTGTGTAGGTTGGGTTGATGTTGTGAATGTCTGATATCAGTATGTGAGTGGGTTAATGCTGTGAATGACTGATAGTGTTATGTGATGTTAATGCAATGAGTGTCTGATATCAGTGTGTGGGTGGGGTGAATGCTGTGAATGTCGGATAGTGTGTGTGGTTGAGGTTAATGCTGTGACTGATAGTGTGTGGGTAGGATTAATGCTGTTACTGTCCGATATCAGTGTGTGAGTGGAGTTAATAATGCTTTGACTGAATGATACTTTGTAGGTGGAGTTAATGCTGTGACTGATAGTGTGTGGGTGGGGTTAATGATGTGACTGTTTAATACTGTGTGGATGGGTTTAATGGTTTGAATGTCTATTATCAGTGTGTGGCTGGAGATAATGCTTTGAATGTCTGATATTAGTGTGTGGGATTAATGCTGTGAATGTCTGATATCAGTGTTTGAGTGGGGTTAATGTTGTGACAGTCTAATAGTGTGTGTATGTGTGTGTGTGTGGAGATAATGCTGTGATTGTCTGATAGTGTGTGGGTGGGGTTTAATTCTATGAATGTCTGATATCAGTGTGTGTGTGTGGTTTAATGCTGTAAATGTCTATTGGTTTGTGGGTGTGGTTAATGCTGTGAATGTCAGTTATCAGTATGTGGGTGGGGTTAATGCTGTGAATGTCTGATAGTGTGTTGTTTGGGTTAATGCTGCAACTGTCTGATATCAGTATGTGGTTGGGGTTAATACCATGTCTGATATTAGTTTTGGGGTGGGGTTAATGCTGTGAGTTTCTGATATTGTGTTGTTTGGGGGCTAATGCTGTGAATGATGGTGTGTAGGTGGGGTTGATGTTGTGAATGTCTGATATCAGTATGTGAGTGGGATTAATGCTGTGAATGACTGATAGTGTTATGTTATGTTAATGCAATGAGTGCCTGATATCAGTGTGTGGGTGGGGTTAATGCTGTGAATGTCTGATATAAGTGTGTGGGAGGACTTAATGCTGTGCATGTCTGACAGTGTGTGTGGGTGAGATTAATGCTGTGGCTGATAGTGAGTGGGTGGGATTAATGCTGTCACTCACATGTGTGTGTGTGTGTGTGTGTGTGTGTGTTTGTGTGTGTGTGTGTGTGTGTGTGTGTGTGTGTGTGTGTGTGTGTGTGGGGAAGTTAGTGCTGTGAGTGTCCGATATCAGTGTGTGGGTGGAGGTAATGCTCTGACTGAGTGATACTGTGTAGGTGGGGTTAATTCTGTGACTGATAGTGTGTGGGTGGGGTGAATGCTGTAACTGTCTGATACTGTGTGGATGGGTTTAATGGTGTGAATGTCTCATCTCAATGTGTGGGAGGAGATAATGCTGTGAATGTCTAATAGGTTGTGGGTGGCATTTAATACTGTGAATGTCTGATATCAGTGTGCGGGTGGAGATAATGCTTTGAATGTCTGGTATTAGTGTGTTGGTGGGATTAATGCTGTGAATGTCTGATAGTGTGTGGGTGGGGGTTAATACTGTGAATGTCTAATATCAGTGTGTGGGTGGAGATAATGCTGGGAATGTCTGGTAGTGTGTGAGTAGGGGTTAATACTGTGAATGTCTGATAGTGTATGGGTGGAGATAATGTTGTGAATGTCTGATATCAGTGTGTGGGTGGGGGTTAATACAGTGAATGTCTGATAATGTGTGGGTGAGGGTTAATGCTGTGAATGTCTGATATCATTGTGTGGGTGGGATTAGTGCTGTGAATGCCTGACTGTGTCTGAGTGGGGTTAATGCTGTGACTCTCTAATATCAGTGTGTGGGTGGGATTACTGCTGTGAATGTTTATGTGTGGGTGGGTTTAGTACTGTGAATATGTGATATCAGTGTGTGGGTTGGGTTTAATATTTTGAATGTCTGATATTAGTGTGTGGGTGGGGTTAATGCTTTGAATGTCTGATATCAATGTGTGTGGGTGGAGGTAATGCTGTGAACTTCTGATGTCAGTGTGTGGGTGGGATTCATGTTGTGAATGTCTGTGTGTGGGTGTTTTTAATTCTGTGAATGTGTGATAATTTGTGGGTGGGGTGTAATATTGTGAATGTCTGATATTAGTGTGTGGGTGGGGTTAATGCTGTGAATGTCTCATATCAATGTGTGTGGGTGGAGATAATGCTGTGAATGTCTGATGTCAGTGTGTGGGTGGCAATAATGGTGTGAATGTTTGATAGTGTGTTGGTGGGTTTAATGCTGTGAATGTCTGATAGTGTGTGGGTGGGGTTAATGCTGTGACAGTCTAATATCAGTGTTGGTGTGGAGATAATGCTGTGTATGTTTGATAGTGTGTGGGTGGGGTTTAATACAGTGAATGTCTGATATTAGTGTGTGGGTAGGGTTAATGCTGTGAATTTCTGATATAAGTATCTGAGTGGGGTTAATGCTGTGACTGCCTAATAGTGTGTGTGTGGAGATAATGCTGTTAATGTTTGATAGTGTGTGGGTGGGGTTTAATACCATGAATGTCTGATATTAGTGTGTGGGTGGGATTAATGGTGTGAATGTCTGATAGTGTGTGGATGGGGTTTAATACTGTGAATGTTTGATATTAGTGTGCGGTTGGGCTTAATGCTATAAATGTCTGATATCAATGTGTGTGGATGGTGGTAATGCTGTGAATGTCTCATAATTTGTGGGTGGAGACAATGCTGTGAATTCCTGATATCAATGTGTGTGGGTGGGGTTAATGTTGTGAATGCCTGACATCAATGTGTGGGGGTTTATGCTGTGACTGTCTGATGTTAATGTATGGGTGGGATTAATGCCATGAATGTCTGATATCAGTGTGTGGGGGTGATAATGCTTTTAATGTCTGATAGTGTGTGGATGGGGATAATACTGTGAATGTCTGATATCAGTGTGTGGGTGGAGATAATACTGTGAATGTCTGATAGAGTGTTGGTGGAGATAATTTTGTGAATGTCTGATAGTATGTGGGTGGGGGTTAATACTGTGAATGTCTGATAGTGTGTGGCTGGGGTTAATGCTGTGAATGTCTGATAGTGTTTGGGTGGGGTTAATGCTGTAAATGTTTGATGTGATTGTGTGGGTGGGGTAATGCTGTAAATGCCTGATATAACTGTGTGGGTGGGGTTAATGCATTGAATGTCTGATAGTGTGTGGGTGAGATTAATGCTGTGAATTTCTGATAGTGTGTGGGTGGGGTTAATGATGTGACTGTTTAATACTGTGTGGATGGGTTTAATGGTGTGAATGTCTATTATCAGTGTGTGACTGGAGATAATGCTTTGAATGTCTGATATTAGTGTGTGGGTGGGATTAATGATGTGAATGTCTGATATCAGTGTTTGAGTGGGGTTAATGTTGTGACAGTCTAATAGTGTCTGTGTGTGTGTGTGTGTGTGTGTGTGTGTGTGTGTGTGTGTGTGTGTGTGTGGAGATAATGCTGTGAATGTCTGATAGTGTGTGTGTGTGGGGTTTAATACTGTGAATGTCTGATATCAGTGTGTGTGTGGTTTAATGCTGTAAACGTCTATCGGTTTGTGGGTGTGGTTAATGCTGTGAATGTCTGATAGTGTGTTGTTGGGGTTAATGCTGTAACTGTCTGATATCAGTATGTGGTTGGGGTTAATACCATGTCTGATATTAGTTTTGGGGTGGGGTTAATGCTGTGAGTTTCTGATATTGTGTTGTTTGGGGGCTAATGCTGTGACTGATGCTGGTGTGTAGGTGGGGTTGATGTTGTAAATGTCTGATATCAGTATGTGAGTGGGATTAATGCTGTGAATGACTGATAGTGTTATGTGATGTTAATGCAATGAATGTCTGATATCAGTGTGTGGGTGGGGTTAATGCTGTGAATGCCTGATAACAGTGTGTGGGTGGAGTTCATTCTGTGCATGTCTGATAGTGTGTGTGGGTGGGGTTAATGCTATGACTGATAATGTGTGGGTGGGATTAATGCTGTGACTGATAGTGTATGTGTGTGTGTGTTGTGTGTCTGGGGTTATTACTGTGACTGTCCGATATCAGTGTGTGGGTGGAGTTAATGCTCTGACTGAATGATACTGTGTAGGTGGGGCTAATGCTGTGACTGATAGTATGTGGGTGGGGTTAATGCTGTGACTGTCTGATACTGTGTGGTTGGGTTTAATGGTGTGAATGACTAATCTCAATGTGTGGGTGGAGATAATGCTGTGAATGTCTTATAGTGTGTGGGTGGGATTAATGCTGTGAATGTCTGATATCAGTGTGTGGGTGGGGTTAATGTTGTGACAGTCTAATATCCATGTGTGTTTGTGTGTGTGTGTGTGTGTGGAGATAATGCTGTGAATGTCTGATAGTGTGTGTGTGTGTGGGATTAATGCTGTGACTGATAGTGAGTGGGTGGAATTAATGCTGTGACATATCAGTGTGTGTGTGTGTGTGTGTGTGTGTTTGTGTGTGTACGCATGTCTGTGTGGGGTTAATGCTGTGACTGTCCGATATCAGTGTGTGGGTGGAGTTAATGCTCTGACTGAGTGATACTGTGTAGGTGGGGTTAATTCTGTGACTGATAGTGTGTGGGTGGGGTTAATGCTGTGACTGTCTGATACTGTGTGGATGGGTTTAATGGTGTGAATGTCTCATCTCAATGTGTGGGTGGAGATAATGCTGTGAATGTCTAATAGGTTGTGGGTGGTGTTTAATACTGTGAATGTCTGATATCAGTGTGCGGGTGCGGTTTAATATTTTGAATGTCTGATATTAGTGTGTGGGTGGGATTAATGCTGTGAATGTCTGTGTGTGGGTGGGTTTAGTACTGTGAATATCTGATATCAGTGTGTGGGTGGGGTTTAATATTTTGAATGTCTGATATTAGTGTGTGGGTGGGGTTAATGCTTTGAATGTCTGATATCAATGTGTGTGGGTGGAGGTAATGCTGTGAACTTCTGATGTCAGTGTGTGGGTGGGATTCATGTTGTGAATGTCTGATTGTATGTGGGTGTGTTTAATTCTGTGAATGTGTGATAATTTGTGGGTGGGGTGCAATATTGTGAATGTCTGATATTAGTGTGTTGGTGGGGTTAATGCTGTGAATGTCTGATATCAATGTGTGTGGGTGGAGATAATGCTGTGAATGTCTGATATCAATGTGTGGGTGGCGATAATGGTGTGAATGCGTGATAGTGTGTTGGTGGGTTTAATGCTGTGAATGTCTGATAGTGTGTGGGTGGGGTTAATGCTGGACAGTCTAATATAAGTGTTGGTGTAGAAATAATGCTGTGCATGTTTGATAGTGTGTGGGTGGGGTTTATTACAGTGAATGTCTGATATTAGTGTGTGGGTGGGGTTAATGCTGTGAATGTCTGATAGTGTGTGAGTGGGGTTAATACTGTGAATGTCTGATAGTGTGTGGGTGGGGATTTATACTGTGAATGTCTGATAGTGTGTGGGTGGGGTTAATGCTGTGAATGTCTGATAGTGTGTGGATGGAGATAATGCTGTGAATGTCTGATATCAGTGTGTGGGTAGGGTTAATGCTGTGAATGACTGATATAAGTATCTGACTGGGGTTAATGCTGTGACTGCCTAATAGTGTGTGTGTGGAGATAATGCTGTGATTGTTTGATAGTGTGTGGGTGGGGTTTAATATTGTGAATGTCTGATATTAGTGTGTGGGTGGGATTAATGGTGTGAATGTCTGATAGTGTGTGGATGGGGTTTAATACTGTGAATGTTTGATATTAGTGTGTGGGTGGAATTAATGCTGTAAATGTCTGATATCAATGTGTGTGGGTGGAGATAATGCTGTGAATGTCTGATAGTTTGTGGGTGGACACAATGCTGTGAATTCCTGATATCAATGTTTGTGGGTGGGGTTAATGTTGTGAATGCCTGATATCAATGTGTAGGGGTTTAGGCTGTGACTGTCTGATGTTAGTGTATGGGTAGGCTTAATGCCATGAATGTCTGATATCAGTGTGTGGGGTGATAATGCTTTAAATGTCTGATAGTGTGTGGATGGGGATAATACTGTGAATGTCTGATATCAGTTTGTGGGTGGAAATAATGCTGTGAATGTCTGATAGAGAGTCTGTGGAGATAATTTTGTGAATGTCTGATAGTGTGTATCTGGGGTTAATGCTGTGAATGTCTGATAGTGTTTGTGTGGGGTTAATGCTGTAAATGCTTGATGTGATTGTGTGGGTGGGGTAATGCTGTAAATGCCTGATATAACTGTGTGGGTGGGGTTAATGCATTGAATGTCTGATAGTGTGTGGGTGAGATTAATGCTGTGAATTTCTGATAGTGTGTGGGTGGGGCTAATGCTGTGACTGTCTTATATCGTCGTGTGGGTGTGGTTAATGCTGTGAATGTCAGTTATCAGTTTGGGGTGGGGTTAATTCTGTAAATATCAGTGTTGTGTTGGGGTTAATGCTGTAATTGTCTGATTTCAGTATGTGGGTGGGGTTAATACCATGACTGATATTAGTTTGGGGGTGGGGTCAATGCTGTGAGTTTTTGATATCAGTGTTGTATGGTGGCTAATGCTGTGACTGATGACAGTGTGTAGGTTGGGTTGATGTTGTGAATGTCTGATATCAGTATGTGAGTGGGGTTAATGCTGTGAATGACTGATAGTGTTATGTGATGTTAATGCAATGAGTGTCTGATAGTGTGTGGGTGGGGTTAATGCTGTGAATATCTGATATCAGTGTGTGGGTGGAGTTCATGCTGTGCATGTCGGATAGTGTGTGTGGGTGAGGTTAATGCTGTGACTGATAGTGTGTGGGTGGGATTAATGCTGTGAATGTCTGATATCAGTGTGTGGGTGGGGATAATGTTGTGACAGTCTAATATCCATGTGTGTTTGTGTGTGTGTGTGTGTGTGTGTCTGTGTGTGTGTGTGTGTGTGTGTGTGTGTGTGTGTGTGTGGAGATAATGCTGTGAATGTCTGATAGTGTGTGTGTGGGTGGGATTAATGCTGCAACTGATAGTGAGTGGGTGGAATTAATGCTGTGACTCATATCAGTGTGTGTGTGTGTGTGTGTGTGTGTGTGTGTGTGTGTGTGTGTGTGTGTGTGTGTGTGTGTGTGTATGCATGTCTGTGTGGGGTTAATGCTGTGACTGTCCGATATCAGTGTGTGGGTGGAGTTAATGCTCTGACTGAGTGATACTGTGTAGGTGGGGTTAATTCTGTGACTGATAGTGTGTGGGTGGGGTTAATGCTGTGACTGTCTGATACTGTGTGGATGGGTTTAATGGTGTGAATGTCTCATCTCAATGTGTGGGTGGAGATAATGCTGTGAATGTCTAATAGGTTGTGGGTGGTGTTTAATACTGTGAATGTCTGATATCAGTGTGCGGGTGCGGTTTAATATTTTGAATGTCTGATATTAGTGTGTGGGTGGGATTAATGCTGTGAATGTCTGTGTGTGGGTGGGTTTAGTACTGTGAATATATGATATCAGTGTGTGGGTGGGGTTTAATATTTTGAATGTCTGATATTAGTGTGTGGGTGGGGTTAATGCTTTGAATGTCTGATATCAATGTGTGTGCGTGGAGGTAATGCTGTGAACTTCTGATGTCAGTGTGTGGGTGGGATTCATGTTGTGAATGTCTGATTGTATGTGGGTGTGTTTAATTCTGTGAATGTGTGATAATTTGTGGGTGGGGTGCAATATTGTGAATGTCTGATATTAGTGTGTTGGTGGGGTTAATGCTGTGAATGTCTGATATCAATGTGTGTGGGTGGAGATAATGCTGTGAATGTCTGATATCAATGTGTGGGTGGCGATAATGGTGTGAATGCGTGATAGTGTGTTGGTGGGTTTAATGCTGTGAATGTCTGATAGTGTGTGGGTGGGGTTAATGCTGGACAGTCTAATATTAGTGTTGGTGTAGAGATAATGCTGTGTATGTTTGATAGTGTGTGGGTGGGGTTTATTACAGTGAATGTCTGATATTAGTGTGTGGGTGGGGTTAATGCTGTGAATGTCTGATAGTGTGTGGGTGGGGGTTAATACTGTGAATGTCTGATAGTGTGTGGGTGGGGATTTATACTGTGAATGTCTGATAGTGTGTGGGTGGGGTTAATGCTGTGAATGTCTGATAGTGTGTGGATGGAGATAATGCTGTGAATGTCTGATATCAGTGTGTGGGTAGGGTTAATGCTGTGAATGACTGATATAAGTGTCTGACTGGGGTTAATGCTGTGACTGCCTAATAGTGTGTGTGTGGAGATAATGCTGTGAATGTTTGATAGTGTGTGGGTGGGGTTTAATATTGTGAATGTCTGATATTAGTGTGTGGGTGGGATTAATGGTGTGAATGTCTGATAGTGTGTGGATGGGGTTTAATACTGTGAATGTTTGATATTAGTGTGTGGGTGGGCTTAATGCTGTAAATGTCTGATATCAATGTGTGTGGGTGGAGATAATGCTGTGAATGTCTGATAGTTTGTGGGTGGATACAATGCTGTGAATTCCTGATATCAATGTTTGTGGGTGGGGTTAATGTTGTGAATGCCTGATATCAATGTGTAGGGGTTTAGGCTGTGACTGTCTGATGTTAGTGTATGGGTAGGCTTAATGCCATGAATGTCTGATATCAGTGTGTGGGGTGATAATGCTTTAAATGTCTGATAGTGTGTGGATGGGGATAATACTGTGAATGTCTGATATCAGTTTGTGGGTGGAAATAATGCTGTGAATGTCTGATAGAGAGTCTGTGGAGATAATTTTGTGAATGTCTGATAGTGTGTGTCTGGGGTTAATACTGTGAATGTCTGATAGTGTGTGGCTGGGGTTAATGCTGTGAATGTCTGATAGTGTTTGTGTGGGGTTAATGCTGTAAATGTTTGATGTGATTGTGTGGGTGGGGTAATGCTGTAAATGCCTGATATAACTGTGTGGGTGGGGTTAATGCATTGAATGTCTGACAGTGTGTGGGTGAAATTAATGCTGTGAATTTCTGATAGTGTGTGGGTGGGGTTAATGCTGTGACTGTCTTATATCATCGTGTGGGTGTGGTTAATGCTGTGAATGTCAGTTATCAGTTTGGGGTGGGGATAATTCTGTAAATATCAGTGTTGTGTTGGGGTTAATGCTGTAACTGTCTGATTTCAGTATGTGGGTGGGGTTAATACCATGACTGATATTAGTTTGGGGGAGGGGTCAATGCTGTGAGTTTCTGATATCAGTGTTGTATGGTGGCTAATGCTGTGACTGATGACAGTGTTTAGGTTGGGTTGATGTTGTGAATGTCTGATATCAGTATGTGAGTGGGGTTAATGCTGTGAATGACTGATAGTGTTATGTGATGTTAATGCAATGAGTGTCTGATAGTGTGTGGGTGGGGTTAATGCTGTGAATATCTGATATCAGTGTGTGGGTGGAGTTCATGCTGTGCATGTCGGATAGTGTGTGTGGGTGAGGTTAATGCTGTGACTGATAGTGTGTGGGTGGGATTAATGCTGTGACTGATATGAATGTGTGGGTGGGGTTAATGCTGTGACTGTCCGATATCAGTGTGTGGGTGGAGTTAATGCTCTGACTGAATGATACTGTGTATTTGGGTTTAATGCTGTGACCGACAGTGTGTGGGTGGGGTTAATGCTGTGACTGTTTAATACTGTGTGGATAGGTTTAATGGTGTGAATGTCTATTATCAGTGTGTGGGTGGAGATAATGCTTTGAATGTCTGATATTAGTGTGTGGGTGGGATTAATGCTGTGAATGTCTGATATCAGTGTGTGGGTGGGATTAATGCTGTGAATGCCTGATAGTGTGTGGGTGGGGTTTAATAGTGCGAACGTCTGATATTAGTGTGTGTTTGGAGATAATGCTATGTATGTTTGATAGTGTGTGGGTGGGGTTTAATACTGTGAATGTCTGATATTAGTGTCTGGGTGAATTAATGCTGTGAATGTCTGATAGTGTGTGTGTGTGGGGTTAATGCTGTAAATGTCTGATAGTGTGTGGGTGGGGTTTAATACTGTGAATGTCTGATATCAGTGTGCGGGTGGAGATAATGCTGTGAGTGTCTGATATTAGTGTGTGGGTGGGGGTTAATACTGTGAATGTCTCATGGTCTGAGATGGCCTGCACCTGTCAAACTTTGGATTCTGGATACTGGCAAAGGCTCTTGCCACCCCTATAGTGCCTTTTTTAGGCAAGGTTCAAATGACAAATTCACCACAGTAACAGGTACAAGTAAGCAAAACCTGAGGGTAATGCTGCTCAATGCTAGAAGTCTAAACCTGAAAATGCACTCACTCGAGGCACTCCTTAAAATGGAGAACATCGACATCTGTGCAGTGACAGAGACCTGGTTCAAAGCTCCAGAGAGCACCCCTGCATTACCAGGCTATAATTCATACCACACCTTCCGGCCACCAAACCCGGACTGAAACACTAAAGGTGGAGGCATGTCCATATTCATTAAGGATATCCACACCTCCAAGCTAGTTGCTCAGCATAATGCATCTGAGATTATCCAAGTTCAACTAACTCTGGGCAAAACCACAATCCAGATTGTAGCTTTCTACAGACCCCCCACCATGCCCCAGGATTCCCACTCCTCTTTTCTTGATACACTGGAAAATATTAAGGTACAACCCAACACCCTAATAATGGGTGATTTCAACTACCCCATCATTAACTGGGAAAACTACTCATGTACCAACTCTTTTGCTCAATGTTTTCTGGAATTCATCAAGCCCAATACCTTGGATCAACTTATCCACACCTCCACCAGGGGCAGCAGTATCCTAGACCTGGTCATCACCAACATGGGTGACCGGTGTTCCACACCAGAGGTCAGCTCCTCGTTGTTCAGATCCAACCACAAACTAATCACCCTAGACATCCACATACCGCTCCCACCCCCCATTAGGAAAACAACTGCAAATAATTAATCCAAAGCCAACTTCATGCTTCTTAAGACAGAAGTGGCAAACTTCACGACACCCATGCAGATGGACAATGGAGGTATGACTGCTGAATCCTACACAAATACACTTTATAAGCACTTACACGAGTGCATGGATTGGGCTATCCCTAACAGAACCAAGATGCTATCCTCCAAAAAAAGGAAGCCAATCTGGTGGTCTTCTGCCATAAACAAACTCTACAACAGAAGAAAGAAACTGTTGCAAAAAAGAGTAAAATCCCATGATTGGAGGAACTCGCTGGTCAGCCTCAGTAAGAAGCTGAGGTCCCTCATTAAATCCTCCAAAGCTAGTTATGAAAACAAAATCACCACTGATTCTAAAGACAACCACAAAGCATTCCATAGCTATGTCAAGAATCTCAATGGCAACACTCAGATCTGATCTGAGTTACAGCACAATGACACTAAATATACAGAACCAACTGATATTGCCAACATCCTGGCAGATAGGTTCAGTGCTAACTTTAGCCCCCTCCCACCCTCTAAAGGGCACATCTTTATACCGGAAGAATGCAAAGCTTCTGTAATCATGGCTGCACAGTTAAAAACCTCACTCTCCAAAACCATGAACACAGCATCCATGGGACCTGACAACATCCCAGGCTGCCTTCTACATGAACTACAGAATGAACTGGCACCCCATCTAAGTACCATGTTCATTCACAACCTCACCTCAGGCTTTGTTTCCATTGAATGGCGCACCGTGATGGTTATCCCACTCCACAAAGGGGGGGCCACAACACACCCCAGGAACTACCGCTCCATTAGCCTGATGAGCCTGGTCTGCAAGGCCATGGATTGTATCATCATGGAACTCATAAACAAAGACATTGGAGATCTCAAAAATCTGGACCCCACACCGTATGGGTTTGTAAAAGGCAGATCATGTCTCCTAAAACTGATAGACTTTTTTGAAGCAGTCACCAAAGCCATAGATGAGGGTAAGGTGGCTCACACAGCCTATCTAGATCTCACCAAGGCGTTCAACAACACCCCCCCACTCTGGAATTATAGATAAACTCACTAAACTAGGTATAAATCCCTATGTCACAAGATGGTTTGACAAATGGCTTACTGACAAACCCACACTGTGAAAGTAGCAGACTCCAAATCAAACTTCAGACCAGTGACAAGTGGAGTACCACAGGGTTCAGTCCTGGGTCCCCTCCTGTTTGATATCTACTTCTCTGAAGTACAGGCTAACACAGAAGGTCTTTGGCTAACAAAATTTGCAGATGACTGCAAACTAGGAGCCATAATTGAAACTCCTAATGATGTGGACATCCTCCAAAAGGGCATCACTGAGACAGATGCCTGGTGTCAAAGCCATAGTCTCAAGCTCAATGCCAAAAAGTGCATTGTCATCCCCTTTGGTAAAAACTCTGTACCCATGAACTACCATATAGGCAGTAGTCTACTTAACACCAAAAGTGTGATAAGAGACCTTGGGACACAGGTGGACAGTAGTCTCTCCTTTGATAATCACATCGCCACAGTGGTCAGGAAATCCTTCTATGTGGCACACCTCATCACAAAAGGTTTCTCATCCAGAAAAAAATAGGTCATTGTTCCCCTCCACTCATCACTCATTAGATCCATTATAGAATACAATGCCCCTTTTGGTATGTACCTCACAAGACATCTACAACAACTGGAAAGGCCCCAGAAATACCTCACAAAGAGGATTACTGGCCTCAAACAGATGCCCTATGCAGACCGACTCAAAAAACTCCAGCTTTACTCTGTCACATATTGCTTACTCAGAGGCAATCTCTGCCTAACATACAAAGCTATGTCAAACCCAGAGATGTTGGACATACTCCACTTAAAGAAATCCCAATCCCTCCGAGCTACACGCTCTAGGGACATAAACCTTGTCGCCACAATAAACAGGACATGCTGGAGGGATAGATTCCTGTCCCAGAGACTTCCCATACTCTGGAACAGACTACCTATCTATATCAAACAGATCTCCTCATTAGCACTCTTCAAGAAAAATCTTGATGATTGGATGGGTAATAGGAATTTCACCCCAGGGATCACTTCTGTGGTTCTGCTTGACAGGGGCACAGGAAAACAATTTTCTTGAGTGGTGAAAGCCAGGGTACCTTTTTGGCTAGGCTTGTATAGGCCCTAGGGCCAATAGCCTAGTACCTACCTATGAACCTATGAACCTATAATGCTGTGAATGTCTGATATCAGTGTGTGGGTGGGATTAATGCTGCGAATGTCTGATTGTATGTGGGTGGGTTTAATGCTGTGAATGCCTGATAGTGTGTGGGTGGGGTTTAATATTGTGAATGTCTGATATCAGTGTGTGGATGGAGATAATACTGTAAATGTCTGATATTAGTGTGTGGGTGGGGGTTAATACTGTGAATGTCTGATAGCGTGTGGGCGAGGGTTAATGCTGTGAATGTCTGATATCAGTGTTTGGGTAGGATTAATGCTGTGAATGTCTGATATAAGTGTCTGAGTGGGGTTAATGCTGTGACTGCCTAATAGTGTGTGTGTGTGTGTGTGTGTGTGTGTGTGTGTGTGTGTGTGTGTGTGTGTGTGTGTGTGTGTGTGTGGAGATAATGCTGTGTATGTTTGATTGTGTGTGGGTGGGGTTTAATACTGTGAATGTCTGATATTAGTGTGTGGGTGAATTAATGCTGTGAATATCTGATAGTGTGTGGGTGGGGTTAATGCTGTGAATGTCTGATAGTTTGTGGGTGGGGTTTAATACTGTGAATGTCTGATAGTGTGCGGGTGGAGATAATGCTGTGAAAGACTGATATCAGTGTGTGGGTGGGGGTTAATAATGTGAATGTCTGATAGTGTGTGGGTGAGGGTTAATCCTGTGAATGTCTGATATCAGTGTGTGGGTAGGATTAATGCTGTGAATGTCTGATATAAGTGTCTGAGTGGGGTTAATGCTGTGACTGCCTAATAGTGTGTGTGTGGAGATAATGCTGTGAATGTTTGATAGTGTGTGGGTGGGATTTAATACTGTGAATGTCTGGTATTAGTGTGTGGGTGGGATTAATGCTGTGAATGTCTGATAGTGTGTGGGTGGGTTTAATGCTGTGAATGTCTGATATCAAGGTGTGTGGGTGGAGATAATGCTGTGAATGTCTGATAGTGTGTGGGTGGAGATATTGCTGTGAATTCCTGATATCAATGTGTGTAGGTAGGGTTAATGTTGTGGATGTCTGATATCAATGTGTGTGGGGGTTTATGCTGTGACTGTCTATTGTTAGTGTATGGGTAGGTTTAATGCCGTGAATGTCTGATAGTGTGTAGGTGGAGATAATGCTGTGAATGTCTGATAGTGTGTGGGTGGGGTTTAATACCGTGAATATCTGATATTAGTGTGTGGGTGGAGATAATGTTGTGAATGTCTGATAGTGTGTGGGTGGGGTTTAATACTGTGAATGTCTAATATCAGTGTGTGGGTGGAGATAATGCTGGGAATGTCTGATAGTGTGTGGGGATTAATACTGTGAATGTCTGATATCAGTGTGTGGGTGGAGATAATGCTGTGAATGTCTGATAGTGTGTGGGTGGGGATTAATACTGTGAATGGCTGATAGTGTGTGGGTGGAGTTAATGCTGTGAATATCTGATATTGTGTGGGTGGAAATAATGCTATGAATGTTTGATATTAGTGTGTGGGTGGGGGTTAATGCTGTGAATGTCTGATATTAGTGTGTGGGTAGGATTAATGCTGTGAATGTCTGATATAAGTGTCTGAGTGGGGTTAATGCTGTGACTGCCTAATAGTGTGTGTGTGGAGATAATGCTGTGAATGTCTGATAGTGTGTCGGTGGAGATAATGCTGTGAATTCCTGATATCAATTTGTGTGGGTGGGGTTAATGTTGTGAATGTCTGATATCAATGTGTGTGGGTTTATGCTGTGACTGTCTGATGTTAGTGTATGGGTGAGTTTAATGCTTCGAATGTCTGATATCAGTGTGTGGGTGGAGATAATGCTTTAAATGTCTGATAGTGTGTGGATGGGGTTAATACTATGAATGTCTGATAGTGTGTGGGTGGAGATAATGTTGTGAATGTCTGATAGTGTGCGGGTGGAGATAATTTTGTGAATGTCTGATATCAGTCATGGCTGGGGTTAATTCTGTGAATGTCTAATAGTGTGTGGGTGGGGTTAATGCTGTGAATGCCTGATGTCATTGTGTGGGTGGAGTAATGCTTTGAATGCCTGATATAACTGTGTGGGTGGGGGTTAATGCATTGGATGTCTGATGGTGTGTGGGTGAGATTAATTCTGTGAATGTCTGATATCAGTGATTGGGTGGGGTTAATAATGTTACTGTCTGATATCATTGTGTGGGTGGGGTTAACGCTGTGACTGATTGATAGTGTGTGCATAGGGTTAATAGTGTAAATGTCTGATATCATTGTGTGTGTGTGTGTGGGTTAATGCTGTAAATGACTATTGGTGTGTGGGTGTGGTTAATGCTGTGAATGTCAGTTATCAGTTTGGGGTGGGGTTAATGCTGTAAATGTCTGATAGTGTGTTGGGGTCAATGCTGTAACTGTCTGATATCAGTATGTGGGTGGGGTTAATACCATGACTTATATTAGTTTGGGGGTGGGGTTAATGCTATGAATGTTTGATATTCTGTGGGTGGAGATCATTTTGTGAATGTCTGATAGTGTGTGGCAGGGGGTTAATGCTTTGAATGTCTGATGGTGTGTGGGTGGGGTTAATACTGTGAATGCCTGATGTCATTGTGTGGGTGGGGTAATGCTGTGAATGCCTGATATGTGTGTGAGTGTGGTTAATGCATTGAATGTCTGATAGTGTGTGGGTGAGATTAATGCTGTGAATTTCTGATAGCGTGTGGGTGGGGTTAATACTGTGAATGTCTGATATCATTGTGTGGGTGGGGTTAATGCTGTGACTGATATCATTATGTGGGTGGGGTTAATGCTGTGACTATCTGATATCATTGTGTGGGTGGGGGTTAATGCTGTGACTGTCTGATAGTGTGTGTGTGTGTGTGTGGGGGGGTTAATGCTGTGACTGTCTGATATCATTATCTGGGTGGGGTTAATGCTGTGACCATCTGATATCATTGTGTGGGTGGGGGTTAATGCTGTTAATGTCTGATATCAGTGTTTGGGTGGGGTTAATGCTGTGACTGTCTGATATTATTATGAGGGTGGGATTAATGCTGTGAATGTCTGATATCAGTGTGTGGGTGGGGGTAATGCTGTGAATGTCTGATATCATTGTGTGGGTGGGTTAATGCTGTGAATGACTGATACCAATTTGTGGATTATGTTAATCCCGTGAATGTTTGTTGTTAGTGTATGAGTGTAGTTAGTGCTTTGAAAGTACAGTGCCAATGTTTGGCTGTGTTTGTGCTGTAAATATCTGATATCAGTGTTGGGGTAAGGTTAGTGTTGTGAATGTTTGATATAAATATTAGTGTCTGTGAGAGAGGGATTTGTACAGTAAATGACTCCAATAAGTGTGTAGGTGGGGATGATGCAATGAATGTTCGCCTACAGTATGTGTTTGGCATTGGCACAGTGAATGGCAAATATCCTTGAGGTAGTGGAGTTAATTCTGTGAATGACTATTATTACAGTGGGAGTGGGATTGATGCTGGGAATGTCTGATATCTTTGCGTCAGATAGTTTAATGATATTAATGCCTATGATCAGGGAAGGACTGGTTCATTCAGTCAATATTTGATGTCAGCATGGCACCATGATTAGAGCTGTAAATGCCAGATAAGGTGTAGAATTACAGATACTTTAATAGCCAGCTTGGGATACAAGTATGGTTGCCAGCAGAAGATAGTCCTGTATGAAAGGACAGACCTACATTCAATGGACTGAAGCAATGAAAGACTTTGAGTTTTGAAGTATAGTGGGAAAGGAACACAATAACACGAAGGATGAAGACTGCCTTTATATTCTAATTTATCTAATAGTGCGGGGGTGGGGTAATGTTGTTGGAGTATTTCTCATTTTTGTACTACCTGATACAGGCATTATTCAATTTATTTTGTATTTGTTCACAAAATGACCTCATTACTACTTCTGCTTTTAAATTTATAATTGGGTTTAACACTGTAGTCAGGTTTTTAGATTTGCTGGAGATGCAGTTATGCTCCAGTAATGCATGACAGGAAATGGCTCTAGGACATTTGGACAGAGGACACTAGGCTAAATGTGTCCTTGCCCAGGTAAGTGGCCACCACTACCTGAGTGAATGTCTATTGTTCTTCTGCTTATCAATTCTTTGGGGACCCCCCCCCCCCCCGAGGATCCCCTATTCTATATTACTTTCGTTAATTCTCACAGCAGTTCTGACTTTAAATTCAGATTATTAATGTATATGTACAACATACTTATTTTTACAGGGAAAGTCACAAAACAACTTTAGGCTGACTTTATAAACTTTTAGGGATGGTTAGATATGTATTCCTTAGGGACTGACATGGTTAAAACTAAAGGTGCATTTTTTTATGAAATTCTGTCTGACATCTAATATAGTGGATGATGGTTCTACCATAGAGTGGGTTGCATGCTTTAATTAACCAGAGATTGAATCTGGAAGCCAATTAAAGTTTTACTTAAAGACTGGCACCTAGATAAGAAGGTATATCCAAAGCTGGCTTAACTTTAAAAGGTAAAACGTTTTTGCAAAACTAACAGGATCCATAAATCCATCAACATCCCGTTTTTCCCATTTTGTCACATGGGGTCAGGGTGTCACTTCAACAGTGACCATCATCTAGAGCCAAGGATCAAACAGCTGGGTGGCTAGCTCTGCTGTGGCTGTTCTTCAATACTACACACACACACACACACACACACACACACACACACACACACACACACACACACACACACACACACACACACACACACACACTCTTATGGCTTATTTAGAGTGTCCAATCCAGTTACTACAGGTCTTTGGAATGCAGAATAAACTGGACCCTCCCCCAGAGGAAACCCAAGCGAACATAGGGAGGACATGCAGACTCTACACAGAAGGCACCCCAAACAAGAATTAAACCAGGAACCCTCTTGCTGTGAGGTGACAAAGATCTCTATTGTAATAATTGTTTGATTCTATATGCTTGTTGCAGGCAAGCTGACTGTGATTAATAATTTCATCTTAAATTTATGTTTAATGCTTCTTTACCTAGACATCATTGTTTTAATACTGTTTTAATAGAGCACCCTCCATTGATAGCAGGGTTAAATGCATAACTGGGATTCTGGTTTATAGACTGTATTATAAATAATGTCCTGCAGAGTTTTTCAAATCAGTGAGAGTTACAAGGTCTAGCTGCTTCTCTTTCGTCTGCTTGGGAAATTCCTGTCTATAAGAAAATGAAGTTGAAGTTTCAGTGCTCAGTGTTTTTATAATTGTTTTAATGACTAAATGTTTATTTATATATGCTGATTTTAATATTAGAAGGTATGTTTAGAATGTCAAAATTATATGCTATGTCTATTTGCTTATGTCTTCAATGAACTGTTTTACTTGAATTCATGAAAACAAGTATTAATGTAAAGATAGAATTGAGATCAATAAAATACTGAAATAGAGATAAAATCAATCAGTAAAACAAAACTGGGGCAAATCTGAGGAAGTAATACAACTTGTTTGCCCTATTTTGCCATAAAACGTAAAATAAAACGAGACAAAGATTGCAGGAACAACATATCCAAAAATGTAATTTAAGTGAAATACATTTATGGCAACACCCTTTTGCAGAATATTATTCTCATGTTCCAGCGGGTACTACAACATATGTCGAGAAATACAAGGTTACAACTCAGAAGCCTTCAATCTGAGCCTCATAGTCTCGGTCTGTAACAATGAGCAAGTCGTTTAAATTCTTTGTGACTCTACAAGTAACCTTTAGATTTTTGGACAAAAAAGTGAAAATAAAGTTTAGTTCTTGAAAAAAGAAAAGAATGTGGCTTACCCCAATAGCGTAACGGATAATGTCTTTTCTATTACAAGCTTCAATTGCTTCTTCAAACGTTGTTTTTGTATCAGTGGAGGCACCATCTGTGATGGTGATCAAAAGCTTGTTTGCATTACTGCGTGCACCAGCATCCTTTATGAAGATTTCTTCCCTGAAAGCAAACAAAAATGAAAAGTAATTGGAGAAAATGGTCTGGACCTGAATACAATACAGAGAAGTGTTACAAAGAGATGCAAAACAGAGCAGACAGGCTTTTAATATGTTATGTACATTCTGGTTACCTTCAAATCCAAGTCTTCTCATGTCTGAAAAGAATTGTTTTTCTGTTCCAGTGAATTCTTGCAACCCTTTCATGATTTTATCATCCTAACTCATAAAATCTTTTATTTAAATCATCATCTCTCCTTTGAAATATAAGCTTTATCACATTGTTAATACAACCCTCTACTCTGTTTTTATGTCCATATATTTTATACCGCTCCCTCTGAAAAATACCTCCTTTATAGAATCTACTGATTCTCCAACAGAATCAGACAACATATGCCAGAGACTTGGTCAACCTTCTGTGTGTTCATCTCCGATTTAGTTTAATTTATATACAACCATAGTGTGATGAAATGCAACTCAGTATAAAGTTGTGGAAAGGTACTGTCCTGAGCATGCCATGTAGAGTTAAACTCTGGCACCTTACAAAAATTAAAATATGTACATACATACATACATGCATACATACATAAATAATTAATTCAATCAAACAAGCAATCACAACAGCTTAGTGTGGCTAAAGGAAAACATAATATAAAAGCACAATCTGCAATAAAACCAAGCACTGCCATAAAATATGAAAATACTTTACTGCCAATACAAGAAATCTTGGCTTGTTTTAATTTACACTGTTTTAAACAAATAATATTTTGTGGATGATCAAAAAAGAGAGCTCAGCCTCACCAATATTTACCCAAGAAAATAATGAATTCAAGAAACTAAATCTTAGTAGTAGAAAATGTAATCACCAGCATTTTCCAGAATTATTTGCAGAACCAGTATTAACCCATCCCCAGCAGGCAGTAGTCTGTGAGCTATAGACAGGAGTAATAGTACTTTGACCCTGGTCATGTAAGAACCAGAATCTGAAATGCTGACCAATCACAACCCAGACAGAGTTATTCTCTTAGAAAAGAGGGGTGAGGTCATAAGATGAGATAATATCCAACATCATGGCCACACAAGTTTTTACTGCCTATGAGCGAACAGTCAGTAAAAGAAAGCCTTAGATTCAGAGTATTGCAGAAGTGAAGCCGTGACAAAAGCAGGTTGTGAGTCAATGTTTACAGGTCAGAATGTGTTATCATTTCCTTATTTCTAGAGCCATTCTAAAGCTGAAAATATAAAGATTTAGTCACTGCAAATCCCCTGCATTTCATTGTCACCTTATTACCCAGTAACACTGGAAGCCCACGCTCTGAAGACATCATTTCCAACCCATTGTCACCCCTGAAAGTAAGACGGCACAGACAGGAAACCTGAGATGAATGAACATTGCCAGATACCAGCACCATCTTGGCCTTATCTGTGCTCAGTTTAAGTCAGCTCCAATAGCCACTTTAGAAGAGCATCTAGGCACCTGGCTCCAGAGATTAGAGGGATAAAGCCCTAACTATGACCCCGATGTTTGGAGTTTCATTAGTAGCTCAGGCACTAGAGGACCCAGGCGGGGAGAATTGGAGCGAGCAGCTACTGTCATCCCACCCATCTTGAAGGAAGGTAGTGATCTTAAATGCCACATTGCACACTTCTATCAGAAGAAAGGTGTCTTGCAGGCAGCAACATTCAGGATATGTGCTTGGTCACTGTCCTTTGCTTGGTCACTGTCATGCCACATAAGTGGCAGCCTTCATGGTAGGAGTGAATGCCTCTGACTGAACACCACTAGGCTCATTAAAGGCAGGTAAAGGAAGACTGAGCTTAATTTGACAACCCTTATCTACAAAGAATTTTGTAGCCATTTCACACTGAGAGGAAGGAAAAGCCTTATGGGTATTCAGACAGGGTGGGCTACAAAAGCTTGGCTGGGTGATTATAAATGGCATTAATCTCATTAGACAAGAACATTGCCTTCTTATGTAAGATTTCTGAATGTATGCAGTGTGATGGGCATCCAGTCTACATTTGTCATTGAAAAGGCCCAACTTCCTCCAGGTACACTTTAACCTTTGACCAGGTCTATGTTACTCATAATGATTATGATCAGATCAGTGTTCCTGCCTCTAGATGCACTTTAACCTTTGACCAGACCTATGTAGCTGAAGATGATCATAATCAGATCAGTGTTCCTACCTCCAGATGCACTTTAACCTTTGACCTGGCCTACATAGCTCATAATGATCATTATGAGATCAGTGTTTCTACCTCCAGATGCACTTTAACCTTTGACCAGGCCTACATAGCTCATAATGATCATTATGAGATCAGTGTTCCTACCTCCAGATGCACTTTAACCTTTGACCAGGCCTATGTAGCTCATGATGGTTATGATGAGTTGAGTGTTCCTATCTTCAGATGCACTTTAACCTTTGACCAGGCCTATGTATCTCATGATGATCATGATCAGATAAGTGTTCCTATCTTCAGATGCACTTTAACCTTTGACCAGGCCTATGTTGCTCATAATGATCATGATCAAATCAGTGTTCCTACCTCCAGATGCACTTTAACCTTTGACCAGGCCTATGTGGCTCATGATGATCACGATCAGATCAGTGTTCCTAGGTCACTGCAGAGAATGGGTGCACATGCAAAGAGCTGAGTTGATTCAATGCAACAGAACCTGCAGTGTTTAAGGCAGATGCAGTGACCTAAGCACCAGCATCCCCTGCACTGAAATGTAGCCAGCGGTAGTACCAGCCAAGGATAAAGTCAGTGTGTGTGATATGTCTGGCAACAAACCCAGCTGAACATTGTGTTACTCAAGTATAGGAAGCTACAGGCAAGAGTCAAGCCAGACTATGGTCAGGTTATGACTCTTATTTTACCAGCAGGCCAAGAATGACCACATCAAGTGAGAAGACAAGGTTGAATAATGCCATTTAATATGAGAGGGAGAGAAAACCTCCTGAGCAAAGCTGAATCCTTCTATAATCCCAGAGCACTTCATAGCAACTTTGAGCATCCCTCAGATTCAAAAACTAAATTTCGACTGCAAAATAAATGCAGCAGCTCCTGGAATTTGCAGTAGTGTGTCATTAAATCTGATGACATGGGGCAAAGCCCCACACTCACAATGTTAGATATAGGAACTTTAAGAGCACTCGTCCATAGAGTGGGGCAATGCTTTCAAGTACTGATATGCTTCGAGGTACTGACACCATGGGCTTAGTATGTTTCTCATGTTCAGCACTTTCAGTCCTGGTCTTCCCAGGATTGAAGTTATAAACCAAAATTTTAGCAAGAAAGCTAAACTTAAAAAAACAACCACAGGGCAGTATGTAAAACAACAACCACAGGGCAGTATGTAAAACAATAACCATGCCTTGGAGTACGGCAGGTAAAATGTGAAAGAAACAATGTCACTAAAAAGCCACTACAGAAAAATTACCTTACTTCTAGGAGATACTGAATATGTATGAGAAAAAAACACAACTAACTCAATAGTTGGAAAACAAGGCTCAACCAGATATATTCCAGATGGATGTCAGACAGACAAAGTCTACATTATTACTTGCAATCCTCCTAATACAAAAGACACAAAGCACCTTGTCTGAAACAGTCAAGGCAGTAAAAGATGAAAGCCCACTCCCGAAGAGATATTTGTATTAGAGTGGTAACACAATTAAATAAAATAAGACATCATGATCTCATGGTAAAAAAAAAAATAGAAAGCTTCACATGGCACATAATCCAAGGACACTAGCACATAATAAATATTAATACCATAACAACATAAATTCAGTTTGGAAAAATGCCCCAAGTCTGTGACTGTCAGAACAGAAGAAAGGGGTTACAATGTATTCAGAAAGTGTAAGAAAGAAATGCAAGGAAATCCAGTATATGAGCTCAAGAAACTCCATGTCCACAACATTAGCTTCAGAGCTCCTTCTACATAAGACTATTTCATTAAAAAATAGATTAAGGGCAGTGACCTACACAACACATACTGTGTCCCACATATCATTATGCAATATGAGAGTGACCCTGTCCCAACTGAATATGAGAGTGACCCAGTCTATCCCAGCTGCTTTTATATAATGTGAGAGTGACCTCACACAGCACCCACCCTGTCCCAGCTGCCTTTATATAAAGTGAGAGTGACCCCATACAGCACCCACCTTATCCCAGCTGCCTTTATATAACATAAGAGTGACCACCATCCCTACTGCCATTACATAATGTGAGACATCTACCCTGTTTTGGTTGTGTAATGACAGACTGACCTCATTCAGCACTCATCATGTTCAAGCTGCCTTTATATAATGTGAAACACTCACTCTATCAAAACCACCTTTATATAATGTGAGAGTGACTCTATACAGCTCCCACTCTATCACAGCTACCTTTATATAAAAATTAGAGTGATCCCCATACAGCACTCATCCTAGCCCAGCTTTTTTATATAACATGATAGTGACCCCCCCCAATCCCTGCTGCCTTTATATTATGTGAGACACCCACCCTGTCTTGACTGATGTTATATAATGACAGACTGACCTCTTACAGTACTCATCCTGTTCCAGCTGCCTTTACATAATTTGAGAGTGACATCACACATCACCCATCCTATCCCATTTGCATTTATGTAATGTGAGAGTGACACCACAGAAACAACCAGTCTGTCCTGTTTACCATTACATAATGTGAGAGTGAACCCACACCCCTTTTACCTTGTCACAGGCAGCTGCCTTTATAAATTGTGACAGTGGCCATACAATACCCAGCCTATTCCAGACACCTTTTCATCCACTGCAGTAACACCCTGCATAACACCACACACCATATGCTCTGTCCGAGTCACCTTTATATAATGTTGCAGTGACCTCCCAGCACCTACTCTGTCTGAGCAACTTTTATATAATGCATCATTTACTTCACATGCCATAACCATGCCCCAGACTCCTTTATATAATGTGTCAGTGATCCCACACACCACCCAGCCTGTTCAGTTACCTCCCCCATGCAATAGTGGCACAATATACCATACACCCTGTACCAGCTGTCTTTATATATTAGTGATGCCACATAGATCTCAAGGTTACACTTTCTCAGACCCCTTTTTCTAATATGTCAGTGATTCTTAGCAGCCTGCATCCTGTCCCAGCCTTCCTTCCTTCTGTAGTGGGTCTGTGACCTACATAAAATGTTCACCTATTCAAGGCCACAGTTCCCCCACTAATGAGTGACAGCACATAGCACCTTCACTGTCCAATGCCCAGTATGATATTTATATAGTGAGTACATGCAACATCACATCCACCCTGTTCCATGCCATGCTTCTGTTACTTACACACACACACACACACACACACACACACACACACACACACACACACACACACACACACACACACACGCATGCACGCACTCACACACACACACACACACACACACACACACACACACACACACACACACACACACACACACACACACACACACACACACACACACACACACATACACACACACACACAACTTCCATAATGGATCAGTGCGTGGCCACACATCACACACCCTATCCAAAGCCACAGTACCCTGATCACATGAACATAGTACCCACACCATCCCTGGTACACCTTCCTAGTTAGTTAGTGACCACACTATCATAGCTACACTACCACAGTGGGGTAATAACCATATATGAAAGACAACCTATACCCACCCACCCTGTCACATTGGGACACCACCCAAGCATTGAACCACCTTGATCTAGCTACATTTCCCTTGTATACAAGTTATAACACACAACAGTCATCCTGACACAATCACATTTTCTTAGTAGGTCATTGACCACACATAGTGACCACCCCCTGTGGACTAGAACCCACTTACAACACTCAGCATTTCTCAGCCTCAGTTCCTTAGAGTCAGTAGCCACGTGCATAACAAGTAATCTTTTACAAACACACCTGTTAGTGGGTCAGTGATCACAGAAAATACCTACCCTTTCATAGCTACACTTCCCTAGTGGATTAGTGACCATACAGAACACCCACTCTTTCACAACCAAACTTTCTAGTGGGTCAGTGTATTTGATTTGCCACCTAGACTTTCAGAATCACAGTTGCGGAGTCGGTCAGTAATAACACAGAGTGCCTACCTTTTCAAAACCACATTTCCTTAGTCAGTCTGTGACCACACATGTCATACACCCTGCCCAAGGCATCCAGCAACAATGGATTAATGGCTGTACACAGCATACAGTTGTCCCAAACTTGTCAGAATGTGTTTCTGATCCTCTCCATACCTTTGGCTGCACAAAGCCTGTCGTGTCCACCCCTTCCCATCTTGCTGTTTCACCTCTGTATACAGTGGTCTTTGTAGCACTGGTGGAAGAGGACAAAGTAGTTGGGGTCTGCAAAGGTCATGATCTCTACATTACAATCCTCTCAATTTCAGTATTTAGTTATGTCCAGTGTTTTAGACATATACTACATTTACAGCCCCTTTACACTGAAATGGGGGTGGTGATAGGAACAGCATTACGTCTGAGAAAGAAGCAGGACCAGACTCAGTAAAAGGGAATGAGAGTAGGGGTAGTGGTGAGTGCTAGGTGAATAAGGGTGGGGAGGTGGTGAGGGCTAGGTGAGTGAGAATGGGGTAGTGGTGAGTGCTAGATGAGTGAGCGTGGGGTAGTGTTGAGTGCTAGGTGAATGAAGGTGGGGTAGTTGTGAGTGCCAAGTGAATGAGGGTTGGGGGTAGTAGTGTGTACTAGGTGAGTGAGGGTGGGGTAGTGGTGAGTGCTAGGTGAGTGAGAGTGGGGATAGTGGTGAGTGCTAGGTGAGTGAGGGTGGAGTAGTGGTGAGTGCTAGGTGAGTGAGGGTGGTGGTAGTAGTGAGTGCTAGGTGAGTGAGGGTGGAGTAGTGGTGAGTGCTAGGTGAGTGAGGGTGGTGGTAGTAGTGAATGCTAGGTGAGTGAGAGTGGGGGTAGTGGTGAGTGCTAGGCGAGTGAGGGTGGTGGTAGTGGTGAGTGCTAGATGAGGTGAGGGTGGGGTAGTGGTGAGTGCTAGGTGAGTGAGAGTGGGGATAGTGGTGAGTGCTAGGTGAGTGAGGGTGGGGTAGTGGTGAGTGCTAGGTGAGTGAGGGTGGTGGTAGTAGTGAGTGCTAGGTGAGTGAGAGTGGGGGTAGTGGTGAGTGCTAGGTGAGTGAGGGTGGTGGTAGTAGTGAGTGCTAGGTGAGTGAGGGTGGGGTAGTGGTGAGTGCTAGGTGAGTGAGGGTGGTGGTAGTAGTGAGTGCTAGGTGAGTGAGAGTGGGGGTAGTGGTGAGTGCTAGGTGAGTGAGGATGGGGGTAGTGGTGATTGCTAGGTGACTTTTGGAATGCCAGAAGCCCAAGTGAAAAATTAAGTGTTACATGTTTTCCCTGTAGTGGGAAGAATAGTTATTATAGGAATAACAGAAATATGGCTGCAGCAGTGTGTGAGATAAGCTGGAATTACGTGTACTGAGGAAACAAGATGAGTAAATTAGGCAACATGGGGGGTGTCATTGAGTATTCCAGTAAGGTAGACTAGATTGACAGTGATGACAAAAGTTGTATCTAATTCCTTAACAATTTCCATCCTCCCTGCCCTTGACAGTTCCTACCTACACAACCTATCCTTACTTCTCCTGTGCTTCCAAAACCATTACAGTTCATACAATCTGGGCCCTACACTCCACCACTATAAAGACATCTCGTCTTAATGGTCTTGATATACTGTTACCATTTTTACTACTTCTGATACCTGATCAGTATAATTCCCCACATCAGTGATCCCATTCTACTTTACTCTTTACATTATTTTTTTCGAAATTCCTTAATCACTCCTCAACCTCTCCCTGCTTACCTGTCTTGGCATGCATATTACTTCCTCTAATTCTGCCCAAACACAAACTCACATTTTTTTTTATATTACTGTAGTCTTTCCTCAGTTTCACTATGGTCTTCCTCACCATCTTAAAACTCCTCCCATAGTAATCATCATTCCTTAACCAAGTAGCGCTGTACTTCCTTTTTCTACTCCATCATCTCTGCTATCCTCCATGTTTATTTTACTACAATCTATCTAGCGATTCACTATCGCTTCTCCTTCAGTGCTTCCTTGCCCACTAGTTTTACACTCACCACTATCATTTTCTTGCCAAATACTGTTACTTCCTTATTCCTTTCTAAACATTGCAGTTACTTCCCTCCTAGTATGTTACATACCCTCTACATCACACTAACTCCCAGTCTCCTGTCCCAATCTGACTTCATCTCATAGCACCCCCTGCTTATACCATACCAGTCGTCCACCTCACACGTATATAACACATCTGATGAAGTCGATGCAGTGATGAAAGCACCCATCTAAATAAAAGTCTGATCAAGGAAATTGATCCTTTGGTTGATTGTTTTGCACAGACTTAAATGAACATCTACTTGTATATACTTACTGTGTTTGTACCGTCCTGTTCACTGTACTTACAACGCTTTATCTGCTCGATTCTATTAAATACTACTTTCCACTTTCCTTGTTCCTCTTGAAATTTGTTTCATTGGTAATGGCTTGTGACATCCTTAGCACCACCTGTCTTGGGCAGTTACAACAATAGTTTGCACAGCCCAGACAACCTTTAGATTGAAATATGTACTACATCACACAGCACAGTCCTTACAAAACAAACCATATCCACTAATCCCTTCTATGTCACAGGCAATGCAACTTTATAATCTCAAATACTTACATATTAAAACTTCAGCTCCCAGATTTCATAGCAAATACAAATCAAAATCTAAGCTCAACTTTTCTGACACCCACAAACATAAAACCTTACAACATTCTGGTGATATATATCCCAAACTTGGGGAAACTCATTCATAGCTTCATAGGTAAGTACTAGACTAGCTGCCCTTGTGGGCCATTTTAAGCCTAGATAATTTCCATTTTTGTGCTCAAAAAACCTATCCCATTTGGTTAGAGATTGGCCTTACCCATCCCATGGTTGATAATTATATATTATTTTTATTTATTTTTATTTTACATTTATTGACCGGGCTAGTCTAACTGGATATATGTCCATTTTCAGTAGAGGCCCGGGGAGAAAAGCTCCAAGCATGAACAGTGACAAAGTTAACAATATAAAAAGACATGAAAAATCACAATACAGAAGCAGCATTGGTCAAAAGAAAAAAATTATAATAATAAAGTGATAAACTATAAAAATTTTAGTAAAAATTATACTAACAATTATACTAAACACACTAGAAGGTACGAGCAAGACTCAGTTAAGAGAGAAAAGACCTTATATTATCCTTAACAGAATAAGTGGAACATTTAAATATTCCTTTGGACTCCTCACATCACAGTCTAAAATAATCAAGGCTCATGACTCAGAATAGTCAGTATGAATATCAGCAGCATATTCAACAGAATTTCACTCCTGGATAGTTCGCAAATTTACCAGATATCCTCATACTAATGGAGACGTGGCTAAAACCAGATGCAAAGGACAAATACACTCTTCCAAGTTACAGTATCCTAAGAACACACAGATCAAATAGAAAAGCCAGTGAATTTACATTTATCTGCCACAATAACCTACAATTATCCATATGCCCACACCTACTACCCCAGTTCAACAATGCTGAAATGCTCATATCCTTTTGAAAACTCCATCCACAAGGGCATCTGCTTTATAACACAAAGTATTCCACCCGTCAATAGCATACCCACTACCAAAGAGATACTTGGGTATCATCTCATATATCTCATGAAACTTTCATTCCAGGCAACCTAAATATTAACTGGCAACATACAAACTGCTAGATCAGTTAGACTCTTCACCTTCAACTAACTCATAAACCTACCCACTTGATACAACAAACCCTCTAACACTTCCTCTACCCTAGAATAGATTGTAACCTCTTATCCTAACAATATAGCTAAAACAGGCATCCTACCAAATGAAAAAATAATAAAACATCACAGTAGAAATTTAATAAGTAGCAATTTGTAAGTAAAGTAGGACAGCGGTGACCCACACCCATCCCACAACAGGAGACAAAGAAGAATATGAAGGTAATATTGTCAAAGTGAAACTGAAACAATAGCAGCATATCTATGATTAGACTGAATTATTGCACAGTTTGTATATTGCACTTTACAGTCCTTCAGTGTGTAGGTGAGCTACCTTAGTATTGCACTTAGTTATTGCACCTCCATAAAATAAAGTAAAGCTAGTTACGAAAATAAAATTGCCAATGATTCTAAAGACAACCACAAGGCATTCTATAACTATGTCAAGAATTTAAATGGCAATGCTCAGATCTGCTCTGAGCTACAACAGAATGGCATTAAATATACTGATTCCAAGGATATTGCCAATATCCTGGCAGATCAATTCAATGCCAACTTCACCCCTCTCTCACCCGCTAAACGGCCCATCTCAGTACCGGAAGATTGCCAAATTCCGATAATAACGGCCACTAAGGTAAAAAATCGCACTCTCCAAAGCTAAGAATACAGCATCCATGGGACCAGATGACATCACGGGCTGTGTACTACATGAACTACAAAATGAACTGGCACCTCACCTAAGTGTCATGTTTAATCATAGCCGCACCTCAGGCTTCATTCTCACTGAGTGGCATACAGCAACAGTTATCCCACTCCACAAGGGAGGGATTCACCTTGGATCCCGGGAACTATCGCCCCATCAGTCTGATGAGCCTGATCTGCAAGGCCATGGAACATATTATTATGGAACTTATAATCAAAGACATTGGCAACCTTCAAACACTGGACCCCACCCAGTTTGGGTTTGTGAAGAAATAGCCAGGGAATTGTTATGGCTAGGCTTGTATATGCCCTAAGGGCGATAGCCAATAGCCTAGTACCAACCTATGAATCTACAAACTATAAGCCCCTTGATAGGCTAGTTATGTAACAGACATCATAGTTCGTTTTTCCCAAGAGTTCAACAGTCTAATGGAGAGTGGAAAGAAACTGTTTTTTTAGTCTGGTGGTTTTACAATGCAGGCTTCTGTATCTCCTGCCTGAGGCCAGGTGAGTATACAGACCATTGGCAAGATACATTGGATCATTGGAAATCTTTTTGGCCTTGTTGATGCACTGGTATTTGTGTAGATCTTCCAGAGGTGTAAGGGAGGTGCCAATGATTCTTTCTGCTGCCCTTTCAACTCTCTTGAGAGCCTTCTGATCCTGATTGTTACAGCTTCCATATGAGACTGCAGTGCTGTTGGTCAGGACACTTTCAATGGCACCTCTATAAAAGCTCTGAAGTATGGAGCTTGGTAATTTTGCCTTCCTAAATTTCCTTAGAAAGTGTAAGCATTGCTGAGCTGAATACATGGACTGACCAGGATAAGTTATCCGTGATATGAATACCCAAGAACTTTGTACTCTTGACCCTTTCCACTGTCATCCCTTTCATCACTAGAGGTTTGCGTGGTACTTGAGATCTTCTGAAATCAACAATCAACTCCTTTATCTTGCTGACATTCAGTGCTAGATTGTTGCTGTCACACCAGACCAATAGTTGATCAATCTTATTCCTGTAGGCTTCCTCCTCGCTGTCTCTGATCAGGCCTATAACAGTGGTTTCATCCACATGCAGTTTCTTAAAGTACAAACTACTTGATTCAGCTCTACAAAATGTTACTGCTACTTTTCTAAACACACCCAGTGATTAAACTCCAATAAGGGAAACAACGTGTCAGTCTCCATCCTGCTCCCCAGCTTACGGAAAAAAAAAACAAAAAACTAACAACTAATGAGAAAAAGAGACCGAGCCTAAAAAGTAGGTCTCAGAAGTAGAAATCCACAACACTACAAGCAATATAGACACATGACCCTATAAAATCTCTCACAAAGCCAGATAAAAAAGTACTTTTATATTTAACCTTCACGAAACACAACAAAACTCGAAAAACCTTCTGGTCAACCATAAACAATCCACTAGAATGAGGCAAAACACTAAAACCAAACCCATCTCCATCAAATACTATTGAAAGCACAGTCTGCAAATTCAGTATGAATCTCATACCAGCAACAACATTCCTTCTCAAGGATAATCCCTAAATGGTTGAATAAGCCTTAACTGCTACTCATGCCTCCAAAAAAAAAAAACTCATATTATTCATGTCTAAGAGACACTCGAACAACAGAAAACTCTTTACCATTACATAAGCCAGTAATACTCAGACTGAAATAATCACCCATACAAAATTATTAGGTCATCATAAACAAAACTCTAAAATTTGACCAACATTTTCAAACTGACATTAGAAAAACACAACAAAAACTAAGACTGCTGTATAGAGCTAAGCCATTCCTCACTGATGATGTTAGAAAAGCTAAGTCCTCTACCCACTCCCAATTTTCTATGTGTAGTCGCCATTTTTCACACACTTACAAGTCACACAGCTAACTAAGCTAGAGCAGTGTTACAACAAAATAGCAACATTTGCAACCAAAGCAACAAACAAATTACATTACTTCACAACCCTCATACAGGTAAGTTGGATGGAACCACCCAACTATCTCATCTACTCACAACTAATAGCAGCGCACATCATACTGTAGCAATCTGCAAAGTATCCTTCTCTGAATAATCTTCTCCAATGGTACTGCACTAGCAGGCAACTTTGAGTAAAAGATAAATATCACAATACTGCTCCATTCCATTCCATTCTGTTCATCCAATATCTGCTCCATTCACAGTAAGACATCTGGAAAACCTCCCATCCTTTAAAATCCAGTTGAAGCATCACCAGAAGGACACATGACTGCACCCATCCTTCTCTACCTCCAGGTTAAGCTCAGTCATTTTCACTGGTGCCGCCTTACCTTTGTTACCATCTTCCAATGCCAGCTGCTTGTCTGATAATTGCAACCAATCATCACTGCTGAATTAGTTCTTCTATTACTCTTCACTGTCTGCAGCTAATCAATCCACATTTCTCTAACCTTTTCACTTCCATTTTCCAGTCATTTCACTTTTTTCTCCCTTCATTACAAACCTTTCATCTGTGTTCCTGCAAATTGCTTCTTCTTTTTTTCTATTTTTCAAACTTATCATTTTCTGTACTCCTATTTCCTTCTTTAATTATTGTATTTAACACTTGTTTACTGAAAAAGTCTGACTATGACAGAGCTCATTTTCATCAGAGGCCCAGGGAGAATCACTCCAGATGCATGTCTTTGGAATGTGGGAGGAAACCAGAACATCCAGAGGAAACCCACACGAATGCAAGGAGAACATGCAGACTCGGCACATAAGGCATCCCAGCTGACAATCGAACTGGAGAACCTCTTGCTGTGAGGCAACGACACTAACTGCTGCACCACTGTGCCACACTATTTTAAGTCCTTTTTTGTCTCACTTCTTCCTCTGTTATTCTACTCATTCAGCAGTATTTCTACATTGATTCTATACTTTGACAATTACAATTGAACTTATTTTCTGACCATTTACTATTTCTCCCTCCTAACCTTTTATATACTTGTGAGAAAGGGAGATACTGCCAACCCATCTATTTGGAATTTTGTAAATAATTATTTGTCATTGGTGAATATCAAAATGATTTGTGTAAAATACCTGTGTTACACATGTATTAGAACTGTATGTAATATGTATATCAAACTGGTTTGTACCAGACGTGTGCTGAAAAATATATTTTGTAAAGTGCTTGTGCTTAAAATGTAACCACAGTGTGCCCTACTGGAATAGAAGAGAAATGTGCATGCACTATTGTAACTGTTTAAATGTATATATTTTAAAAGTGGAAACTGGAATACAGGAGGTTAACTTCAGAAAAATAGCTGAAATTAAATTACTTTATTGGGTAGGCTGGAGACATAATGTCTGTGCTGAGAAGCTTTCTGTATTGTCTTCAGATTGAACTAATCACTACCTCTGAAAGTATGAAGGAATGCAACTGTTTTATGACTTCCAGCATTTTCCAAAGATCCGAGGTCTATGCATTTTCACAGGTAGATGCTAAATACTGCCAGCTTCCAACAGTGGGTGTTTCACCTGGGATAGATTCAGATGACAAGAAATTATGTCATTCTGCAAGCTATTCCAGCAGTAATATTTGAGTTATTAATTTGAGAACTCTCTGAGAGAGACAGAGCATTATGTATTCTGTCTTGGACCTGACAAGAACCATTCACCATACATCTGTCTTGCTCTGTAAGTAAGCTTCTAAGGCATAATAACTCTCTTAGATATAGTCAGGAATATAGCAAAGCTTAGTTTAGATATTTGTCTTTGTTTATTTGAGACTGTCCTGCAATGTTGTTTTAAATATTTCCTGTGATTTTGAACTCTGATGTCATTGTGAATATATACTGAGTATTCACTTGTTCTTTTATTATTTATTATTAAATATATTTAAACCTTTCATTGTGGCTGATCTGTCTAGAGATATTTACGTTTTGAGAGTACTTGCAAATTTATTTAGTGACACTATGTGGGCCACTCCTAATAGCCTTGCTCTTAGTCAAACTGCCATTTGTATTAATATTAATATTACATAGTAAGATTGGACACCCTTTGTTAAGGGCCTTAAAGTAGCTGATAAGGAGTTGGTTGGTGGCAGTGATAACTACTTTATAGTCTGGGAAAAAGGGGGGATAGCTAGTAAACCTGTGCCAGCAGTTCTTAGGCATGTGTGAGTGTGTAAATCAAACCTCAAAGAGAGAGAGAGAGAGTGTGTGTGTGTGTGTGTGTGTGTGTGTGTGTGAGTGTGTGTGTGTGTCTGTGTGTGTGTGTGTGTGTGTGTGTGTGTGTGTGTGAGCTACTTGGGCAGGGACACGAAGCACTGGTTGGACAGAGAGGGTGCTGGAGGTCTTGGCTTGGCCACTCAGTTGAGATCTCAACTTGATAGCTGTGCCAGTGGGGAGTCTTACTGGGGATCTGGAGAAAGAGGGAGAAACCAGCCCCTGACTGACTGTCATCACTGTGTGCTCTTAAGGGAAATTGCACTTGATGCAGAGAGCTGCATCTAGAAATACTGTGTGTGTACCTATTGTCCTCCTAGTTTACGTTCTCCACTGTTAGCAGTGGTGAGGATTGAGGCTCCTTCATTACTGGTCCAGTGGTGGGTCATCAAATTATTGGTGGCAGTGGTGGGATATCTACATATTGGGATTCAGTGGTGTGGATACTGAACTCCTGTAGCCTGTAAACAGTAATCACTAAAGAAGGTGTTTGTACTGTCAAGCAGCTACATGGTAGACATTCAGTGTTCCATATCACAATAGTTTTATTTATTTTTTTGTTAGCTTAGTTAGTCAGGGAGAGCAGGTGAGGATGTTAGCAGAGGAGTATGGGAAGCTGACAAGGAGCCAGTTTGCTAAGATGTGCCAAGAGAAAGGACTGGTGCATGCCAACCTGACTATAGCAGAAATGATTGAAGCCTTAGTCACAGCTGCATCACAGACCAGCAACCATGAGGACAACCAGACTGACCTTGGGGATGTACAACTCTCAGTAAATGGACAGTTCAACTTTGCCTCAGATGACTTAAAAATCAATCTGGAATTAAAAAGACTTAAAATGGAGGCCAAATGGTTAGAACTAGAATTAGCAAACAGACTGTGGCATTTCTTGGCTGAAGAAAATGAGAAACAGATGGCATTAGAATCAGCAGAGAGACTGAGACATTTGGAGGTTGAAGAAAATGAGAGGCAGAGGCAACATGAAAAGGAGATGCTGACTCTTCACCAGGGTCATGGAGGTAATGGGGAAGGGAATAACCAATCCCCAGAAGCAATAATGGTCAATACATTTCTTCCACAATTTACAGAGTGTGACAATTTTGATAGTTTTATTCATATGTTTGGAAGGGTATGTAAACAGTATAATGTTGACCAAGGGCTTTGGGTACAGTTCCTGACCCCCTTACTCCATGGTAAAGCTTTAACTGCTGTTTGTAAATTGTCTGATACTGATTGCTTAAATTATAATACAATTAAAATTGTTTATTAGAGTGCTTTAAGCTAACACCTGAAGCTTATAGAAAAAATGTTTTGTGAGCATAGATGCAAGGCAGATGAAAGTGTGTGTGAATATATTGCTGAGTTAAGCACTTACTTTCATAGATGGGTGAGTGGATGTCAGGTCACCACTTTTGAAGGGCTGGCAGACTTTTTGGTGAGGGACCAAGCCCTTAGCACTTTGCCTTAGGACACGAGAATCTGGTTGGCAGATATAGAATGTAATACTGCAAATGAGTTGAGGAAAAAAGGAGACCTATACCTAGCAAGCAAGACATCACTGCACAGGAAAGGTATACCCAGTGCTGCACATGGATCTAAGGGAACCTATGCTGGGCAGCCTGAACCACCCCATCAGAGTCTGCCAGTAACAGGGAAGCCACTAGTTCAAATACACAGCCAGGATCAAGGGTTAACTGTTTTAAATGTAACTAGTAGGGCCATGTAGCATATAGATGTCCATGGAGGCAAGGTAGGGAATAAAGGTAAGACAGACAGTAAGTGGGAATGACAAAATGCCAGCAGTAAGTTGTCTGCAGACAACAAGGGTGCCAAACTACCACAAGAGGTCATATCCTATCTTACTAGATTGGAAAGAGGCCACTGCTTAGAGGCAGCCTTTGACCTAACCATTGTGAAGCCTGCAATGGTTAAAGAGGAGCACTACTTGCTTGGGCAGTCTACTCTAGTCAGAACTTTAGGAGGGACCACATTCCAAATACCTTTGGCTAGGGTTCACCTTGGCTGGGAGTGTGGAAAAGGAAGCAAGCAAGTAGGTGTGTTTGAGGATATCCCTGCAGATGTCCTAATAGGGAATGGTTTGATAATGTAGTACATTGTGTGCATGCAGTTACATGCAGTCAGGCTTGGAAACAAGCACGTGGCTCTGGTAGCCTGGGGGTACCCAGACAGTCTGCTCACTTGAAGCCAGGATTGGTGAGGTGGCTACTTCAGGGAGGGAGCTACCCTCTAGCAGTGAGACTGAAGGTGAGCCACATCTGTTTCTAGGTAATGATGTTCCCTT
>NC_056744.1:1824960362-1824968355 GCF_019279795.1 Protopterus annectens
GGTCTCATAAACAAACATGCTGTAGTGAGGATGCATCTTAGTTTTCCACAAGCAGGCATGATATAGCTAGGATGCCTGCCTGTGGAGGCAGGCAGGCATGCTACAACCAGGATGAATCTGAATTTTGCACAGACAGGCATGTTGTAACCAGGATGGATCTAAGCCTTGAATAGACAGACATGCTATAACCAGGATGCCTGCCTGTGCAGGCAGGCAGGCATGCTGTAACCAGGATGGATCTAAGTTTTGAGCAGACAGACATGCTGTAACTAGGCTGGATCTCAGTCTAGCACAGACAAACATACTGTATGAGTCTCAGAAGCCCAGTGAAGGCAGGCAGGCATGCTGTGATCTAGATGGATCATGACAATCCTGTGCAGGCAAGAGTGCTCTGTCCTGGATGGAACTTGGCAGTCTATTATAGACTGAAATGCTCTTATCTGGGCAGATCTTGGATTTGTACTAGTAGGGCACCCATAACCTGTGACCTTTAGATAGTTGAGACAATCCCATCAGTTTCTTATTCTGGAGATGAGGAGTACAATGTCACATTGTTCTGAACAGTGTGTGACATACCAATGCCCGATTCAAGTAGTCGTGCTGTTTCTAGTCCTGCTACATAGTACTAAATGAGTGAATCATCCTCTTTTAGGATGAAGAGCTGATCTTTAGGTGTTTAATTATTACAGTTATATCACCGGATGAATTTCTGGTGTCTGAGTCGAGTTTTGATTGTAGGGTGTCAGTGTTCAAAGAGGGTATCCATAACTGTGTCAGCCAGATAATTATCCATTCCAGCCATTTAATAATGTAGGTAAATCAAAGCCTGTGCTTTGAAAAAAACAATAGTTCTTGTTTCATGGTCTACAAATGTCTTATTAGCTTTCATTCAAATTAATACACAAATAAACAGATCTGTTCCCTTCTCAATTTTACTTACGCAGCCTTCTTCATTGCTGTTGGAGTTATCGTGTTCCCCTTTGTGTGTGGAAAATCCCGCAGATCACTCTCTGCCAAACCCTTATTGTAATGGTTAAAGTCAAAAACTATGTTGAACTCAGTAGAAAAATGAGCGGCAGCAAACTGAGGTAGAAGAACAAAGGAGAGAAAAATTAACATGAACAGAAATTAAACAACATACTGTTTGTTCTGTTACTTCTACACCACTGAAAAATAACACCAGGTATGTGACACCTATCTACAAGGAAACAATATATTCTTAAAATGTATTAATCTCTTAAAATACAAACTGTTTCTGCATGACTGCTTCTTTTATAAACTGCATGTTGGTTACATAAAAAGTTAAATATTTCTATACATTTTTCTGCATGTTGGTTATATAAAAAAAAAAATATATATATATATATATATATATATATATATATATATATATATATATATATATATATTTTCATATGTATGCATGGCCTGCAACATAAAACAATCCCTTGTATCTTAAACATGACTTGCTGAAAAACATTTCAGCATACTGACTGCTCCCAATGCACAATTCAGCAAAAGAACAAGACTTGTCTTTAAGGAACATACGGAGGTGTAAGTGGTAATAGAGGGGTGCAGTGAACTACATTTCATGTAAACCAATCTAGTAAACCATCCTTCAGTGAGTGCATACATTTATGTGAAACAGAATTGTCAAAAAAAGTTTTCCATGCAATATGCCCTTCTTCTTCTGACCTCTGTTTCAGACAAACACACTTGTTTTTGGCCAAACAATAATTAGTGTAGTCATTGTTTTAAGTTTCTATATTTTATTCAGTCTAGGAATGACAGTCACCTACCACAGCCCACAGTGGTGTCACTAAACACAACACCCCAGGAGCCCTGCAAATCTGTCCACTTTAGCTCAGTGGGTGGAGAGTGTTACCACTGGAGAATATGGCATCTTGTTCTCCATTCAGAATGCACCTATACACATATTCAGGTATTCACTAGTGTGACTCCATCCCAGACATCATAGTAGTGAGATGCTGTGAGGTAAGCTGTGACCACCTGGAGGAGACAAAGATTCTGTGAGGTAAGCTGTGACCACCTGGAGGAGACACCGATTCTGTGAGGTAAGCTGTGACCACCTGGAGGAGACACCGATTCTGTGAGGTAAGCTGTGACCACCTGGAGGAGACACTGATTCTGTGAGGTAAGCTGTGACCACCTGGAGGAGACACAGATTCTGTGAGGTATGCTGTGACCACCTGGAGGAGACACAAATTCTGTGAGGTAAGCTGTGACCACCTGGAAGAGACACAGATTCTGTGAAGTAAACTGTGACCACCTGGAGGAGACACAGATTCTGTGAGGTAAGCTGTGAGCACCTGGAGGAGACACCGATTCTGTGAGGTAAGCTGTGACCACCTGGAGGACAGACAGATTCTGTGAGGTAAGCTGTGACCACCTGGAGGAGACACAAATTCTGTGAGGTACGCTGTGACCATGTGGAGGAGACACAGATTCTATGAGGTAAGCTGTGATTACCTGGAGGAGACACAGATTCTGTAAGATAAGCTGTGGCCACCTGGAGGAGACACAGATTCTGTGAGATACGCTGTGACCACCTGGAGGAGACACAGTTTCTGTGAGGTACGCTGCAACCACCTGGAGGAGACACAGATTCTGTGAGGTAAGCTGTGACCACCTGGAGGAGACACAGATTTTGTGAGGTATGCTGTGACCACCTGGAGGAGACACATATTCTGTGAGGTAAGCTGTGGCCCACCTGGAGGAGACACAGATTCTGTGAGGTAAGCTGTGACCACCTGGAGGAGTCACAGATTCTGTGAAGTACGCTGTGACCACCTGGAGTAGACACAGATTCTGTGAGGTAAGTTGTGGCCACCTGGAGGAGACACAGATTCTGTGAGGTAAGCTGTGACCACCTGGAGGAGACACAGATTCTATGAGGTAAGCTGTGACCACCTGGAGGAGACACAGATTCTGTGAGGTATGCTGTGACCACCTGGAGTAGACACATATTCTGTGAGGTATGCTGTGGTCACCTGGAGGAGACATAGATTCTGTGTCCACCTGGAGGAGGCACATATTCTGTGAGGTATGCTGTGACCACCTGGAGGAGACACAGTTTCTGTGAGGTAAGCTGTGACCACCTGGAGGAGACACAGGTTCTGTGAGGTACGCTGTGACCACCTGGAGGAGACACAGATTCTGTGAGGTAAGCTGTGACCACCTGGAGGAGACACAGATTCTGTGAGGTAAGCTGCGACCACCTGGAGGAGACACAGTTTCTGTGAGGTAAGCTGTGACCTCCTGGAGGAGACACAGATTCTGTGAGGTAAGCTGTGACCACCTGGAGGAGACACAGATTCTGTAAGGTAAGCTGCGACCACCTGGAGGAGACACAGATTCTGTGAGGTAAGCTGTGACCACCTGGAGGAGACATAGTTTCTGTGAGGTAAGCTGTGACCGCCTGGAGGAGACACAGATTCTTTGAGGTATGCTGTGACCACCTGGAGGAGACATAGATTCTGTGACCACCTGGAGGAGGCACAGATTCTGTGAGGTATGCTGTGACCACCTGGAGGAGACACAGATTCTGTGAGGTAAGCTGCGACCACCTGGAGGAGACACAGATTCTGTGAGGTATGCTGTGACCACCTGGAGCAGACACAGATTCTGTGAGGTATGCCGTGGTCACCTGGAGGAGACATAGATTCTGTTACCACCTGGAGGAGGCACAGATTCTGTGAGGTACGCTGTGACCACCTGGAGGAGACATAGTTTCTGTGAAGTAAGCTGCGACCGCCTGGAGGAGACACAGATTCTGTGAGGTATGCTGTGACCACCTGGAGGAGACATAGTTTCTGTGAGGTAAGCTGTGACTGCCTGGAGGAGACACAGTTTCTGTGAGGTAAGCTGTGACTGCCTGGAGGAGACATAGTTTCTGTGAGGTATGCTGTGGCCACCTGGAGGAGACACAGATTCTGTGAGGTATGCTGTGGCCACCTGGAGGAGACACAGATTCTGTGAGGTACGCTGTGGCCACCTGGAGGAGACACAGATTCTGTGAGGTACGCTGTGGCCACCTGGAGGAGACACAGATTCTGTGAGGTAAGCTGTGGCCACCTGGAGGAGACACCGATTCTGTGAGGTACGCTGTGGCCACCTGGAGGAGACATAGATTCTGTGGCCACCTGTAGGAAACACAGTTGCTCACCATTTTCCTTCCTTTTTCGGTGCTCAGGTACATCATGATATATGAAACCTGCTCAACTCAGTGAAATCACAAATACTTCCTGGGTGTAGCCCCCCCAAGCCCTCATCAAAATGATTGAAAGTAGATATGAGTTAGTCATATCAATGGGTACCTTTGACTTGGGGTACTGTGGCCAGGCTAATAATGGTCTTCTGGATCAATAGCCTAATGTTAACCTATGAACCTATCAACATATAATGTTAAAGGCATGACTCCTAAATCCTTGGTCCTCATATCTCAGCTCTTCTGTTATGAGTTATATGGCTGCTGATATGAAACAACACTCCTCTTTTTGGCAGAGATGTGGAGCAGCTATAAAATGCCTTGTGTACCATGTGTGTTGCTTGTAGCATGTGTGTTGCTTGTACCATGTGTGTTGCTTGTACCATGTGTGTTACCTAAACAACATTTAAACTCAATGAAGAGTGATATTAAGCTGTACATCCTTCATAATGAGATGAGAGAGGTGGGGTCCTAAACAGCTTATGGGCATGTTACTACTCTGTTAGATTACAAAAGAAAAAAAGAGATCGTGGGACTATCTCAGCAGCCATAGCTATATCGTTGAATTCACCTTTTTAAAGTTTGACAGGGGCCTATAATTCCTGTGCTACATTCTTGGACATAACAGTGAACACAAAGGACTTAACTAGATGGTCTGAGAGGATCACTGGCATAGGAAAGGACAAAGTGCAAATGACTTAGTATATAGAGTTATCCATGTCCAACACATAAAAGCCCCAGGTCCCCCTTGTCCAACACATAAAAGCCCCAGGTCCCCCTTGTCCAACACATAAAAGCCCCAGGTCCCCCTTGTCCAACACATAAAAGCCCCAGGTCCCCCTTGTCCAACATATAAAAGCCCCAGGTCCCCCTTGTCCAACATATAAAAGCCCCAGGTCCCCCTTGTCCAACATATAAAAGCCCCAGGTCCCCCTTGTCCAACATATAAAAGCCCCAGGTCCCCCTTGTCCAACATATAAAAGCCCCAGGTCCCCCTTGTCCAACATATAAAAGCCCCAGGTCCCCCCTCTCCTCTTCTGTTACTGCTGCTTTCTCTCCATAACTGTCTGTCTCATTACTTTTTTCCTTTCTGCGTTTACTCGTGCTTTGTTTTGCATGGCATTTAAGCTTCTGCATTTTAATCATTCCTTAAAGTTTGCTGATTCCCCTTCTATGTTTTCTTTTTACATTTCTAAAGAAGAACAGACAGCATAGTGCTGAAGATTCCTCACCAGGACGTTCGAATCCTTAAAGGCTCCGATTATATCCAGCATAAATCTCTTCATTGTAGCAAAATCATTGTCGGAGATGCTTTGTGAATCGTCATACAGAATGGCCACATCAAGTCCTGTCCGACATTCTTTCAGAGAAAATGAAAACAAAAAATAAATGCAAGTTTAGCTAAGCAGTACTTTTATTATTTTAAAGCTGTACTTTATAGAAACCATTTATAACATATTTATAACATATATAATCATGTACAATCTGTCTGATGTCAGACAGAGAGATATTAACACTTATGGCTGCAGCAAAATGTAACACATTTTTGTTGCATTTACATTGATCAAACCGCACTGTAACAACATGCACGCCTCAATAATGGGAACATATTTAGGACCAAATCTTATTTGGAAAGCTTTTCCCTAACATATTGGTTATCAAAGAGCTACGCTGGAAACTGAGGGTGCATGCTACAGCAGCACCAGGGTTAAATGATGCAGTAAGTATAAAACACATTTTAAATGGAAGGCAGCTAAGCTGGAGGTATTGCTCCAGGATAATAACCTACTTATACTTTTTATGTGAACATCTGTGATCTTTTTATGTTTAATTGTAAAACAGACTACGTGCATTTGCTGAATACAAGTTGAGCAGTGGGCTCCTTCTATATATGATGCTTGTGAATGAGTTACTTCTGGTGACATTTAGTCATATGCTCAGTGACAGCAGTGATTCAAACCATTGTTTCACTGCAGTGTGTCATTCTAAAGTCGTGAGTTAATAATGGAAGTGAAAGCGCTTAAATTCATTCTGTAGGGTCTCGTTATTCACTTAAATTCATTCTGTAGGGTCTCGTTATTCATTTCTGGTGTGGTAGTTTGGATTTCTTGCTGCAAAGTACCAAGTGTTGCAGTTTCTGCTAAAATATTTGCAAGAAATGCACATGAACTGTAATGTAAACTGACTAAATGCACAGTTAAAAAGGTAACTGCCAAGCCTGCTAAAATGCAAGTATAATTTTGTTTTTGCAAAATGTCACTTGATGGTAGGATGCATAGATGTGGTAAGTAGTACATAAAGACTAGAGAACAGGAGAAAGTATAGAAACTGTCTATGTACAGTTCATAGACAACAATGTAAACCAAACATGTTACTCTTATGCAAACCTATACACATATACACATATACACATATTTAATTTAATACACATATTTAATTGTATTTTAATAATGTATTTTATAGTTATGTATTTATATGAATTATAGTGGGTAATATTAGGATGGTGAATGTTTTATGTGTGGTTATTTGACATTATATGATGCAAATTGTAGGAACAGTCATTGCTCATGAATTATTCATTACCCCGGATGTTGATTGGTTCAGTAATTAACTTTGTATTATAAATTTACTATCATGTTAGGCATGCTCTATCCTGATAAAGTCTCCAAATGGTGGGAGATGAAAGCGCTTGATTTACTGGATTTATCGGATTTATTTTTCTACTTGTTTAATTAAAGTTCTCTTTTTAAGCACTTCTTAGTTGCTCATTTGAAATTTTTTATCTTTCTTCATCTCGTTGCACCCGAGGCCGTTTTTTTGGATTGTGGTCTGTTTTTTGGCTTTTAAAAGTTTGAAACTTTAGAATATATCTGAAATTAAATCACTTTATAGGCTAGGCCATAAAGACGCTATCTCTCTGGTTTCAGTGCAGCCAGAGACACATCTGTACTAGGAAGCTTTCTGTATTGTCTTTTGGGAGAATTAATTTCGACTCTGGAAGTGTGGAGTTATGAAATTATTTTATGACTTCCAGCACCTGCCACAGATCTGAACAAAAGCCCCTGTGTGTGTATTTTTATAGGTAAGTGCTAAATACTGCCAGCTTACAACAATGGGGAGTTTGCCTGGGAACTAGAAGTCAGATGACCAGAAGTGATGTCATTCTGCAAGTTATCCCAGACATAATATCTTAGATATTATTTTGAGAAGTGCCTTAGTGAGACTGAGCATTCTGTATTCTGGCTTAGGCCCAACAACAAGAAGAAGCATTCACCACATCATCTGCCTTGTTCTATTAAGTAAGTAGGGAATAGTAAAGATCCACACCCACCAGGGCAGCAACAAAAAGAAGAAAAAAGTAGCAGCTCCACCAAGTCCAATAAACTTCCACAGGATCAGCAAAATACACCACGAAGTAGATTTTATTAGGAACAAACTGACAACATCAGACTAAGCACACAAATGCTTTCGCCACCAATCCGGCTTCATCAGAGTCAATGAATGAAACAAACAAAAACGTTTTAAACAGTGACATCATCCACCATTAGTTGAACATCAAACCACCCCACTATCAGAATCATACAATACTATTTAAAAATGTGTTTACAATTTATACATTAAATATAACATTCCTAAATACACATCTAAACACTTGTATTGATATATTAGATATCCTTCATAATAATTAAAATTTAAAAACTTTTAAAACCATATGTGTATATGCATAAATATTATGTTAAAAAATACAAAAATGTATGAAAATAA
>NC_056744.1:1824968855-1825076355 GCF_019279795.1 Protopterus annectens
CCTTGTTCTTGATAGCCCTATTGTGCTCAGCTACCCTATCACGTAACCTCCTTGTAGTCTTGCCTACATAATAAGCATCGCAGGAGGTACAGGTAGCTAGGTAGACTAAATTCTTTGTGCAACAATTGCATTGTCCAGGGCATGGAATAGTAACTTTGTAGCCCCTGACACATACATATGAACCCTCATTTACAAATCTACACCACCTACAAAATCCACATTTCTTCATAATAGACTTGTAGTTTGTCTTACTTTTCTTTTCCAAAATTCCTTTCAAATTCCCCCCCCCTACTATATACAATATCTGGTCTCACTCCCATGATTTTTCTAATCTCTTCACTAAGAGAAAAATTCCATGCTTCTTTCACAATTTCCGTAATCTCAGGTGTCCCATGATTGTACTTCAACACCAAACGTACTTCCCCTCTTGTTACTGTTGTGTCAGCACTATGGTCATTCACTAATGTTGTTCCTGCAAATAAAATCGGGGCATATTTGCCACACCTTTCTTTAAGCACATCTTTTTTCACACTAAGCAATAACTTCAAAGGGTAACCACGATCCAGAAACATACCAATAAGTTTAAATAATTCTTCTTTGAACACTGCCTCATCACTAACCAACCTAGAGGTTCTCACCATTTGTCCTTTGATCAGTCCCTTTCGCTGGTGGAAAGGGTGGCAACTAGTGAAATGCAAGAGAGAGTTGGAGTAATTCTCCTTTCTATAAATATTACTTGCAAAACCCCCTTCACATTTGCGGATGGTCAAATCCAAGTAGTTAATAACCTCCTTGTGCCAATGAAAAGTAAATTTCAAAAAACTCGTTGTATTTTCCAGAAATTCAATAAACTTTTTAGCAGATTCTTCATCCCCTTTCCATAATATCAGTATATCATCTAAGAATCTGTTATACATAAGTATGTGCTCTGAATACCAATTGGATGCAAAAATGTGCTCTCTCTCCCATGTCAATAAAACAGCATTTGCAAAAACCGGAGCAAATTTCGCTCCCATGGCCACCCCTAAAACTTGTTGAAAAAGTTCTCCTTCAAAAGAGATAAAATTATTCTTCAGAACAACCTCCATTAACTCTAACAAAAATTAGCCTTTTGTCCCTCCACTAGACCACTTTTAACCACCGCTTCATAAAACATGTCTAATCCTTCCTGTTGTGGGATAACTGAGAACAAATTCACAACATCAATTGTAAGAAAGCCAAAGTCCCCTTCAATGTTCCTTATATTCTTAAACCTTTCTAGACAATGCCACGAATCCCTTATAATGTGCTCCACAGCATTAATCATTGATTTGACTGAAATGTCAATATATGCTGCTAAGGTTTCTGTCTTAGACCCCTTATCTGACACTATGGGTCTAAATTGTAACCTATTAAGCCCCTTTGTGCACTTTTGGAATTCCAAACAAGGTCGGGATTTTAGGAAACTTAACTGTTAAAAAATTATACTCAACTTCATTTATATTACCCTGAAAGAGTGCATCATAAAGGAACACATCAATTTTAGAATAAGCCCTGTTAACCGTTCCTTGAAACAGTCATGTATGTATCATCCCTGTTGAGAAGTGCAGATATCTCGGAAATATACTCAATTTTAGACATAATTACCATCCCTCCACCTTTGTCGGGTTTCATAAACCTATATTGACCCGACTTTTTGAGGGAATCTAACAATTCTCTCTCCTGTACTGAAAGGTTGTCTTCATACATAACCACATTGTTTAGCTTTTCCCTGATCTGTGTTTCCACTACTCTTTCAAACCCTAATACTTCTGGGTGAAAGGGGGGAATAAAAGTACTTTTCCTTTTTAAAATGTTTGAGTCTTGACAATTGTTCACATTACCATACTCTACATCTCTTTCCCCAGTAGCAAAAAACATTTTTAAATGCATTTGTCTAGTAAACATTTTCAATTCCAACAAAGTCTTTGCTATATCCAATTTGAACATTGGTACGAACTTGACCCCTTTTGAAAAAATATCAAAATGTCCATCACTGATAGTTAGGTCAGTATAGTTGTAAATACAATAACCATTTTTCTTTAACAACTTATAATTAGCACCTTCCATAATTAATAAACCACTATTCTCATTATTACATTGCATAACACAAAATTCATCTGACACTTCTTCACAAATCTCATTTTCCGTCACGGTGGGCTGTAAAAATAGATCATTCATATCAATAGTGCTTGCACAAACATCTCCGGTGTTAACAAAACTTGCATTAACCTCAACCAAACCATTGTTGCTCAGATCAAACACAGTTTCATTTCCAACATTTTCATAAAATTTTATTGTTTCATCACCAAATCTTCCCTCATAAATCAATACCTCCCCCTCCTGTTGACTCTTCCACCCCGTTTGCAATTGCTCTGCATTTCCCCCACACTCGTATCCCGGTTGCGGAGCCTCTCCGATCTCCGCGGCACACTCTCCGCATCTAAAAAATCATTTGAATTGTCAGCATGTTCATACATAAAATTTTCATCAACAAAATTCTCACCAACAAAATTAGCCCCTTCATTACATATCTCATTTAAAACATTGTCATTCTCAACCCCATAACTCCGCTGCCTAAACCCAGGTGGGTAGGCACATTTGTTTTTATAGTCCGCAATGTCCCTTTCCAGTTTTTTCTCCTTTGTTAGTGAGTTTCTCATAACAAAGGATTCAATGTTCCTCATAGCCTTCTCCAAATTGGTTCTGTACTGTTCGAATAATAAGTCAGTTGTAATACTTACATACAAATGTCTGATTTCCTCCTTCATTTTACTTAGTTTGATATCATTGTTGCGAATAATGATATCTAACATGTCCAATCCAGTCTTATTGAATAACTCGACCAACTCAGAAAACGCAGACGACCCTTCCTCTATACCCATGGGTCTTTTCCATAAATGGAGACCCTTAGGAACCTGGTTCAGTTCCTTGGATTTAACTAAAAACTTAGTGTCCAACTGAATAGCCCGAAATTTAGTGCAGAGTTTCTCGTATAACAAAATCTGTTCCCTTACACACTGCCTCACCACCGACCTGTTGGTGTTGGGCAACGTACAAGGGGAACAACGTACGCTAGCGCGGCTGGTTCTCAGCAGCAAAGTGACACTGGGCATAGTTTCAACGCGGTCCCGAATGGGAGAGAACAGGAAGGCCAGTTTGACCTCACTTCCTGGTTTGATGCGCCATTGCATGGCGAGATGGACGGCAGAAACAACAGGTCGGTGGTGAGGCAGTGTGTAAGGGAACAGATTTTGTTATACGAGAAACTCTGCACTAAATTTCGGGCTATTCAGTTGGACACTAAGTTTTTAGTTAAATCCAAGGAACTGAACCAGGTTCCTAAGGGTCTCCGTTTATGGAAAAGACCCATGGGTATAGAGGAAGGGTCGTCTGCGTTTTCTGAGTTGGTCGAGTTATTCAATAAGACTGGATTGGACATGTTAGATATCATTATTCGCAACAATGATATCAAACTAAGTAAAATGAAGGAGGAAATCAGACATTTGTATGTAAGTATTACAACTGACTTATTATTCGAACAGTACAGAACCAATTTGGAGAAGGCTATGAGGAACATTGAATCCTTTGTTATGAGAAACTCACTAACAAAGGAGAAAAAACTGGAAAGGGACATTGCGGACTATAAAAACAAATGTGCCTACCCACCTGGGTTTAGGCAGCGGAGTTATGGGGTTGAGAATGACAATGTTTTAAATGAGATATGTAATGAAGGGGCTAATTTTGTTGGTGAGAATTTTGTTGATGAAAATTTTATGTATGAACATGCTGACAATTCAAATGATTTTTTAGATGCGGAGAGTGTGCCGTGGAGATCGGAGAGGCACCACAACGGGATACGAGTGTGGGGGAAATGCAGAGCAATTGCAAACGGGGTGGAAGAGTCAACAGGAGGGGGAGGTATTGATTTATGAGGGAAGATTTGGTGATGAAACAATAAAATTTTATGAAAATGTTGGAAATGAAACTGTGTTTGATCTGAGCAACAATGGTTTGGTTGAGGTTAATGCAAGTTTTGTTAACACCGGAGATGTTTGTGCAAGCACTATTGATATGAATGATCTATTTTTACAGCCCACCATGATGGAAAATGAGATTTGTGAAGAAGTGTCAGATGAATTTTGTGTTATGCAATGTAATAATGAGAATAGTGGTTTATTAATTATGGAAGGTGCTAATTATAAGTTGTTAAAGAAAAATGGTTATTGTATTTACAACTATACTGACCTAACTATCAGTGATGGACATTTTGATATTTTTCAAAAGGGGTCAAGTTCGTACCAATGTTCAAATTGGATATAGCAAAGACTTTGTTGGAATTGAAAATGTTTACTAGACAAATGCATTTAAAAATGTTTTTTGCTACTGGGGGAAGAGATGTAGAGTATGGTAATGTGAACAATTGTCAAGACTCAAACATTTTAAAAAGGAAAAGTACTTTTATTCCCCCCTTTCACCCAGAAGTGTTAGGGTTTGAAAGAGTAGTGGAAACACAGATCAGGGAAAAGCTAAACAATGTGGTTATGTATGAAGACAACCTTTCAGTACAGGAGAGAGAATTGTTAGATTCCCTCAAAAAGTCGGGTCAATATAGGTTTATGAAACCCGACAAAGGTGGAGGGATGGTAATTATGTCTAAAATTGAGTATATTTCCGAGATATCTGCACTTCTCAACAGGGATGATACATACATGACTGTTTCAAGGAACGAAGTTAACAGGGCTTATTCTAAAATTGATGTGTTCCTTTATGATGCACTCTTTCAGGGTAATATAAATGAAGTTGAGTATAATTTTTTAACAGTTAAGTTTCCTAAAATCCCGACCTTGTTTGGAATTCCAAAAGTGCACAAAGGGGCGAATAGGTTACAATTTAGACCCATAGTGTCAGATAAGGGGTCTAAGACAGAAACCTTAGCAGCATATATTGACATTTCAGTCAAATCAATGATTAATGCTGTGGAGCACATTATAAGGGATTCGTGGCATTGTCTAGAAAGGTTTAAGAATATAAGGAACGTTGAAGGGGACTTTGGCTTTCTTACAATTGATGTTGTGAATTTGTTCTCAGTTATCCCACAACAGGAAGGATTAGACATGTTTTATGAAGCGGTGGTTAAAAGTGGTCTAGTGGAGGGACAAAAGGCTAATTTTTGTTAGAGTTAATGGAGGTTGTTCTGAAGAATAATTTTATCTCTTTTGAAGGAGAACTTTTTCAACAAGTTTTAGGGGTGGCCATGGGAGCGAAATTTGCTCCGGTTTTTGCAAATGCTGTTTTATTGACATGGGAGAGAGAGCACATTTTTGCATCCAATTGGTATTCAGAGCACATACTTATGTATAACAGATTCTTAGATGATATACTGATATTATGGAAAGGGGATGAAGAATCTGCTAAAAAGTTTATTGAATTTCTGGAAAATACAACGAGTTTTTTGAAATTTACTTTTCATTGGCACAAGGAGGTTATTAACTACTTGGATTTGACCATCCGCAAATGTGAAGGGGGTTTTGCAAGTAATATTTATAGAAAGGAGAATTACTCCCTCTCTTGCATTTCACTAGTTGCCACCCTTTCCACCAGCGAAAGGGACTGATCAAAGGACAAATGGTGAGAACCTCTAGGTTGGTTAGTGATGAGGCAGTGTTCAAAGAAGAATTATTTAAACTTATTGGTATGTTTCTGGATCGTGGTTACCCTTTGAAGTTATTGCTTAGTGTGAAAAAAGATGTGCTTAAAGAAAGGTGTGGCAAATATGCCCCGATTTTATTTGCAGGAACAACATTAGTGAATGACCATAGTGCTGACACAACAGTAACAAGAGGGGAAGTACGTTTGGTGTTGAAGTACAATCATGGGACACCTGAGATTACGGAAATTGTGAAAGAAGCATGGAATTTTTCTCTTAGTGAAGAGATTAGAAAAATCATGGGAGTGAGACCAGATATTGTATATAGTAGGGGGGGGAATTTGAAAGGAATTTTGGAAAAGAAAAGTAAGACAAACTACAAGTCTATTATGAAGAAATGTGGATTTTGTAGGTGGTGTAGATTTGTAAATGAGGGTTCATATGTATGTGTCAGGGGCTACAAAGTTACTATTCCATGCCCTGGACAATGCAATTGTTGCACAAAGAATTTAGTCTACCTAGCTACCTGTACCTCCTGCGATGCTTATTATGTAGGCAAGACTACAAGGAGGTTACGTGATAGGGTAGCTGAGCACAATAGGGCTATCAAGAACAAAGATATGCACAACGCACTTTATTTGCACAGTACAAGATGCACAAATTTTATTAAATTTATATTTTTTGTAATTGGTCGTGTGTTGGATTGTGGGGAAGGTGGAGATGTAGTCAATAAGGTGGGGGCCTTAGAGGCAGAATGGCAAATTAGATTAGATGCCTGTAGGCCTCCAGGCTTAAATGATTACGTTTCTTTAAAACCTTTGTTAAAACTCAGATCTCAGCAGGTTTGATAATATATATATGAATTTTATAAGTGGTTGATTGTTATATGTGGTTACATATATATATTTATATATTTATATATACATATTTTCATACATTTTTGTATTTTTAACATAATATTTATGCATATACACATATGGTTTTAAAAGTTTTTAAATTTTAATTATTATGAAGGATATCTAATATATCAATACAAGTGTTTAGATGTGTATTTAGGAATGTTATATTTAATGTATAAATTGTAAACACATTTTTAAATAGTATTGTATGATTCTGATAGGGGGGTGGTTTGATGTTCAACCAATGGTGGATGATGTCACTGTTTAAAAAGTTTTTGTTTGTTTCATTCATTGACTCTGATGAAGCCGGATTGGTGGCGAAAGCATTTGTGTGCTTAGTCTGATGTTGTCAGTTTGTTCCTAATAAAATCTACTTCGTGGTGTATTTTGCTGATCCTGTGGAAGTTTATTGGACTTGGTGGAGCTGCTACTTTTTTCTTCTTTTTGTTGCTGCCCTGGTGGGTGTGGATCTTTGTTATTTTTGTGATACCACTGGAACAATTCACGCTCCACGGGGTGAGCCAATTCGCTATGGAGTCTATATTGAAGGAACTGGCTGCTGTTGTGGATAAACTATTGAAAGCATACACAGTGAATGGAGAGAAAGCAGAAAACGGACTCGTCAGTCCAACTGAATCGCAGGTTCGTTTATTTACCTTACACTCCCCTGTGGAATCTATTCCTTTGGGGCAACGTACAAGGGAAACAACGTACGCTAGCGCGGCTGGTTCTCAGCAGCAAAGTGACACTGGGCATAGTTTCAATGCGGTCCCGAATGGGAGAGAACAGGAAGGCCAGTTTGACCTCACTTCCTGGTTTGATGCGCCATTGCATGGCGAGATGGATGGCAGAAACAACAGGTCGGTGGTGAGGCAGTGTGTAAGGGAACAGATTTTGTTATACGAGAAACTCTGCACTAAATTTCGGGCTATTCAGTTGGACACTAAGTTTTTAGTTAAATCCAAGGAACTGAACCAGGTTCCTAAGGGTCTCCGTTTATGGAAAAGACCCATGGGTATAGAGGAAGGGTCGTCTGCGTTTTCTGAGTTGGTCGAGTTATTCAATAAGACTGGATTGGACATGTTAGATATCATTATTCGCAACAATGATATCAAACTAAGTAAAATGAAGGAGGAAATCAGACATTTGTATGTAAGTATTACAACTGACTTATTATTCGAACAGTACAGAACCAATTTGGAGAAGGCTATGAGGAACATTGAATCCTTTGTTATGAGAAACTCACTAACAAAGGAGAAAAAACTGGAAAGGGACATTGCGGACTATAAAAACAAATGTGCCTACCCACCTGGGTTTAGGCAGCGGAGTTATGGGGTTGAGAATGACAATGTTTTAAATGAGATATGTAATGAAGGGGCTAATTTTGTTGGTGAGAATTTTGTTGATGAAAATTTTATGTATGAACATGCTGACAATTCAAATGATTTTTTAGATGCGGAGAGTGTGCCGCGGAGATCGGAGAGGCTCCGCAACCGGGATACGAGTGTGGGGGAAATGCAGAGCAATTGCAAACGGGGTGGAAGAGTCAACAGGAGGGGGAGGTATTGATTTATGAGGGAAGATTTGGTGATGAAACAATAAAATTTTATGAAAATGTTGGAAATGAAACTGTGTTTGATCTGAGCAACAATGGTTTGGTTGAGGTTAATGCAAGTTTTGTTAACACCGGAGATGTTTGTGCAAGCACTATTGATATGAATGATCTATTTTTACAGCCCACCGTGATGGAAAATGAGATTTGTGAAGAAGTGTCAGATGAATTTTGTGTTATGCAATGTAATAATGAGAATAGTGGTTTATTAATTATGGAAGGTGCTAATTATAAGTTGTTAAAGAAAAATGGTTATTGTATTTACAACTATACTGACCTAACTATCAGTGATGGACATTTTGATATTTTTTCAAAAGGGGTCAAGTTCGTACCAATGTTCAAATTGGATATAGCAAAGACTTTGTTGGAATTGAAAATGTTTACTAGACAAATGCATTTAAAAATGTTTTTTGCTACTGGGGGAAGAGATGTAGAGTATGGTAATGTGAACAATTGTCAAGACTCAAACATTTTAAAAAGGAAAAGTACTTTTATTCCCCCCTTTCACCCAGAAGTGTTAGGGTTTGAAAGAGTAGTGGAAACACAGATCAGGGAAAAGCTAAACAATGTGGTTATGTATGAAGACAACCTTTCAGTACAGGAGAGAGAATTGTTAGATTCCCTCAAAAAGTCGGGTCAATATAGGTTTATGAAACCCGACAAAGGTGGAGGGATGGTAATTATGTCTAAAATTGAGTATATTTCCGAGATATCTGCACTTCTCAACAGGGATGATACATACATGACTGTTTCAAGGAACGAAGTTAACAGGGCTTATTCTAAAATTGATGTGTTCCTTTATGATGCACTCTTTCAGGGTAATATAAATGAAGTTGAGTATAATTTTTTAACAGTTAAGTTTCCTAAAATCCCGACCTTGTTTGGAATTCCAAAAGTGCACAAAGGGGCGAATAGGTTACAATTTAGACCCATAGTGTCAGCTAAGGGGTCTAAGACAGAAACCTTAGCAGCATATATTGACATTTCAGTCAAATCAATGATTAATGCTGTGGAGCACATTATAAGGGATTTGTGGCATTGTCTAGAAAGGTTTAAGAATATAAGGAACGTTGAAGGGGACTTTGGCTTTCTTACAATTGATGTTGTGAATTTGTTCTCAGTTATCCCACAACAGGAAGGATTAGACATGTTTTATGAAGCGATGGTTAAAAGTGGTCTAGTGGAGGGACAAAAGGCTAATTTTTTGTTAGAGTTAATGGAGGTTGTTCTGAAGAATAATTTTATCTCTTTTGAAGGAGAACTTTTTCAACAAGTTTTAGGGGTGGCCATGGGAGCGAAATGTGCTCCGGTTTTTGCAAATGCTGTTTTATTGACATGGGAGAGAGAGCACATTTTTGCATCCAATTGGTATTCAGAGCACATACTTATGTATAACAGATTCTTAGATGATATACTGATATTATGGAAAGGGGATGAAGAATCTGCTAAAAAGTTTATTGAATTTCTGGAAAATACAACGAGTTTTTTGAAATTTACTTTTCATTGGCACAAGGAGGTTATTAACTACTTGGATTTGACCATCCGCAAATGTGAAGGGGGTTTTGCAAGTAATATTTATAGAAAGGAGAATTACTCCAACTCTCTCTTGCATTTCACTAGTTGCCACCCTTTCCACCAGCGAAAGGGACTGATCAAAGGACAAATGGTGAGAACCTCTAGGTTGGTTAGTGATGAGGCAGTGTTCAAAGAAGAATTATTTAAACTTATTGGTATGTTTCTGGATCGTGGTTACCCATTGAAGTTATTGCTTAGTGTGAAAAAAGATGTGCTTAAAGAAAGGTGTGGCAAATATGCCCCTATTTTATTTGCAGGAACAACATTAGTGAATGACCATAGTGCTGACACAACAGTAACAAGAGGGGAAGTACGTTTGGTGTTGAAGTACAATCATGGGACACCTGAGATTACGGAAATTGTGAAAGAAGCATGGAATTTTTCTCTTAGTGAAGAGATTAGAAAAATCATGGGAGTGAGACCAGATATTGTATATAGTAGGGGGGAAAATTTGAAAGGAATTTTGGAAAAGAAAAGTAAGACAAACTACAAGTCTATTATGAAGAAATGTGGATTTTGTAGGTGGTGTAGATTTGTAAATGAGGGTTCATATGTATGTGTTAGGGGCTACAAATTTACTATTCCGTGCCCTGGACAATGCAATTGTTGCACAAAGAATTTAGTCTACCTAGCTACCTGTACCTCCTGCGATGCTTATTATGTAGGCAAGACTACAAGGAGGTTACGTGATAGGGTAGCTGAGCACAATAGGGCTATCAAGACCAAAGATATGCACAACGCACTTTATTTGCACAGTACAAGATGCACAAATTTTATTAAATTTATATTTTTTGTAATTGGTCGTGTGTTGGATTGTGGGGAAGGTGGAGATGTAGTCAATAAGGTGGGGGCCTTAGAGGCAGAATGGCAAATTAGATTAGATGCCTGTAGGCCTCCAGGCTTAAATGATTACGTTTCTTTAAAACCTTTGTTAAAACTCAGATCTCAGCAGGTTTGATAATATATATATGAATTTTATAAGTGGTTGATTGTTATATGTGGTTACATATATATATATATTTATATATTTATATATACATATTTTCATATATTTTTGTATTTTTTAACATAATATTTATGCATATACACATATGGTTTTAAAAGTTTTTAAATTTTAATTATTATGAAGGATATCTAATATATCAATACAAGTGTTTAGATGTGTATTTAGGAATGTTATATTTAATGTATAAATTGTAAACACATTTTTAAATAGTATTGTATGATTCTGATAGGGGGGTGGTTTGATGTTCAACCAATGGTGGATGATGTCACTGTTTAAAAAGTTTTTGTTTGTTTCATTCATTGACTCTGATGAAGCCGGATTGGTGGCGAAAGCATTTGTGTGCTTAGTCTGATGTTGTCAGTTTGTTCCTAATAAAATCTACTTCGTGGTGTATTTTGCTGATCCTGTGGAAGTTTATTGGACTTGGTGGAGCTGCTACTTTTTTCTTCTTTAAGTAGGGAATAGTGATTCTCTTCGATTCAGTCAGGAATATAATGAAGCTTAGCTTAGATATTATTTTTCTTTATTTGCCTGCAACTGTTGTGCAGTGTTATGTTAAATATTTCCTGTGATTCTGAACTCTAATGTCACTGTGAACAGATAGTTGACATTGTCTTGTTCTTTTATTATTTATTATTAAATATATTTAAACCTTTCATTGTGGCTGATCATCATCTTCTTTCGGCTGTTCCCGTTAGGGGTTGCCACAGCGGATCATCTGTTTCCATTTCTTCCTGTCCTCTGCATCATGCTCTTTCACACCAACCACCTGCATGTCCTCTCTCACCACATCCATAAACCTCATGTTAGGCCTTCCTCTTTTCCTCTTACCTGGCAGCTCCATCCTTAGCATCCTTTTCCCAATATACCCAGCATCCCTCCACAGCACATGTCCAAACCAACGCAATCTCGCCTCTCTTGCTTTGTCTCCAAACTGTCTAACCTGAGCTGACCCTCTAATATACTGATTCCTAATCCTATCCATCCTAGTCACACCAAGTGCATATCTTAACATCTTTAACTCTGCCACATCCAGCTCTGACTCCTGCCTTTTCGACAATGCTACCGTCTCCAACCCATATAACATAGCTGGTCTCACTACCCTCTTGTAGACCTTCCCTTTCACTCTTATTGGTACACGTCTGTCACAAATCACTCCTGACACTCTTCTCCACCCATTCCACCCTGCCTGTACTCTCTCCTTCACCTCTCTTCCACACTCACCATTACTCTGAACTGTTGATCCCAAGTACTTAAACTCATCCACCTTTACCAACTCTACTCCCTGCATCCTCACCATTCCTCTACCCTCCCTCTCATTTACACACATATATTCTGTTTTAGCCCTGCTGACCTTCATTCCTCTCCTCTCTAAAGCATATCTCCACCTCTCCAGGATCTCCTCAACCTGGTCCTTACTCTCACTACATATCACAATGTCATCTGCAAACATCATAGTCCACGGGGCCTCCTGTCTAATCTCATCTGTCAACCTGTCCATCACAACTGCAAATAAGAAAGGTCTCAGAGCTGATCCTTGATGTAATCCCACCTCCACCTTAAATGTATCTGTCACTCCCACCGCAGTCCTCACCAATGTCACACTACCCTTGTACATATCCTGTACCACTCTTACATACTTCTCTGCCACTCCCGACTTCCTCATACAATACCACAACTCCTCTCTAGGCACCCTGTCATATGCTTTCTCTAAGTCCACAAAGACACAATGCAACTCCTTCTGACCTTCTCTGTATTTCTCCAACAACACTCTCAGAGCAAATATTACATCTGTAGTGCTCTTTCATGGCATGAAACCTTACTGCTGATCACTAATCATCACCTCCCTTCTTAACCTTGCTTCCACTACTCTTTCTCATAACTTCAAGCTGTGACTGATCAATTTTATCCCTCTGTAGTTACTGCAGCTCTGCACATCACCCTTATTCTTAAAGATAGGTACCAACACACTTTTTCTACACTCCTCAGGCATCCTCTGACTTTCCAAAATTTCATTAAACAATCTGGTTAAAAATTCCACTGCCATTTCTCCTAAGCACCTCCATGCTTCCATTGGGATGTCATCTGGACCAACAGCCTTTCCATTCTTCATTCTCTTCATAGCTGTCCTTACTTCCTCCTTGCTAATTCATTGTACTTCATGATTCACTATCCCTACATCATCCAACCTTCTCTCTCTCTCTCATTCTCTTCATTCATCAACCCCTCAAAATACTCTTTCCATCTACTCAACACACTCTCCTCACTTGTGAGTATGTTTCCCTCACTGTCCTTTATCACCCTTACCTGCTGCACATCTTTCCCAGCTCTGTCCCTCTGTCTAGCCAATCGGTACAGGTCTTTTTCTCCCTCTTTAGTGTCCAATCTCTCATACAACTCTCTATATGCCTTATCCTTAGCCTTCGCCACTTCTCTCTTTGCCATACGCCTCATCTTCTTATACTCATGTCTACTTTCTTCATCTCTTTGACAATCCCACTTCTTCTTCGCCAGCCTCTTCCTCTGTATACTCTCCTGTACTTCCTCATTCCACCACCAGGTCTCCTTGTCCTCCTTCCTCTGTCCAGATGTCACACCAAGCACCTTCCTAGCAGTCTCCCTTACTAGCTCTGCTGTAGTTACCCAGCTATTCGGTAACTCTTCATTGCCTCCCAGTGCCTGTCTTAATTCTTCCCTGAACTCCACCTCACAATCACCCTTTTTTAACTTCCACTATTTAATCCTTGGCACTGTGGCTGATCTTTGGTAGATATTTAAGTTTTGAGAGTATTTGCATATTTATTTGGTGACACTGTGTGGACCACTCTTAATAGCCTTGCTCTTGGTCAAACTACCATTTGGATTAATATTAATTTCACCTAATATATTGGACACCTTTTGCTTAGGGCATTAAAGTAGATGACAAGGGATTCTGGTGGCAGTGATAACTACCTTATAGTCTGGGCAGAAGGGGGCATAGCTAGTAAACCTGTGCCAGCCTTTCCCAGGTGTGTGTGTGTGTGTGTGTGCGTGTGTGTGTGTGTGTGTGTGTGTGTGTGTGTGTATGCAAATCAAATCTCAAAGAGTGTGTGTGTCAGCTACTTGGGCAGGGATATGAAGCACTGGTTGGACAGAGAGAGAATGTTGGAGGACTTGGCTTGGAACCCTGGCTATGGACTCAGCTCTGTAGCTGTGCCAGTGGGGAGTCTTATTGGGGATCTTGAGAAAGAGAGAGGAACAAGCCCTGGACTGACTGGGTTCCCTGTGTGCTCTTAAGGGAAATTGTGCTTGACTGTGGTTGATGCAGAGAGCTACATCTGGAGAGACTGTGTGTGTACCTGTTATCCCCTCAATGAACATTCCTCACAGGTACCAATGGCGAGGATTGAGACTCCCTGATTACTGGCCCAGAGGTGGAGGGTCATCACAGATGCAACTGTTTTTTTTTTTACTTCTTACAGAAGTAATAGTAATCAGATTTAGCAGGTAATTAATAAATAGTGCCCTGGAATGCTAAGCAAACCTATTCTGTCTTCTTCTTTTATTTTCAGTAAACATCTTTATTAAATTATCACATGACATAGGCAGTCTTACATTTATATAAATGAAAAACAAACAACATTGACACCACTTTACTTGCACACATTATAAATCACTTATAGTCTATGCAATCATTGTCAGTAAAGCACTATATGGCTCATTCAAATCCTGCCTCTTAAAACTCATTCCTTCTCTACATATATTATTCTCACAATTCCCATGTTTTCCTATTTAGTTTGCTCCTTCCCTTTTCTAAAGATCCCAATTCCAGTTGTTTTATCTCTGTTACTATAGTCACTACTTCTAGTAAAGTTGGTTTAGACGTTGATTTCTATTTTCTAGTAATTGCTTTTTTGGCAGCCACCATAATTAAACTCAGCAAGGCTTTACTATGTTTAGGCAATTCCAATTCTGTATCGTAGCTCAAAAAAATCATCTCCCCAGTCAATCCAATCTGCTTATCCAGCATCTCCGACAAAGCGGTCCGCAGAGAATCCCTACAGTCTGCCAGCTCATTACACTCCCAAAAAATTTGTTCCCAGCCACCTCTGTCTTGCCCGTCACACCTCCAACATTTGATATCCATCTGAGGAAAACTTCTTTGGAGTCTGCTTGGGGTATAAAAATACCCCTGTAAACACTTCCAGGCAAAGATCTTAAATCTTTTAGACTTGCATATTTGGGAGATATACATATATCCCCCCATTGTGTCTTTGTGAATTGCTTATCCAGTCTCTCTTCCCAATCCTTTGTAACCTCCTCTGATTGATTCTTATAGGTATGCAATATTTTATATGCTCTACTAATTATTCCTGTTTTATAGAAGTTTCTGCTTTAGATTTTGCTAAAAACTCTACCAGTGCTAGTCTTTTATTTAGGACTCTCCTATTTCTTTCTCTTTGCCTGTACTCTGATATCAATCCTTGATCTTCTTACCATATATCAGAATATGGATTTAGCTTTCAACAAAGCAGAAATTTGTTAGAATATTCTAACTTTTTTTAAAAGAGAAAGTAACCCAATAATTCCTTAGTGTAGCTACAGTCTCCTGACTACACACGTGTGACACCAAATTCCTATAAATCACTTGATGTTTATTGCCACATTACTTGTGACATGCAATGGGTGGTATATTTATTTACGTGTAAATGTGGAAGGTTCTCTGTAGGGCAAATCATTTTCAGGGCATGTGTTAGTGCAGATCTGAGTGACATCACATGTAAAAGGATGTGTAGTGCACTTTATAAACACATTTGCACCATATACTGGGGCATTATTTACCTTTTTTAGAATGACAGAGTGATTCCTTCTTCTCAAACTTCTGACTCATATTTGTCTGAATAACAGCAATAAGAAAGAAAGGTACATCTTTCATTTTGGGGCTTTATATCCATCAAGTTTAAATGAGCAACTATGAACATATGTCTGATAATTCAGAAGCTATTTGTGCATAACTATTGTGATGCATTATTCGCTTCAATATTATGTTACTTGTATATGAATTGACTGAACATACACTTGTTGATGCAAGTTTATCACATCATGATCCATCATCTGATTGTTCTATCACATGACTTGTTATAAAAGCAGGAGGCTTACAGTTCTGCTTTTTAATTGCACACTAAAGAAGTTGCATGACAAGCAGGGAAACTGGTTTGTGGATGTAGAATATTTACGAACATCATGTTTATTAAGCGCTGGATCAGGTGCTGAAGGTTGATGTTTCTTTACTACTTGAAAAACCTTTCTTTATGACTCTAGTCGTTTCTTCAGTTTTAAGTTAATCTTTTCTGTCATTAAATTATCTTTATCTTGACCAAACAGAGCAAATATGTAGCTAGCTATTTTTATGTTTGGTATTGTCCCCTGATCTGCCACTCCCTCAGCTTCAAGCTGAGAAGAAAAAAAAATGCTTCCTTCTCCATGTTTTTGAAGACCAGTAAAAAAAAATATGCCACACATGGAGCTCTGGACTGCTACAGCACATCAGTTCTGACCACAGATGGAATAATGACATATTCATTTCTAAATGCCCGTGTCCCCTGCAGACTGACCAACACCTGATGATTGTGTCCCCTAGCACTTTGCACCTAGGATTGCTGCCTCCTTTGCCTCATCCTAGATATGCCTCTGAGACAGGGTTACCCTGCCTTCCCAAAACTGAGGTCTTCTAACATATCTCTCAACCTCTTAGAGCAAGAACTCTAGAGAAATACTAAAATAATGGGGGGCAAACACCCCAAAACAGGGCAGATTTTAAATATTGCACTTATAAACTTAGAAAGTTGCTAGAAAAACAGAGTTTGTGTTAGCATGCATTTTCTCAAGGATATAAAATCTGAAACTGAAATGTATTTTATTATTTAGTGAATTCAATCTTCAGTGATTTACCAAAAAGCACAAATGTTATGAGGAACAGACCAAAATATAAGGCAAAAATCTAGACATTCTGCGAAAATCTGGACAGCCGATAGTTAATGTTCCTTGGTCATTTGTGAAAATGGCACAGATTTCTCATTTCTGAAATCTTTCATTTGGCTGAAATGGATATCTTTTCTCTATCAAAAGTTTCTAGATTAGCTGTAACATCTGCTGAGCACACTGTCTAACTTTCACATTGTGCACACTACTTTCTTGCAAGCACTCACTTCTGAGCAGAATTTAAGGGTAATCTTTACTAACATCTCTACATGTTTTCTCTAAAATACATTGCTTATAGCTTCCTGACTTACCTGCCTCCCCACTCTGCTTTTGTTAGTATATTCACTATAGTACTGTCCAAAAAGACAAACTGTTACCTGTGAAACTTTTTATCTTGCCCATTGGAGTGACCTTCGATTACATTCATTGAAATATCATTTTGGCTTTTACTTACATACTTTACAACGCATGAAGCTTGCTGCCCCTCAGCAGTTTCAGATTTGGTAAAGACATGATACATTTAACGTAGATACGTTCTCTCTTGACCCACAGTGCTGCTCTGGATAACTGATATCCTTCTTGTCAACCTGTTTTATTATACATATGCTGTAGATGTATATGATTTTTTTGTCCTACATCTCTTGTTACATCCTTTAGCTATAATTCTTGCTATATTTCTCAGGTTTGCTTCACTAAATGACCAAGGCCTACTACTCCTTTAGGATTCCTCTATCTTATTTATTTATTTATTTATTTACTGGGATAGTGCACTGATCTCAGTGAACCATTTTCAGGCACAGCCCCAGTGCATAGGATCACATAAGAAATGAACAAAACAGATTTACAGATGTAAGAATATGCTACAAAATTTAGTTCAAGAAATAGTTTATGCTGGCAAAATATGGATGGAAAAATGGAGTTATGCTTACTAGAGTTCAATGGATAAGATGTACCCATAATGGTTGAGATGGCTTATCGTACAGCATGTCATTATACAGAGAGCATTGAAGACATTAGAAGAGGCAAGTAAAAATAGGTTCAGGAAAGGATACCATGGGGAGAAGAGAGGGAAATGGTAGGAGACGCATGCAGAGGGAAGAGGAGTAGAAAGGAGAGGAAGTGAGAGAGGCAAAGAGAAGAGGGAGGTAGGATGACTGATGCAAGACGTGAAGGGATGACAGGATGAGGTAAGGAAGGATGAACTAGGGATAAAGAGGAGTGAGAAAGCGGCAGACATCTTCTCATCTCTCACCAGAGCATTCTGATTCTGACTTGCTGCTCTGAGAGACACATAGGTTCATAGGTTCATAGGTTGGTACTAGGCTATCGTCCCTAGGGCCTATACAAGCCTAGCCATAACAATTCCCTGGCCATTTCTTTTCACACTATTTACTTCCCTGGACCCCTGTCTAGCAGGGCGACTGACGTGATCCCCGGGGTGAATTTCCTTTCTCTCATCCAGTCGTCAAGGTTCCTTTTGAAGAGGGCCAAAGAGATGCTCTGCTTGACATGTATGGGCAGTCTATTCTAGAGTCTGGGGAGTCTCTGGGTCAGGAACCTATCTATCCAGCATGTTTTGTTTATTGTGATGACAAGGTTTAGATCCCTGGAGTGTGTGGCTCTGAGGGATTAGGATTTCTTTAAGTGCAGCATGTCTAACAGCTCTGGGTTTGACATGGCCTTGTATGTTAAGCAGAGATCGCCTCTGAGTAGGTGATATGTGACAGAGCATAGCTGGAGTTTTTTTGGCGGTCAGCATAGGGCACCTGCTTTAGGCCTGTAATTCTTTTAATGAGGTATTTCTGTGGCCTTTCCATTTGTTGCAGATGTCTTGAGAGGTACATACCAAATGGGGCGTTGTATTCTATAATGGGTCTAATGAGGGATTAGTACAGTGGGACAATGACCTCCTTTTTTCTGGATGAAAAGCCCTTAGTGATGAGGTGTGCCACATAGAAGGATTTCCTGACTGTTGTGGCGATGTGGTTATTGAAGGTGAGACCACTGTCCACCTGTGTCGCTAAGTCTCTTATCACACTTTCAGTGTTTAGTGTACTGCCACCTATGTGGTAATTCACGGGTACATGTTTTTTCCCCAAAGGAGATAACTATACATTTCTTTGCATTGAGCTTGAGCCCAAGGCTCTAGCACCAACCGTCTGTTTCTGAAAGGCCCTTTTGTGCAGTATTGACATCATTTGCAATTCAGTAATGGGTCCCAGTTTGTAGTCATCTGTAAACTTTGTTAGCCAGAGTCCCTTAATGTTGGCCTGTACTTCAGAGAAGTAGATGCCAAACAAGGCAGGACTGAACCCTGAGGTACTCCACTTGTCACTAGTCTGGAGCTGGATTTGGAGTCAGCTACTTTTACAGTGTGGGTTCTGTCAGTAAGCTAGTTGGCAACCCATCACATGATTTAGGGATTAATGCCCAGCTTAGTAAGTTTATCTATGACTCCAGAGTGTGGGATGGTGTCAAAGGCCTTGGCACGGTCCAGATAGGCTGTGTGGACTGTCTTATCCTCGTCCCTGGCTCTGGAGACTGATTAGAAGAAGTCAATCAGGTTCGGGAGACAAGATCGGCTCTTCACGAACCCACACTGGGTGGGGTCCAGTGTTTTAAGGTTGCCAATGTCTTTGTTTATAAGTTCCATGATAATACATTCCGTGGCCTTGCAGATCAGGCTCGTCAGACTGATGAGGCGGTGGTTCTCGGGATCCAAGGTGGATCCCCCTCTTGTGGAGTGGGATAACTTTAGCTGTGCACCACTCAGTGGGCATGAAGCCTGAGGTGAGGGTATGATTAAACATGACACTTAAAGTGAGGTGTCAGTTCATTTTGTAGTTCATGTAGTACACAGAGTGGGATGTCATCTGGTCCCATGGATGCTGTATTCTTAGCTTTGGAGAGTGCGTTTTTTTACCTGTGTGGCCATTATTACCGGAATTTGGCAATCTTCCGGTGTTGAGATGGGCCATTTAGGGGGTGAGAGGGGGGTGAAGTTGGCACCGAATCGATCTGCCAGGATATTGGCAATATCCTTGGGATCAGTATATTTAATGCCATTCTGTTGTAGCTTAGAGAAGATCTGAGCATTGCCATTTAGATTCTTGACATAGTTATAGAATGCCTTGTGGTTGTCTTTGGAATCTTTGGCAATTTTATTTTCGTAACTAGCTTTGGAGGATTTTATGAGGGATCTCAGCTTCTTACTGAGGTTGGTAAGGGAGTTTTTTGCATCCTGGGATTTTCCTCTTTTCTGCAACAGTTTCTTCCTTTTGTTGTAAAGTTTATTTATGGCAGGGGACCACCAGATTGGCTTCCTTTTTTTGGATGAGAACATCTTGGTTCTACTTGGGATGGCACAATTCATGCATGAGTGGATGTGCTCGTACAGTGCCTTAGTGTAGGACTCAGCAGTCTTACTTTCAGTTCCCGTCTGCATGGGTGTCATGAAGTTTGTAACTTCTGACTTGAGTAGCATGATGTTGGCTTTGGAGAAGTTTTTATGGAGGTTTCCTTACTGGGGGGTAGGGGTGGGATGTGGATGTTAAGGGTGATTAGCTTATGGCCTGACCTGACCAATGAGGAGGTGACCATAGATGTGGAGCATCGATTTCCCATGTTGGTAATGACCAGGTCTAGGATATTGAAGCCCCTGGTGGAACTATGGATTAGTTGATCCAGGGCATTGGAATTTATGAATTCCAAGAACTGTTGGGCAAAGGTGTTGGTACACGAGTAGTTTTCCCAGTTAATGGCAAGGTAGTTGAAATCACCCAGTATTAGGGTGTTTGGTTGTATATTAATATTTTCCAGTATGTTTAGAAAGGTGCAGTGAGAATATTGGGGCATGGTGGGGGATCTGTAGCAAGCTACAATTTGGATTGCAGTCTTACCTAGTGTTAGTTGCACCTGGAGAATTTCAGATGCATTGTGTTGGGCAACTAACCTGGTGGTGTGAATATCCTTTGTGAATATGGACACGTCTCCACCTTTAGTGTTTCAATCCTGGTTTGTTAGCCGAAAAGTGTGGTAAGAGTTGTAGCTTGGTATTACAGGGGTGCTCTCTGGAGCCTTGAACCAGGTCTCAGTTACTGCACAGATATTGATGTTCTCCATTTTTAGGAGTGCCTCAAGTGAGTGTATTTTGAGGTTTAGACTTCTAGCATTGAGTAGCATTACCTTTAGATTTTCCATGCTTGTACCTGTTACGGTGGTGGTTTTGTTATTTGAACTTTGCCTAAAAAAGGCACTATAGGGGTGGTAAGAGCCGTAGCCAGTAACCTGAATCCCAGGGGTGACAGGTGCAGACCATCTCTGGCAAAGCATCATGGCTTGACGATCATGTCGTCCCAGGCAGACAGATACTGGATTCCCTTTGAATGACACCAGAAGCTTAGCCAATTGTTGAAGTCAATCATTTTGTCCTTATATTGTGATATCTTTCTGGGTGAAGGCAGGATGCTACTCAGGGCTAGGGTCATACCTGCCTGGGCCACATGATCTGAGAGCTCTTCCATGTCTCTTTTCATGTAGTCCAGGGAGGTACGTCTCAAGTTATTCACTCCAACATGGACAATGGACAATGGACAAAATCAAAAACATTTGTTTGACTACACCAGTTTTCAACCTTTTCTATGGTCTGGTAACATATGTAAGCCAGTTCAGAACCCTGCTGTGATCTTTTATTGCAGTCTTACACTTTACAGTAACTCAAAATATAGATAAGAAGTAGGAACATCTTGTTCAACATCTTGTCCTAGAACTATATACTCTCTTTCTCTGCTTAAAGTGCCACCTTTCCAATGTGCCCATTTAAAATTTAAGTGACTCACCTGAAGGTCACCCACCTCTGGAGTTTCCTCAGGGTCAGCCTATCTTAAAGTAGTAGACATTGCCTCCTCTATTATCAATACAGATACTCGGGTCTTAATCTCTAGATCTTCTCCAAGAAAAGGAAATTCATACCATTATTTAGTGTTGGTTGCTATCGCTGCCTTTTAGAATTTTTCTTGTTCATTTCTTTATGAAACTGATACACAGAACCCTCAGTCTCTTTGCTTAGAGCTTCTGTATCTTTGCTTAATAGGAATATCATAAGGACTCTGTTCAAGGTTATTTTGCTGCTCAGTACACACTATCTTCTCTTTTTTTCTTTCTTGTTTATGCAGCTCACCTTCTAAGTGTGACTAAACACTGCTCTATCTATTTTTCTTCTTTAGGTAGCACTCCTTTGGAAAAAGATACATCAGAACACTTTTATTTTCAGTTTTATTGTTTAATAACATTTTTTTTATTTGATTTTTGTGTCTTGGACTGGTAAAAGTGGGTTTAGAACTCTGCTCGGGTATTATCTCTTTCTTTTTTGCTACACTGGTGAGAACTTTCTAATTGTTATTTCTTTCCTCCTGAACTCTCACCTGATAACTTAGCATTGAGCTTTGTGGTTTAGCTTGATAGAACATTTAGAATTCAGCTCAGGTTGTGCAGTTTTCATATTCCTAACTTCATTCTCTTGAAATACACTAATTTGGTGAGTGATCCTTTCTGATCAGTTCTGCTGGTCATTTCTACTCTCTGCTTTGCAACATTTTAAGGTTTCATTACTTTTCTGCTTCTATGCTTGCAAGATGTTCTTTCATAGGTGTATGCTGACATATCTCTGTAAATGATTTACCTTCTTCACTCTGTAGCCTTAGTCAAATGTCTGTACCTTTAGATCTTTTCGGCACTATGTCCTGATCTTTGTTGGGATCATGCTCTATAATAAATGTGTTTTCTGGTTGTTCCAACCACTTTTTTTAGGTTAGGCAGAGGTGAAACTATGGACTTATTTACTTGTTGGTACCCCTTACAACACTGATATGAAGGTTAATCAAAAGGACTACCCTTTTCACATCTAGGGAAAACTATTCCCTGTTATTATGTGATATGCTCAGTTGGATAATAGAGCAACAACTTGAAGTATCTTCCAAATGCACTTTGTATTTTAGCTGCATAATGGGATACTGTTTTCACATCTCAGTGCATACATACTACTTCAACTTATTTGCTAGTAAGAATTTTCTTTTTACACGTCTCTTCCTCTTTTTTTCAGAATAAATTTATTGTCTGAATCTAACAGCCTTGTAGTTCTCTCCCCTCAATGAATGCACTACACTTTATTATCTTTGCAGAAGTACATTAACAGCATGCAGTCTAGTAGATAATTTACTACAGTCTATAGGCATAGTATTATTAGTAGTGTGCTTTTCTTGGGTTATAGTTTCCAAAGATGCAACAATGTTGCTATCACTAGGACAAAATCTATCTATGTGACCCCATTTCATACATTTGAAACAGAGTATGTCTATAGGTGATACTTTCTGTTCATTATCAATATCTGACACAAATGTTACTACAGACCTAGACTGCTTAGTATATACATAGTTTCCTGCTATAGCAATCTTTCTACTAACAAAACAATACTTTCAGTACCCTTAGAATCAGTTTGAACCATCCGTTTTCTTAAAGGAGCAGGTATAATCTTTTACCTTTGTCAATAGCTGCAACTTTTACCATGTTATTTTTAGTAAATTGATCTTCAGGAACTAACCATAAATTAGTTATATACTTTAAGTCATATAATTGTGATCTTACTGTTTTATTACACGACAAAGTCCAGCTAGGAAGCTTTTGAGTGTGTGCCTCTGTAGTAACACCAGATTTGGTAATTAATGTCTTTTTAACCTTATCATAGTCTTGCTACTCAGTTCTGTGTTCATGAAGGCTTTCAGTGGTTCTCCTGTCAGCTGAATCAATAAGATCCTGGCACTGCCGATTTGATCCCATTCTTCCTGGACATGCCTCTAGGTCCTTTTTCCTGATACTACTGTCCTTGGCATAGCCATTGATTTGGCCACTGCCCCCATCCCTTCAGATATGGTAGTGATGGTCTGCAGTAGCTGATCCACAGTTGTCCTTCTGGTAAACAGACCCACACAGAGCTGTACTCTTCAAAGGAAACAAAAGCTCCCAGTACACACTGCATGACTCTCTCTCTCTCTCCTTTTCCCACTATGATGTAACTTACACTAAAGCAAGCGAATCTTTTATCTTGACAGTAATAGGTGTAATCTTAGGACTTTTCAATAAATTATATGCCAGAAATGTCTCTGTTCTATACTTTTTTTTAATTTCTCCAAATGTTTATGGTTTCTAATACCTTGACAGGAATTAACTCCATTCCTAAGTCAGGGCATGATTAACGTTCCTGAAATTAATTTTGATTCAATCTTTGATGTTGTTACCAGTATGGAACAATAAATGTAGATGAATAATTTCTCTTAGAAAACCATGTTGCTTATTATACAAATAACTTAAAAATGTATGCCCTTGTCAAACAAAAGTCATAACAAGCTCACAGCCTGTGCCTTCAAACAGTTCCAAAATGCTGGATTATAATTTCTTTCTGTAAGTGTCTTCTTCCAGTTTATTCTACTGTTTCATTTCCAGAGTCTCTGCTCTGGACATTGAATCTTCCTTCAAGCATGGTAAACAAATGGTAGAAGAGTTTTCATCAGCCATCCATTTATACAGCTTTAAATGTGTAATTTATAGAAACTGTTCTTAGTAATACAGCAAATTCTGTATCTGCTCTTAAAGAAACATGTTTGACTAACATAAATAACTAAGGCAATCCGATCTAAACAAGCTAGAGACCTGCTACAACAAAATCGCCAAATTCGCCACAGGGGCATCCTACCGTAGTCACCACTGTCTCTCACTTGCTGAACTGGGCTGGCTTGAACTCCCTCACCTCCTTCAATGGTATCAACTCTCACTCGCCCACAAACTAGTAAACCATCCACTAAATGTCCCATCCCTCCATAATCTACTCCAACCCTATTGCACCACCAGACCACTAAGATCCAGCAACAAAAATCACTTGCAGATCACTAAAGTCAATAACTCTGCTGGTGAAGCACTATTCTCTTGCACCATAGCCAAACTATAGAACTCCCTCCCACCCACAATTACCTCCGTACCATCATGCACCCACTTCAAAACTTTACTAAAAGCGCACCTAAAAACATGCTGGCTATGCCCTTGCAACTCCCACTCTAATATCACCCACCCCATCCAACCACTACCTTTCTTTCCACCCCACTAACTACCTTGATTATAGCAAGCTCAGATGCTCATAAGCCCAGTACTTATTATACAGCAGGAACTTCTTATTGTAACATTTGTTAATGTCTGTTATGTACTTTGCAGATAAAGATTCTAGTTGTCTACTGATGTACTATGTTCTTCATCTGTAAATATGTTTGTAATTAATTGCTATGTTAATCAAATTGTTAATCGCTATGTAATCCAATGTAACTACTCTCTATTTTAACTGTGGAGCTTTTCTCCCCGGGCCTCCACTGAAAATGGACCTACGTCCAGTCGGACACTCCCAGTCAACAAATGTAAATAAATAAATAAATAAATAAATAAAATAAATAAATAAAGAAACATACTAAACTTGTTCAAGATGTGTTCAGTAAAGAACTAGTCAGGAAACTATTCAGAGAAGTCAGAAGTATAAAAACAGCTATCTAATGAAGTGTCCCATGAGGTATTTCCAGAAGTAGCGGTAGGTGAGCAGAAAAATGTTCATCTAAGATAGCCTGATGGGGTCTTGCACAGAAAAATCTGCCTACAGTTCATCTCCATGCTTATACCAAGAAATGGTCAACTGCAGCTTGTAACATACATTTCTGTCATACTACAGTTACTACTTTAAACGGGAACCTGTATGCTGATGTTGGATATATTGCTCATGTATTGTTGGTGAGTAAGTTAACCAAAATGGACCTTTCATTTGAACTTGCAAGTTGGATAAAGTATGGCTGTATAACAGAATCTAGATGGTTTCATGGGGTTGTGTGTACCACCGGAGTCCTATTTATTTAATCTATGTTTAATGGATATTGATTTGCAAAACATGATTTTTTTTAGCTATCTCTGCAGATGATGTTGCCAAAATTACGGTGTATGTTTTTTTGGCCTTTTTTCCCCTGCATCTTTTGATCATCAGTCTCCTGTAAGCGAATTACCCCATTTGTTTGCCATCACCAGGGTGAGGGTTGACAAGAGGAGGCCATCATTTACTCACCCATTAAGGGTGGCTCAAGATATTTTCTTTTATTAAATTCCTTACCCCTGCACATGCTTGGTGAAGTGCCAGGGAATGTTGTGCAACAGATGGTGTCCCCTCCCTTCTGCAAGAGGTATTCCCACTATTCATGCAAGCAGGCCTACCCTGTCACTAAAGCAAGAGCAGTGATTTCTTCAGTCTCCCCAATAGAAATCCCACCACCCAGTGTGGCCCCCGAAGAATGTGCAACCCTCCCCACCTCCTGGAAGAAATAAGTGGGCCATGCCTCTTCACCTCCCACACACCTAGCCACTCCAGTGTCAGTGTAACCATGCAAACCCTGATTTCCTGGAGTTGTAGTCAGTGCTCCACCCCAATTGGCTGGTGTTAAAGTCGGTGCTCCACCCTGACTGGCTGGTGTTGCAGTCATGCTCCATATTTATGCACCATGGAGCCAAGTGTAATTAGAAGCTGTCCTGATGATATTTGATGCCTGTAGTCCTTTTTAAACATATTACACAACTAAACCTTCAGCAAAAGTATAAACATAAATACCGATAATACTGAAAGTGTGTCCTTTGAAAAATCAGTAGCAAAATGGAACATAATATGGATTATAAAAAAGTAAAAGCAGGCACAAACAGAGCTGGACAATAAACTGCAGAATCCAAAAATGAAGAACCACAGTAGGTTATCCACAAGAAGTGTTTATTGGAAGGATGGATCCACAAAGCTTTCATTCCCTGCACAGTCAGGAACCTCATCAGAATAAAATAAATTCCTCTGTAATCAGGTTTAAATAAGTTTAAGTAATCACGAGGTCATAAAAACATGCCCCCTCCGTTTTCTACATATTTAATTAATGAATCGCACAACATAAAAAAGGAATGTTAACATTTTATATATAAACGGTTAAAATGCACTAATTGCATAAAATCTGTTAAAATCATCTCTCTAATGCTTTCAGTTTTAGAAAACATGCAAGTGAGAAGGATTCATTAAGTCCTGGCCATTGTAAAGCATTCAGTTTTAACTGCCATAGGGCTTCCTGTCTTTCTAAAGTAAGAGCCCAAGGACCTCCCCTTACATCTGGTACACTTACTTCCAATATCATAAATTTAAACATACGATCAGGAAATTCCATATTGTGCCTGGCCAGGGCGTTTGTCTCCTTCCTATTCATTATGTCTCTTATATGTTCATAAATCCTGTTCTTCAATTTTCTCTCCATTTTCTGTACATAAAAACAGGAACATTTTGTGCAATATGCGCAGTAAACAACCTTCTCTGAATTACATGTACATTTTTTCTTCATTTTTATAGTGATATTATTCATATTAAATGTGCAGCCCTCTTCAATATAGGTACAATAATTGCACATACCACATTTTTTTCATGGAACCATTCTGTGGTTTGCACGGTACATGTTCTAACATGTTTTTAATGGCCCTACCTTTCTTATACACAATGACAGAGGCATCACCTACTATATACCTAGTGTCTTTGTTTGTAATAAGTATGCTCCAGTTCTTAAGTGAAATATTAGCAACATTCTTACTACAATTATTAAAAATTGTCACAAAGGCCCAAGCAAAATGTCTCACCTCAGGTTCCTGTATGTTTAAGTTATCCTTAAACTGCAGATTTGCATTATGTTCTAGGGGTGTAGAATTATCCCCAGTATTACCAGCGTGGATGTCAAGTTCCCCTTGATATAACAACGGTTTGTAGAACCCTTTTTCTCTTTTATTTACTACTTCCACCATTACTTCAATTATTAAGGTGCAAGGGTAACCTCTCTTTTTGAACATCTCTTTCAAGACATCACACTCATCTAGAAACCTTTCAAAACTGGAAACCATCCATGTAGCCCTCGCAAACTGGCCCCTAACCGCAGCCTTCTTTTGTTTAAAAGGGTGGGAGCTGTTAAAATGCAAAAAACTATTTGAAAATGTAGGTTTCCTGTAGATTTCTGATTTAAACACCTTGAGTTCTTTGTCTTTGATCAACCTTACCTAGTTCAAGAGGTGGCCTAATGGTTAAGGTGTTTGTCTTACAAACACAAGGTGCAGGGTTTGAGCCTCACAAGGGATAATTGGCTAGGCTTAAAATGGCTCACAAGGGCAGTTAGCCTAGTACTAATCTATGAACCTATGAACCTATGAACCTTACATCAAGGTATGCAATCTCATCCTTGTTCACACTATGTGTAAATTTTAAGAAAGTGGTAGAATTATTCAAGTAATCAAAGAACTCCAGTATGATCTTACCCAGACCCCACCAAAAGATAAAAATGTCATCCAAGAACCTCATATAGCATGCAGAGTGGGGGAAGAATGGTGACAGAGATAAAACCTTCTTCTCCCACTGCAACATAACTATATTAGCATACGTCCCCCCACACGCTGAGACCATAGAGATACATTCAGTTTGCAAAACATATTCTTTATCAAAGAGGATAAAGTTATTATACAGTACAATCCTCAATAAGTGTTCAAAAGTGTTATTAGTTGCCTGTGGTATCCCCTTTTCCAGCGGGTATTCACAAAACCATTCTAGGCCAATACTATGAGGTATGACCGTGTAGAGATCTTTGACGTCGATGGTAATAAAATAGCCACTTTCATTATAGGCTAATACATTCATCCTCATTAAAAAATCCCAAGAATCTTTACATAGGTTAATTTCTTCTGCTAGAAATTACTTAAGTCTAATATCCTGGAATTTCACTATGGGTTGTGTTCTTGACCCACGAGCATCTACAATGGGTCTCATGGGGGGATCCTCTAGGTTTTTATGTAGTTCAGGTAAACCAAACATACAAGCTACTTCAGGGAGGGAGACTGTCATGAAATGTAATTCTTCTATAGAAATACTTCTTTCTATAAATAAATAATTTCATTTTTTATTTTTCTTAGAGCACCATTAGATTCTTTTAATGAAACTTTTTTGTATGAGCTACTTTCTACTATACTTCTCATCTTTGTATTATAAAGTTCCATGTTCATAATGGATATTCCACCCCCCTTGCCCGGTTTCATAACTCTAATTGTCTCATTGTTTTGAACTGATTTTAATAGTTCAACTTCATCCCTAGATAATTATGGAAAGAATGTTTGGGATGGTTATTACCTAAACTACAAAGGTTGATCTCACAGAGGCTCTTGAATAATTGCAAAGATGGATGTAGGGGTGGGTTATATGTACTAGACACATATAGGGGGTTTCTTGTTTATTCAACATTATGGAAAAGCATTTTTAAGTTCAACTTCCTGACATAAAGTTTCAGGTCTACAATTGTTTCACTTACATGTAATATTTGTTCTGGTACAAATAAAAGACCTCTTGAAAAAATATCACACAAATGTTGATTTACCATAACATTAGAATAGTTGAACACTTTAAAGTCTTTGGTCACATTTTCGTGAATCATGGGGAAGGGACTGTGTGTCATTTCCAGGGTGGAGTCTTCCCCCTGTAATTCCCTCTCATATTCTCCCTCTAATAGTTGTAATTGCCTCTCCCTTCCCAATTCGATTGGGGAGGCTTCCTATAGGGTTTGACCCTGGTTGTTCCTGGATTTCAGGTGTTCTGACCATCTCAATGTAGGGAATTCCTCTTGTTGGTCTAAAAAACATTATTATGGTTATTTTTAACTGGTGCAGGGTTATTCCTATTACCCCATTCTTGTGACCTGGGAGGTGGGGGTTGGCAGAGTTATTTGCATAATCAAGATCATAAACAAACTGAGGCAGCCACAATCTTTGGTGATTTGGACATTCTTGTGAATAATAAACTTTATTTTCTAATGTCATATTCATGACACATACAGTACTAAACTCATACCTATGGGCTATATAAGACGGGTCTGCTTCTAAATTTTGGCGATTCAAAACGTCGACTTTCTTAGGTCAAGACTATACAATTGAAGTTTTGAAACTTTGAAATTTAAATAAAAAAGCATAAAAACAACAAAAAACATTTTTAAATGTTTTTGTAGGGGGGCACAGCCCCCACTCCTGTTAATTAAATATACCAACTCCAATATCACACTACAGGGAAGAAAACTGTAAATATACTGTTCTGCACTGCATGGTGATCTCCATTTAAATGATTTGAAGTTTCAAAACTTAAATCTTATGATCTTGACCAGAAGAAAGTTAACATTTTGAAACTTCAGAATTTAGAAGTAGACCCATAAGAACACACAGCTAGACTTATTTTCTAATCAAGTTAGAGCTAAGCTAGGGTTTGTTTCAAATCCATGCAACAATTTACACATAAACAGAACTGAAAAAATACAGATGTGCTTAATTAAACTGATTACAGCATTAGAAAATCTAAGTTATGAACAAAGATTACACAAATTAGGCCTTTTTTATTGGCCTACCATCAGTTGAGGGATGCTACACAGAGTCTTTACTGCTGAATATTTATCTGAGAAGTTATGATTGATTATCTCACATTTGAACAAGCAGAGACTTATTACAACCTTAAACAAGAATGATAGATTAATTGTCTGGTTTCCAATAATAGGAACTTCTGTTGAAATAAGTTATTTATTTATTTATTTATTTACGTATGCACTGCTTTTGTTGCCCAGGGTAGTATGACTGGGCCGCAGTGGTAGTTCCTTTTTCAGTGGGAAGCCTGTGGAGAAAAGCTCCAGTCACAAAATAGGCAGTTTCATACAACAGACAAAAATGTAAAGCTCAAAGTTACAACATGGACATGCAATAACTGAAAGGCAGCTATCTTAGAATACATCTACAATCTGCAAAATATAGAGTCATTACATATTAATACCTGACAAACTGGCAGACACACTGAGGTTCAAACTGTCAATCTACAATTTTACATTTATGGGTAGAAGAAAATTATAGAGTTGGAGGTGTGAGGGAATTTGGTGGAAAACAAAGAGGAGGGGAGGAAATGCGAGCAGCGCACGTCTGTTAGGTGATATACATAACGTTGAGGTAGTTATAAAAGGTGAAGAGTATCAGTTGGAACTTTGATGGAGGGAAAAACTTATCAGGGGGTAAGTAGAGACAGTACAAGTGGCAGTAGGGCAAAGGGGTAGAAAACTGTAAGAATGCTGCATTGAGAATTTGCTTTGTTAAGATATACAGGGGCAATGAAGGGGTGTAAGTGCCAAGGTGGTTAGCCTGGGGGGAGCTGTTGTTTTAGCAATTTTTTAAATTTTAATAGGTTGTTTTTTTTTTGCCTGATGGTGGCTGGGATAGAATTCAAGATTTTGGATCCATAGTTTAAGTTCCGAGACAGACCAACAGAGTTGTGGGGTTTAGTTATGGTTAACAGGGACTTGTCTGTGCAGCGCATTGTCCATACAAGTGTCTAAACTTTCACTAAGGCTTGGAATGCAAGACAGCTTTGTGGTTTGTAGATTATATTGCAAACAGTTGCTAACTGGTTAATAGAAAGACAGAGTATCGAAGTTCCAGTCAGCCTAACTGTTTAAGGGTAGGCAGTGGTGGGATTTATCAGATTGCTAAATGGTGAATTTAGGTATCTTGTTATAGCATTGTTTATTCACTGCTAGTAGAGTTTGTTGAACTGTGATGTAGATGGGGGCAGCATATAGTAGCGAAGGCAGGACATTTACAAAGGCTATTGTTCTTTTGGCATTGCTAGTTAAAAATGTTTGCTACAATATAGGAGTCCAGTTTTTCTAAAGGTTTTCTTCATAGCTTATTGTATTTGAATATCAGACTTTAGGTGGTTATCTATAATGATATGAAGTAACTTTGCATAGGACACAAATTCGATTGGAGTGTTATTTGATGAGATGATACAGAAGTTATTTTTTGTGTAGGATACTGATTATGGTTTGAAAAGTAATAACTTGGTTTGGTTTTCTTAGTATTCAGATGGAAGTGAGAATTGTTGAGCCAGGTTTGTATATAAGAAAAAGCTTTTTGTGTTTTTTGCTGAAGATCTGTGAAGGACTCAGCTGTGGTTATCAGTGTAGCGTCATCAGCCTATGGAATGACAGTTGTGCTATTAATAGTCATGTAGATGCCACTAATAAAGCTGTTAAAGAGTATGGCACCCAGGATTAAGGCCGTGGCACTTCAAATGAAATGGACAACAATGGTGATTGTTTCTTCTGCCAATTTACTGCCTGTAGCCTGTTATAAACGCAGCTATGGAACCAGAAGAGGGAGGGGGTGTCAGGGTGTACTAAGGATAGTCTGTGGTGGATATTCTGATGGATTTACAGTATCAAGCATCTTAAACACGTCAAAGGAAAGACAGGAGACAATTTACAGAGTCCCTGTGAAGGCTGATATAAAGGGTCAAATTAAGGAGAGCTGTGGTAGTGCTGTGGGGTGGTGCATCCTGAAGTCGTGCTGGACAGAGGAGAGGAGGCTGTTTTCTATCAAGTGTTTGAGAAGCTGCAACAGTTTTACACTTTTCAAGTATTTTTGATAATGAAGAAGGAATGGCTACAGGGTGGTAATTATAGAATTCAGTGGAATCTCCTCATTTGTGTAAGGGAATAATTAGTAACTTATTCCAGATAATGGATGCATAGTTTTCTTGGGTAGACCTGTTTATGAAGTGGAGGCAGGGTACACTAAAGGGTCATCATGCTTGCTAACGTGTTCTGAGAGAAGACTGTCAGCAGTGAATGTGGTGGGTCTTAGCTTATGGAGTATTTTTTTGATAGTGGACATCGGAAGTGGGTTGACGTGCAAGAAAGAGATTTTCGATGATATTTCTGTTGGCATGGAGGGGTAGGTGGATGGTTGTTTACGAGGGAGGTGACTGAATGAATGAAGTGCAAGTTGAGTTGGTTAAAAATATGTTTGGTGTGGTTGGTGCTAGTAAAGGTTGTTTGCACCAGTTGGCCTGCAATTATTTATTTATTTTTATTTAATATTTGTTTTACCAGGATAATCTGCCTGGACAGCTGGTGTCCATTTTCAGCGGAGTCCTGGGGAGAAAAGCTCCAAGAATTTTCAGTGTAAATACATCGGCTATTAAACAGTGACAGTATAAAGCAACGATAATAGTTGGATAACAAGCAGTAGAAAGTTAACATACAAGGCAAAAAACAGTTAAATGCAAAACAATCTCATAGTACAGTCAGGAGATCACATGTCTTACAATAAAAGTACAAATGTGTGTACATAAGATACTCAGGAGTAAATATTTACAATATTTACAAAATGTACAATGAAGGTGACAGTATAATGTCAGCATTGGAGGCTTCAGGGGGTAGCCTGCCTACAGTGCAGTGAGGATTCAGGGGGGTCTTTGCAGTTACAAAGTGGGTTAGCAGTGAAGTGCGATTTAAGCAGGCCTTTGAATGTGGGTGTGTGATTTGTAACCTGAGGTCAGGTGGGAGGGCGTTCCATGCTTTTGCAACCTCAAGGGAGAAAAGGGCTTCTCCAGAGCTGTTCTTGCATGGACTGACTTCAGTCAGGGATTTGTTACTCAGTCATAGTTTCCTGTTGGAGTTGTGGAAGTTTAACATGTCAGCTATGGCAGGGGCTCTCTCAGGGTGGTATAGAATTTGATGAGCTATGATGAGTTGGGGGTAGCGTAGCAGGTTTGGAAATTCTAACCAGTGTAGTATAAGTAGGGAATGGCAGTGGTGGGAGTGTGAGCTAGCATTGGCAGCAAACCTAGCTATTTTGTTATAGCATTTGCAAAGTTTGTTCAAGTCAGATTTATTAATGTTGGCTAGAACTGGGGAGATGTAAAGTAATGTTGATAAGAGATGAGTTCTGGCTATTGTAGTTCTAGACTCAGGGGGTAGGTACTGTTTGCAGTGACAGAGGCATCCTATCTTTTTATTGACTTTAGAGATAGTCTGGGATATGTGTTTATTGTATTTAAATTGTTGATCAATAGTGACACCTAGCAGTTTGGCCTCAGCTACTGGGGTGATGAGGGTGATATTGGCTGAGAGGATGGTGAAGGTGAGGCCACTGTGCTTAGTTGGGTAGAGCAGCATTAGCTGTGGGTTTTTTGGTTTAGTATCAGTTGGTAGTTGTACAGCCAGTTCTCTATCTCAGTGAAGAATCATTGAGCTTTACTTTGTAGTAGACGGATGTTGGGTGCTGAGCAGATTAGGGTTGTGTCATCTGCATACTGGACAATATTGGCTTTAGTGGTTGCTAGGTGGAGATTATTTGTAAATATGTTGAAGAGAAGGGGGCCAAGGATTGAGCCTTGTGGGACACTGCATGTGACGGGGAGTGGGGGATAGGGAGTTGCCCCATTTGACAGATTGTGAGTGGTTGCTTAGGTAACTGTTAATCCATTGGAGGCTGGGGTTATCAAGGTTGAGTTTGGAGAGGCAGGTAAGCAGTTTGTTATGAGAAACTGTGTCAAATGCCTTGGATAAGTCTAGGAAGGTGGCAGAGACCAGTTTACCTTGTTTCCTGTGTGAGTTTATGGTATTGGAGAAGTTAATTAGGGCAGTGTTGATGCTATGGGATGGTCTGAATCCATGTTGGGTTTTTGATAGTAGGTTGTTGTTTAGTAGGTGGGTAAGGAGTTGGTGGTGGATACATCTTTCTAGAATCTTTGATAGGGGTGATAGGATAGTAATGGGGTGGTAGTTGGAGAGGTCAGTAGAGGGGCCGCCCTTGTGGAGGGGAATGATATATGACCTTTTCCACAAGGATGGGATGGTGCACATTGAAATAGCTCTATTAAGAAGTAGGGAGATGGGGTAAGCAATGGCCTTGGATGCAATTTGGAGATATTGGGTTGGTAGGTTGTCGGCAGTGAGGGTGGTAGGTTTGAATTTTGCTAAGAGTTTTTGAATGGTTGATGTTGGTACTGGGTTGAGTGAGAAGGGGGTGGAGTTAGTCTGGCATTTTGGGGATTGTGGTTGGGTTGTGGGTGATATATTATTCAGTAGTTTCAGTATGGAAGAGGTAAAGTAGTTATTGAAGTTTGAGTCTATGTCAAAGTCTGTACCTATGATGTTTGGAGGTGGTGTAGTGGCGTTTCCGGGCTGGACGATGTTGTTCACTACAACCCAGAATTTCAATGGGTTGTTACTGTGTTTCCTTTGTAAGGAAATGTAGTGGTTTTGTTTGTCCAACTTGACCTGCTTTTTTGCTTTATTTCTAAGTTCAGAAAAGGTTTGCATAGTTTCAGGTGTTTTATATTGTCACCAAATTTTCCAAGCTCTGTCCATAGCCTTGAGTAAGGTCTTTGTGGTGTTCTCTAGCCAGGGGGCAGGGTTACTGCATACCCTAGTTGTTTTGAGTGGGGCTAATTGGTTTAGGATGTCTAGGAATGTGGAATTAAAGTATTCTACTGCATTATCAAGGGGGGGGGGGGGTAGGGGAGCCCAGTTGCAACATTTTAGGTTTTCTGAGAATTGCTCTGAGGGGAAGTTTTTTTTTGGAGTGGGTTTGTAACAGGGAGGATGGGTTAGTACATTTAAGTTTGTGTCAAAGGAGAAATGTTGGGTTGTGGTCACTGAGTGAGCTGGGTAATGTCCCGCATAGGTGGGCAGTATTGGGGTGGTTAGTGAGGATCTAGTCCAATGTGGATTGTCTTTTGGTGATCTTGTCAATTCATGCAGGTGAGTGTATGGGTTGAGCAAAGTTATATAGGTTAATGTGGTTTGTGGCTGTTGGTGAGTGTATGCTGTTCCAGTCGATTTTGACATCGCCTAGAACTATAGTTTCTTGGGAGAGGGTGTGGGAAGCCCAGTGGAGTATAGATTCTAGGGTATTAAGGTTGTTACCTGGTGGTATACAGATGCTGAGTACATTTCTTTGTTTGTGTTGGTTTAGGAAGAGTTTGGTGAATAGGGTCTCAGCATTGTTAAATTTTGGGGTTTCTTTTTGAAGGAGTTGGACTTTTAAGTTAGATTTGTAAAGAAGGGCAATGCCTCCACCTCTCCTGTGAGCTCTATCTACTCTCAGTATATTAAAGTCAGGTGGGGTTATGGTGTTATCTTTAATATGGGGTTTAAGCCATGTTTCTGTAATGACCATAATATCTGGGTTGTATAGAGAGATAGCTGAGTGTAACTGTTCTATTTTGTTCATGATACTACGAATATTTAGGTTCAGTATGAGTATGTCAGTGGGTTTGTGTTTAAATGGGAGGTTGAGGTTGGGTGGGGCATGGGGGATTGTTGTTGGTACGGGGTTGGGCTGGATGTCCCCTCCTACTAACAGTTGGGCTGCAATGCTGGTAATGGTTTTAAGGTAGAATACTGTTAAGTAGTGATGTTTGAGGTTGAGGTGTTTTTTGGATTGTGACATGTAATGGATTGCAGAGGTGATTTGAAAGAGGAAAGCGTGATCGATGACTGGATGTGTGTTTGTAGGTATGGAGGGGTTTCTTATGGTGTGGGTTAAGGTGGGGGATTTGACTTACCAAGTTCTTAATGGGGGACAAGGTGGGGGAGTTGAATTAACAAGTTCTTAATGGGGGACAAGGTGGGGGAGTTGAATTAACAAGTTCTTAATGGGGGACAAGAATTGTTTGGGGTTCTTAGAATGTGTATTGTGGATTAAAGAATGGGCAACAATTGTTCTTCAGCAGGGTATTGATGTACAAGTAATGCCCACTGATAAACGAATCTGCCACTTCACGGCAGCATATCAAGTTGCTGTGGAGCTTGGACTGCAAAAAAAACTAATGTCTGCCATTATTTTATGCTAGCTAAGCAGCGGTTCTGCTGTTTAGCGAGCATAAAATGTAAAACAAAAAAAAAGGCGAGAGACTGTGTGTGTGTGAGAGAGAGAGGGAGAGAGAGAGAGAGAGATAGAGACAGAGAGATCGAGAGAGTGAGAGACAGACAGAGAGAGAGACAGAGAGAGAGAGAGACAGAGAGAGAGACACAGAGACAGAGAGAGACAGAGAGAGAGAGAGAGACACAGAGAGAGAGAGAGAGAGAGAGACACAGAGAGACAGAGAGAGATTGAGAGACAGAGAGAGAGACAGAGAGAGACACACAGAGACAGAGAGAGGCAGAGAGAGAGACACAGAGAGAGAGAGAGAGAGACAGAGAGATTGAGAGAGAGAGAGAGAGAGAGAGAGACAGAGAGAGAGACAGAGAGAGACACACAGAGACAGAGAGAGGCAGAGAGAGAGACACACAGAGAGAGAGAGAGAGAGAGAGAGAGAGAGACAGAGAGATTGAGAGAGTGAGAGAAAGCGTGACAATCATGTGTGAGTGAACGTGTGTATGAAAGCAGAGGAGACTGTGTATGTGTGGATGAGAGAGAGAATGGGCTGTATGAAAAATAGTTATTGTTTTAAGCACTATATTATTTTTTATACATGTTTGATATAAAATGCTTCCTCCAACATCATTAACATATACTGCAGCAAGTTTGAAACAATAGGCAGAGGAACTATTTTACATTAAAAATATATAAAAAAATATTATCAGTACTTAAAAAATAAAAAAGTAAGTAAAACACAACAATTTTACAGATCCCATTCTCTAAGCGCAATAAGGCCCTTCAGGGCGTGTGTTAATGTGTAATTAACACCCTTCCAGGTGTGTAGAAGCCCACCACCTGTGGCATTGGGCCTTATAACACCCCTGGGTGGGTGTTAATTACACATTAACACACCCTGTCAGGCATTATTGTTTGCTTGAAGTGCAGTGATGATTTTTACCAGATCTGATTGATTTTTTGGCGTGATTGCAAAGTTCTCTGAAGTTTTGGAGACTGGTGTCTGTTTTATTATGAATCCAAGATTTCCATGCTTTATCACTGTGACACACAAGCTGTTTAGTAGTTTTTGTGAGCCAAGGAATGGGGTTGAATTTGACTCTTTTGAGTCTGGCTGCGGCTAACTGGTTTAATATAGAGAGAAAGGTGTCATTAAAATCTGCAATTGTTTCATCCAGTGGGAGCATTTTCAATAAATGCTAGTTGCAATTGTTTGGCATTTTGATGAATTATCTTTGATAACTGAGCTAATTTGGGAACTGTGTTATAGGGGTGCCCCTTTTGGGGTGAATTGGCAATATTTTAAGAAAGATTGGGAGGTGGTCTCTCATAGAGTTTTGGAGGGTACCAGAGAAGATAATTTTACTTGGGTCAGATGTGTGACGGCCCAGTCAAGAATAGAAGATCTATCAAAGTGTTTACTCTACCTGGTTGGAGAGGTGATGAGGTGTGTGAAGTTGTAGAGATGTATGACAGAGGTAGGGTTAGCAGCAGAAATTGATTACCAATCAATATTTACATCCCCTATGATGATGTTTTTTTGGTTGATATTTTCAGATAGCCAAGACAGAAGGTCTTGTAAAATTGCAAGTTTGTGTTGCCTGGGAGAATGCAAGCAGTGATGACACAGATATTTTTGTCATCACTGATTTTTAAGATAGAAAGGAGTATTTCAGCATGACTGAAGGAATATGGCAGGGGTCTATATTATATTGTTGACAGCTGAAAATGACGACTCTGACTTGATCCACACCAAAATGTCGAACTACAAAATTAGCAAACAGCCAAATCACCGATTTCTTTCCAACAGAAAGAAATCGATTGACCAAACACCAACGCCACACAAAATCAATTATATTTATGTGGGGGGCTTCGCCCCACACCCCCCAACATGGAGAGCTGTTCTCTCCACACCCCCCTTTCTAAATATTCTATCTCCGAGACCGCACTAGAGTCATGGAAAGGGCAGGTATAAGAGAACGGCCAACCGATTTCTTTCCGTTGGAAAGAAATCAGTGATTTGGCTGTTCGCTAATTTTGTAGTTCGACATTTTGGTGTCGAACAAGTCAGAGGCAACATTTTCAGCTGTCGACAATATGTTATGGACCCTGTGGCAGACCAGGTATGCAGAAATTACTGCTGCGTTATATAGAACTATTATGCCCCATGCTTTTTGTGTGATCTGTCTAGTCACAAGATGTTACAGTCTTGGGGAAGTATTTCATTGTTCTTCATGTTGGGCTTTAGCCAGTTTTTGGTTAAAACCAAAATATCCAGTTGCGCAGTGTAACCTAAGCATTTACTTGATGTATTTCATTTATTTGTTGTCTTTTGTTTACCGCAGTGGTCCAACTGGGCACTCAGACCCATTTTCAGTAAAGGTCCAGGGAGAAAAGCTCTATTAAAGTTACAGAAATAACAAAAAAAATTACAAAATGTTATTGCTTGTACTTTGGCAGTTCATGTGCTTAAAAATCCAGGGGCTGGGGTGATTGTTTGAATAAGAACTATTACACTGAGGGGAGGTGGCACTGGGTGATTTGTATGGGAAAGTGGAGACATGAACAATGGACCCTGCATCCTAGGTTTGAGGGGCTATCACCAGAGAGGGTAAATGCTTTGACAGAGGTTGGGTAAGAGATGGGGTATTGAGGTTTGTAGCTATGTTTAAAACCAAAGTTAAAGAGTTAAGAATTATGTAGTTTGTTGAACATTTTTGCAGGATGATATAAGTGAGGAAAGATGTGAGTGGAGATGCTATGGAAAATGTGGTTTATTTGGGCACTGAAGTCCTTAGTGCAGATATTACATATGCCAGAGTGGGAGATCTCTGTTTTGTGTAAGGAGAAGTGATGCATGCTGAGGTTAGAAGGAGAGGACTAACACTGAGAGGAGGATGCTATTAAGTAGCATGGTCATTTGTTGGAGGGAGTACAGAAGTAAGGTGTCGCTCGCCTCTCTATGCACAGAAGATGAAGTAGGAGGGATAGTTCATTTACATGCTTTATTACACAGAAAACGCATCAGGGTGGATAGCAGCATCATAAAATATAAACGAACTGCATAACGGACAGCCCTTACACACATACATATTCACATCTCAACAGCTAACTACAAAATGGCAGTCAGGCTCACACGTGCTCAGTATTTATACACTTGTGCAAGCCCATGGATAGCTTCTTAAAGGTACAGACACACACTGATCTACATAAGAGATTGGAAAACGGGGCTATTATTTGTGGAAATGCAGTGAATATATCAGTAGAGGAGTGAAGCAGAGAAGTGCAGAGAGTTTTGTCAGAGGTTAGAGTTAGATTATGACTGAATAAGTTACAAATTAACTTACGAAACTTAACAGAAAATGATGAGTTGAAGTTGGGTTTAGTTCTATTTTTCAGACATAGATGTTGTTCAGTTAAACTGTAACATGTATAATGGACTTTAGTCATAGGTAAGTACTAGGCTAGCTGCCATTGGGGGCCATTTTAAGGTTAGCCAGTTTCCCTTGATAAGGGATTAAACCCTGTACTTCTTGTATATGAGGTAAACACCGTAACCAATATGCTATCCCCAAACCCCTTTTGATATATGATACAAGAGACCTGCAGTATTTCCTAGACATAGACATCAGAAGTGCTGAGCATAGAGAAGTACTCTCAAGAATGGAATAATGTTATATACTCAGACAGCAAAACATAAAAGTGATCATCTGAATCACATTTGATTAATAAGCTTTTACTGTAGTAATAATAATATGTATTCTGGCTCTGCACATTGAACTAATAAAATGAAAAGTATTGAGATTTATTTGCATTTGAGAAAGTATTCAGCATATAATAACTTGTTTTCTTGCTGAAGCAACGACCTGAAAAGCAATACTGAAAGCATAAACATATTTTGTAATCAGATGTCTATATTTAGGGGGTCTATATCATATATTCGAAATTCCAAAATGTCGAACACCATATGTTTGAACTTGAAATTTCAAATATTGAAAACATCGAATGCTCAGAATAGTGAATTTTTTCTCAGGGAAAAAATTTGCTGTTCCGAGAAACATACCCACAACACAAGCACACCAAAATAAATAAACCACACACATACAGTTAACAAAACCCAACCCCACACTAAACCACACATACATTATTAACTATCCACTTACCTTAACCCGCACAATAACCCTAAGGTCTGTAGCTATCGCACACATACCCTAAGAAAGTATACACAAACAAAGCAATTAATACACACACATGCAGTTAACAAAACCCAACCCTACACTACACCATACATACATTACTAACTATCCATTTACCTTAACCCGCACCCTAACCCTAAGGTCCATAACTCTCGCACCACAGTGGAGGAAATAGTGAAGCCATGGAATGGCCCACCGAAATCTTGCCCTAGGGAAGATTTCGATGTTCCGGGGCTTCGCTATTTTCAACATTCGATGTTGTGGGTTCGATATTTTAACATTCGGCATTTTACCTCTTCGGAATTTTGATATAGACCCATATTTGGGTATGTAATTCTAAAGTGGCAGAGTTTTAAAATGTTTGGCTCTTGTAGCCTGAATCACAGTTCAAAAGGTATATTATATGGTCTGATATCCTCTGCAATTGTGAGGTCTGAAATACATTCTGATAAAACTGACTGCATTTAGCCTTTGTCCATCTCAGTACTTAGGCCATCCTGTGTAGAACACATTACAACAAGGTGACAATAATATTCACTCATGTCTGTCCACTGCCTGATGTCTCTACTGGGTCCCTAAATTTTGACACCTACATAAGGTACTAGTAGGAACCCAAAGAGACACACAAGGAGAGAGGACCTGCAAGAGGTTCCTGTTACTGAGCCATAGTTGTAATATGTCTGCAGGTAAAATACAAACAAGAAACACCATTTAAATGTAACACATGGAGAACTCTGATTACACTGCAAAATGAGGAAAAATAACCTTCTAGCAGTGAGGTTCTTATATAAGAATCTTACGATAACACATGTTATTGCATGGTTCTTTTAAATGAACCTGGCAGTACCAGACAGGCCACAGATGAAATGAAGTGCGCCGAAAAACAACTAACAGCTTTAAAAAGCTGTTACGCGCCTTTCATTTCCATTCAGCCTTTTCATATTTATTTAAAAAGGGAAGGATTCTATGAAATAAAGAGGTAAATAATTGTTATTCATAAACTAATGGCTTATCATGTACTGAAAGGTTGTTTACACTCACAAATTTCACACAGATCTTTGAAGTTGTAATACACCCAATATTGCCACACAAAAGCAACCTAAAAACTGCATATACTGCAAAACATTACAATTACATTCTTGGTCACAGTTGTCTGCTATGTCTTTTCACAGTGGGCACAAAGAAACTCATATCCAAGGTGACTTTTTTGACATTTATTTGTTGAATACTAATCTAGTATGATCACAGAACTGATGTCAATTCTGTTTGTTAAGGGACTTAAAAATAAAACACATAATTCTATTAGTCATACTATAGGCGGTGTTTAAAATTAAGTACCATGATAAGTGTAGTAATGCTATAAATACTCAAACTGTGGGCAGAGATGAGGACAAGGTAAGACCATGATAAGTGTAGTAATGCTATAAATACTCAAACTGTGGGCAGAGATGAGGACAAGGTAAGACCATGATAAGTGTCATAATGCTATAAATACTCAAACTGAGGGCAGAGATGAGGATAAGGTAGGATGTGAAAACAACGTGCAGATCTTAAACAAAGAGCCAGTACAATATAATCCCTTCATTTTGGAGAACAGAGCACTGTATGAGCATCAGACAACATTCATGCTCCACATAAAATGTAAGATGCTGTAAACAGGTTAAAACAGTTCAGATTCAACTTTAAAAAAATGTAGTGACTGTGAGATAAATACAGAAGTTGAGATTACATATATAAAGCTGTCAACATAATGCTAAAGTCAAACTTAATTAACCACAATAGTCAAATAGCTAAGTGGAGTACAACCACTGGGTAAGGAAGCTTCCAGAAAAATCTTAGTAATATCAAAATTATCCTGAAAAAAAAAATAACAAAACAACTGAAGATTGATGAAACATAGGATTACAATTCTCCCACATAAAGTTTCTGCTGGACATAAGTCCACTAGGGCTGCTGAGTCAGAATCTGGAGGTCTTGTACGAAAAATGTTATATCTAGTTCACGAACAGAAGACAAACATCCAATGAATAAAGAATTCCAGTTTAAATTCATAGCTGAAGCGACAACACCCTGACTCAGTAGAAATACTAATTCACAGTCAGTGCTGTTTTAATTAAACAGTGTTGTACTCAAGACTGCTGCAGCAAAGCATTCAACATGCAGCATTCACAAAAGAGAAAATGGGCACATATTCAGCAGATGATAAGGTGATCCTCCATAAAACTATAAGCAGCAGAAGTTCCTGAGTCAAAACATAACAGCAGAATAAAATAAAACCCAAGAGGAAACCCATCATGTGGCCACACGCCACCATCTATGAGTGTTCATCTAAGGTCTGTAGGTAGGTATGTCACCCAGAATAATAATATAGTTAAAGCTGACCTTGGTGTGGGTGTGAAGTGGGTATGTGGGCTGGATATCCAGAGGTGCTATGCAAGATTAACATGTATCCTGTAATAGTCACTGCAGGAAGAGTAAACTACCTGATAAGCAGGCTAGGGCTAGGACAATAATTTAAAGGCCACAATCTCATGCAAGACACTAAGCACCAAGTAGCCCGGCTAACTCCTGGACTTGCAGGAAGCGGCAGTCCCAAGGAAACCACTTCTGTGTAGTCATCTTACTGAAAACAGTAACCAAAATATGGAGGACATTTTTCAAAATAAAATAAACAGTTGCATGCTGACTACAACACAGAATGAAGGGTGCTTTTCTGTTAATGGGGCGGCAGGTGAAATGTGTGGTTGATGTGACGCCACTGCTCCTTATGTTTTTGTGCTTCCAACTTTGGCTCCTCCTCACAGTATTATTCATTTTGTCACGTCATGACTGCTTATGTAATTCTTGTGTTGTGCTTGTCATCTTGCCTTTCTTGTGAGAGTGCTATTGATTTTGGCTCGGACGTCAGTGGTACTTTTTTTGTTGTTGTATTGGGCTTTTAATTTTACCTTTGTTGTTGAACTGTTACTGATTCCCTCCCAGTTCAGTGATGCTTCTACAGACAGGCATCTAAACATGCAGTGTTACTTCATAAAAATGGTTAACGGGGCAGCAGGCAAAAATACGACTTCAGAGCAGGAAGTGGAAGGAACACTTCCATTCAAAAAGTATCGACTAGAAAAGCTCCCTGATCTAGGGAAAGAAATTAGTCATTATTCATATTTAATTAGGTAATTTCTTTCAATGAAACAAATCCCATCAAACAGATTCTTACTGGAATTTTGTGCTTAGTGGTGTGTGGACATCTAGCTTAATGTAAGGTGTGGGGTTTGATTCTCACATGGCGTAATTAGATAGGCTTAAAAATGGCCCAGAAGGGCAGCTAGCCTGGTATTAATTTATTTAGGGGTGGGAGGTTGGCATAATGCATAATGCGTAAGATGTTTACCTTGCAGACAATGTACAAAGTGTGTGCTGTGTAGTCCACGACACACTTACTTGTGTGAACTACAGCAGTAACCTGCTTGTGGGTTATACAAATTAACACTTAACATGAAGACTTGAAAGCAAAAGTGATGACAAAACTGTGCAAATCAGTCCCCGTTTTACCGTAGATGGCAGGAAAGAGTCAGAACTGCCTTAATTTTTTTATTTTGGAGTCAGCTGTCCTCTGCAGCTAATGTTAGAGAGGGGCTTGCCTTGTGAGTGGTCACTTGCTTGAAAGTTTCATCTTGTTCTGTTTACCATATTACCAGATCTTGAAAGACAAGCAGATGCAAGACTTTCTGTATCAGAGACATTGAGCTGTTCTCCAACAACCATCTGGTACAGGTCACCAAATCCAATGGGGTACTATAAGCAGCACCGACTTCACATCAACTGCACATTTCGCCCGCTGCTGCATTAACAGAAAAGTACCGAATGAAGTTTGTACACTTCATACAAAACTAAAATTAAACTGGATATATTGTGTTCTTAAATTATAGAGACATCATGCACAAATAATAAATAAAGCCTGCAGTTAATTAGTATAGCCTATACCTAACTAGTATATAACCTTATTTGGAAATGTAGAATAGATAGGAATTGTGCATTACCAATAACACAAATCACCAACATTTAGAAACACCTCTCTTTGGTACAGCAGTTCCATATACACTCACTAATCTGTAGCAGCGTTCATCAAGTGCAACAACATGCACAACTATGGTGCTTTCACAAAAGCTTGACAGTGTGTATCCCATACAAATTTCAAGTATACTAACTTTCAGGTCGAATAATGCCATGTCCTGATGACACTCTGCCATGACAATCCCATGCCCCGATGATGCCCTGCCCTGACAATCCCATACCCCAATGATGCCCTGCCCTGACAATCCCATGCCCCGATGATGCCTTGCCCTGACAATCCCATGTCCTGATGATGCCCTGCCGTGACAATCCCATATCCTAATGATGCCCTGCCCTGACAATCCCATGCCCCGATGATGCCCTGCCCTGACAATCCCATGTCCTGATGATGCCCTGCTGTGACAATCCCATATCCCAATGATGTCCTGCCCTGACAATCCAATGTCCTGATGATGCCCTGCACAGCCATTTCATGCAATTTATTAACAGCCGTGTGATGCAGCGCATGAAGTAAGATTAATAAATGACACTTCATACAATTAGTTCACAAAAATTTTACAAACTAAGAGAAACTCTCAGTTATGTAGAAATATCAGTAGTTAACCATTACTTAGCCAGAACTTAGCTTCAGAGTATAAACTTGTAAAATGGTAAATCATACTAGATTAATTTCTGGAGGCAACAGGGTAATTGCTGCAGTTCTGAGAAAGATAAACATTATTGGTTAGAGTTCTAGCTGTTTTTCATTGTTACTTTGATTTTCACTGTTTATTTTATATTGCATGAGTGGAAGATCAATTTCAATCTTATTCTAAGACTCATTGAAGCTGCATTCCTCTGCATAACCTAAAACACGAACAAAGTGACATTTGACTCCATTTGCATCCAATAAACAGGAAAGTACATTTGCTCTTTTTCACTTAAAGCCACCTAGCTACTTAAATCAGTTTTGAGAGGTTGCCATCATTTTTATGTATTTTACTATTTTTTCTCCAAACTTGAGGTTGCAGCTATCAACTAAAGTCATTTTACAGTTTGCACTGCATTTCAAGTGGTTTCTCTGCTGTTAAGTGAAGTAACCAGGGTTGCTGAATTTATTTGTTGTATTTTCGTCATCTTTAAAGTTACAGCAAACAGACAGTTTTAGTTAGGTGTGTGAGTTATCTAGGGCTTGTAGTGGTTATCCAAGAGGCAGTAATGTAATTGCTGTAGCTCTGGAGAAGATAAATACTATTGGTTAGAGCTTTAGCTGTTTTTCATTGGTTCTTTCATTTTCCTATTTATTTTATATTGTATAGAGCAGTGCCATACCTCTCAACCTCTTAGAGCAAAACAATTGGACAAAGCCTAAAATAATGGGGGGAGAAATAGGGACAGATTTTAAATATTGCTTTTACAAACTTAGAAAGTTGATAGAATAATAAGTTTTGCATTAGCATTAATTTTCTGAAGGATGTGGAGTCTTAAACTCAAATATTTGACATTATTTAATGACTTCAGTCCTCAGCTATTTGCCAGAAAGGTACAGATTTTAGGAGGAACACACCAAAAATATGAGGTGAAAATCTGTGCAGTTGAGAGGTATGAGCTGCGCTTAGCACAGTGGAGTTGACACATGGAGTCCATTGATGCCGGCACTTCTAGTTGCATGTTTTCCTAATATAATGACTGCATCCAATCCCATCAGAAAACAGACCCTTGTCCTGTTATGTACAGGTGCAGCAAGCTGTGCGTAGCTGCATAACAAGCAGAGCTGAGCACCCTAAAAGTAGCTCGTAGCATCCCCTTGTGGTGCTACATTCTGCAACTTAGTCCACAGCTACTATAATGACCTCAACACTACTGTAATGCAAGGTTTCTAAGCTGTGCATATCACAATCACATTTAAATCCAAGTTAGGTACTTATCTAAATAAACATTCCTACGTAACTACAGTACTCACCTCTTAACCAAAAGTTGTGCAACTCTGTAAGTTTTACTTCACTGTGAAAAAATAGGTCAGTTTACTTGTCCTTCATTTGTTGCCAGCCTCATAGTATTGTCTTACAAAGCACTGTTGCAACTGATTTATGCTCACAGATAATGAAGTCTTACTAAACTCAAATGACTCTGACTGTGAGAGATGCAAATATTTAAGAGATATGCATGTCTCAATCTCACAAAAAAATAAATAAATAACACAGGCTGAAAGCATTGCACATACACACTGCATGCTATATACCCGACAATGGCATACAACGTAATGTCATATGTGAAGCTGTAAAGACATCCTTATCTAAATCTTCTAGACTCAGCAAAAATCAAAATCAAACATCACATCACATAATATGTCACCTTTAACAAAAAGTCAACATGAGACAGAGCCACATATTTAGTACACTAGACCAGTGCATAGTCAAAAAGGTTTTAGTGACTGGTGACTTCACAGTGAGACACACAGATTCTCCACTCACTAGGCCAGAACAAGACAGGATGACTAGTGCTGTCTTACAGTGTCAGTGGCTCAGCTGGTAGCACACTCACCTTTGATGCCTCCAGACCATAAGTATGTGGGTTCTATTCCCAACCCAGGTAGAATGATTATTTTTTCCAGTATTGACACTGCAGTGTAGCACACAGGGGGTGCTGCACTCCTAACAGTGCTGTCCTTTAGATGAAACTTTAAACAGAGGCACCAGCTACCTGAGTTAAATGATCCCAAGACACTTCTCAAAAAAACTCTTTGGATTTCCCCCAGTGTCCTGGCCAATTTTTCCTAGTTAATGTGAATACCTCTTTGGATCTCCCATGAAAAAGGCTGCTGGCCTAGTGGGACTAACCTGGACAGCAAAACATGAATGAATAAAAATAAATAAATAAATAGACAAATAGATAAATAAATAAATAAATAAATAAATAAATAAATAAAATAGTTGCTAGGATCTCGGCCAACCTTTGCACCAAACCAATGTAATTCTGACATGGTAGTTGTGTAATGTGAGGATGAATGACTTGGGCAAAATACCCTGAGGGAGTTGCAAACAACTATGTCTGAACTCTCCTTATTTTATGTCTCAATGCTGGCAAGACCCCAGTAATGAGCAGAATACTCCCTTCTCCTTGAATGATGCCTGGCTACAAAGAAAAGATGATCGGCTTCCACAACTGGTTAATAATGAGTGTCACTCTAGGGGGATCCAGTACGTCAGCACTGAATGGGATACATGACAGCTCTACTTGCTTTGCAAGGTGTGGTCTGTACATCTTGTTTAAAGGGTTTTACATATTGACTAAAGCCCTTGCTGCCCTCAGAGTGTCTTTTTAGGCAAAGTTCATTCACTGAGCATTCAGGTACAGCAAACATATCAGTAACACAACAAAATCAAATTAAGGTGGCTCTGCTGAATGCCAGAAAGTTAAGAAGAGGCTACCAAACTTGAGACACTCCTGTGTTTGGAAGGAACCCATATATAACCCGCTTTAAATGCTCAGAAAGCACTTACTCCATACCCATGGCAACAGTTGGGGTGGGGGTGTCCATAGTTGTCAGATACCATATCACATCTAGACAGGTTCCCAAAGATCCACAAATAGAACATCTCAAACTTCATAACCACACTAAAGAAAATCAACTATCAGTTTATTGGCTGTTACATGAAATCTCCCGTGACCCCGGAAGTTCATGTCAGGTTCCTAAACATCATGGATGAACCTCTCATAACCAAGAACTCCATCATTCTGAAAGACTTTAACTACCCATCAATTGACCGGAGTACCTATACCTCCAATGTAGGATATGCACAGAAAGTTTTAGATCTAATAAAAAAAACTCAGCAGACCAGATTTTAGTAGCCCAACCAGGAGACAAAATGTTTTTGACCTGGTACGACCTGTGATGTCATGATGCACATCTTCCCTGGTCACTCCCCCTCTGATTAAGACTGTCCATAAACTAGTAGGAGGAACTTTTTCTGTCAAAGTGTTTAAGTTTCCATCTATGACTAGACATTAGAAATCCACCAAACCACATCAAAATAAGGAGGGCTTGAAAAATGTAAGGGATATTTATACATCAGAAAAACAAATAGCTAAGCGGAAAGGAAAATAATCCTTATTTCATTTATTCATCAGGAAAACAAACAGCTAATCAGGAAGGAAAAGAACCCTTATTTCATTTATACATCCAAAAAACAAATAGCTAAGCGGGAAGGAAAAGAACCCTTATTTGTAAGCAAAACGGCACAGAGTGTGGCATCATTTACTGATAATCTCATATAGCTGGTGCAGTACCAAGGATGCTTTGCTGTGTTGGCCCGATATGTAAAGAGTTAATGTATAGATAAAGACCCAAGTTCAGGCCTACTCATACCTCCCTGCTCGGTCAGTCTAGGTTAATGTTAATGTGAGTGACACTGTTAATATTGATATAACTATTAATGTACAACCATGACTACATGTGGTGTAACACTTGGCAAGAATAATATCATATTTAAATTTATTTGTGCAGTTACTTAGGTGAGCTTCTTGCAACATCATTAAACAGTGTAGGTAAATACACCTTATTTGTTAGTCTTAAAGTCATTAGTGTGATTGTATTTGTGATATAAACTGTTAAAACATTAGCTTTCTTTACTGTGTTAAATGTTTAATATATCAATTTATCAGATTAATCTAAATGGAAGTAGAATAGATTGATTAGTTTAACACTGTCATGGTTGTAGCGTTGAACACAGTTATCATAGCTCATGGAGGAAATAGTATGTGCTGTTTATTGGTAAGATCAGTTTCGCATTTAACAGTTCTACATTGTGAAAGATCAAGTTGTTTTATTTTAAACACCAATAAATAAATGCATTCAAAAAGTATCTAATTCCCCAGAAATCAGTATATTGGAATTAAAAGACTTCAGGTGCCTAGATATTTTCAAATTCAATGAAGAAATCTTGAATTTCATTTATAACAACATCAACCAAGACATTGCCTCAGCAGACACATTAGCAAAGGAGATTTATTCTAAATTAATTAAATGTTTACAATTGTTTCACAATCTTTTGGGTTGATGAACTTGCTCCTAAGTTGTTTCTGGTTGAACTCTTGCTTTCTAGTGGCTGTCTCTTGAAAGAGACATTTTTCTGCGATGTCCACAGTTTATAGCCTTTAGAAAGGCTGTTGTTAGCTGTTATAAAAGCTGTTCGTTAACCCTAATGTGAGCTGTCCTTTCTGTGTGTTTCTTTTCAGTGGTCTCTTGGATATTTATGGCTAAGAGCTTACTCCTGGCTCTGTTTGTTGTGGGGAGCTAGGTGCCTATGTAGCTCTGCCTGGATTAGAATAGTGAGCTCTGATAAGAGCTATTGTGGCCATGTGATGCCTGGGGAACTTAGCAAATGGTACATTTTAACGTCCGTTGGCACATGGTGTTCATTTTTTCCTAACTTGCAAGGTATGTACCCTCAACTTTATGCTTAGTTTTTTGTAGTTTTTTTTTTTTTTTTTTTTTAGTTTTTTTCTACTTTTTTGTAGTTTTTATTTTTTTGTAGTTTTTTGTATTTTTAAAAAAAAGCTGCTCAGGTTACATTCCCTTAGCAAACGGTACATTTTAACGTCAATTGGCATGTGGTGTTCATTTTTTCCTAATAACACTAAAGATTTAAAACTCAATTTAAACCTAAACCCAAATTTCTGTTAAGTGCTAGCTCTCCCAGAAGAAGAATCAACGGAATGGCCACAGCCCAACCAGTCTCGAAAGCACCGGAAAACTCAGTTTCATGACAAGCTAAACCACCCTAAAAGCAACTAAGGGTCCCTAACATAAACAACCATCGAAAATTCTCCCATTCCTCCCACGGGCCATTCAGAACCAAAGTTAAGTTTTGGTGTATATTACAATTCAATCTGACATGGGGTGGTAGAATGTGGTATAATATAAAATAAAATAATGGAAATTATTACATTATGTCACATTGTTTCATAGTATCTTATTTTGTCTTAATTCACTCCACTGTTTTCCATTCCGCTTCATTTCACCACATTACTCCCCACGCGGTTCAGGCACCATGACTATGGTGAGATCAACATGTTTCACTTTATGTTAAAACTAAAATTAAAAATCAATCTGATGGGGGGGGTGTAATGTAATATAAAACAATGGAAACAATTTCATTGAATTGCATAAGTTTATATTATAATATAATATATTATATGAAATTAATTCACTTCACAGTTTTCTATTTCATGCTGGTATAACATGTCCATTTATTTAATTTCATCAGATCGTATCACATTTATTTTTTTGCTATCTGGCCACATCCATGGATTTATTAGATGTGAGTTTTTATGTTAACGGGTTTTAATGGACGGTTCTACCTTAGCAGTTCTCTGAACTCCGCCGTTTTTAACTTACTTTCTACACTTATCTTTCGCACATGTGGAAGAAATAAGGATTCAGTAGCAATACAACTTTATAGTGTGGATCAGCGCATTTCACCCACGGCCCACCCACAGAATCCCCTCCCTCCCTCCCTCCCTTTTTATCTTTTTTCCACCTTTTTCATTTTTTCCACATTTTCCATTGCTAACCACTTTTGCATTTATTCCAACATTTATAAGGACACTCTACCACAAGAAAAAGCTGTCTTAATACAACCCCTGTAAGGACATATCCCTCAGTGCACAAAACACACAAATATACACATTATAAATCCCCACACAATGTAGACATCACTGCTTCACTGCTCTAATCTTATTTCATTCATAGTTTAGATTAATGCGCCTCATTTTAAAGTTAAGACTCAATTCGACCCAACGAAGTACAAAAAAAAATCCCTAAAATGATTACAATAAATTGCAGTGTTTGTATTATATTATTTTATGTCACTTTACTGTCTTTCATTACAGTTCGCTTTATCAAGATTTGGTAGTGCTTTTCATTGTATCGCATTTGAATGTTACTTGCTGGATACATAAATTCAATAAAAAAATTTTTTAATGGTGTTGTGACTTTAAAGGAACATAACATCTTTACACTTTTAACACAATTATTTTGCTTGCAGTTACTTGAACTGTTAATTAAGTGGTTTAAACAGTTAATGCATCAGTTAATTACTTAGTTTAATTTTATTTGCAAATTGGATAATGGTCTGCTGAAAAATGGTTAAAGAGGTACAGTTACAAGGAAAATCATCAGGTCCACCTTCTGTTTTCTGCTTGAGGATTTCAAGCAAGACACATCACCACCTCAGAAGGAACAGGAGTCTCCAAACAAGTCCAATAAATTACAGACTACATTTCAGAACAGAAGACAACGCCCACCAGAAGCATCCACACCTGATAGGCCAGACCGGATCCCTGCCCCTCCCACAGGGGCATAAAAACCCGCACACCACCAGCTCTCAGGTCATTCTGACCAGCGCTTGGAGAGGAAGCATAAAAGTCCTTTTAAGAGCTAAAAAGAAACCAAAAGGTATAAGATTTGAATACAGTGCAGCCCAGAACAGGGCACACTGCACCATTCAGACGAGAAAGAGGACAAGCCAAGCAGAAACACAAAGCGCTTTTCAGGGCTCTCTGACTAACAAAAACCAGGGAATAACAAACAGCTATTTTCAGAGCTCACAGGACAGAAAAACAAGGAAATAATCCCAGGCATCACATGGCCACAATAGCTCTTATCACAGCTTTCCATGAACCAATTTTGGCCCACAGTAGCAGGGGCACAATAGCTCTTATCACTATTCTAATCCAGGCAGAGCTACATAGGCACCTAGCTCCCCACAACAAACAGAGCCAGGAGTAAGGTCTTAGCCATAAGAGACCACTGAAAAGAAACACACAGAAAGGACAGCTCACATTACGGCTAACGAACAGCTCTTATAAGAGCTAACACCAGCCTTTCTAAAGGCTATAAACTGTGGACATCGCAGAAAAATGTCTCTTTCAAGAGACAGCCACTAGAAAGCAAGAGTTCAACCAGAAACAACTTCGGAGCGACTTCATCAACCCAAAAGAGTGTGAAACAATTGTAATTATTTATTCCTTCCCCCAGGGCAGGCTACACTCACTGAAGTGTCAACACCTTTTCATTTGTTGTTTTTACATAATTAAATGTGTAAACTTGGAAATCTCATCTAGATTCAAATATAATGGGAAGTCTGAAAGCAGCAACTACAAAAAAAAAAAAAAGACATGTTCTGCAAAAGGTGAAATGTTTAATAATCACAACGCTTTCAGATACATTCCTTCTTCACTGTTAAAAACAAATTAAAGTCCTATTAAATAGTACATTTAAAACAGTCATGAGACACAACCTAGTGACTATATATTTAATTTGATTTTAACACTGAAGAAGGATTGTATCCAAAAGCTTTGTTGTTGTGATTATTAAACGTCAGCATTTCAGAGCTTGTCTTTTTTTGTGAATTCTGTATGTGGCTTGAGTTGAGCTTCTGCTTAACTGTGGAATTGATCCTGTTGGCTCCTGTTGTGCTTTAAATTTGAAAGCAGGCCATCATGATGGGCCGCTGTTATCAGTAAAAATCTACAGTAAAAGTAAACAACAGTGCTGAAGCTCACCAAACCAAAAATGCAAGGTCATCACAGTGGAGTCTTTATTCTGAACAATATGGACCAGCTATACTTAAACTCTGAACAGATATGATACCACAGTACTTACCTTTGAAGGCTGGAGTTATGTTTCTTGTAATGTGGAGGTCGCTGTCATAAATGTGGCAGATTCCGTTGAGGAACACATTTGTCTCACACTCATGGGAAAAGACAGGGCCACAGACCTGCGTAAAATGTAGAAATACCCCACATCAGCTCAATCAATCCAACGTGCAAGTCAGCAACAGCAGTCAAAATGTACAAGCATGGAACACTCACTTTCATGTTTCATAACTAGAACATGGAACAAACTTTCATTTTACTTCAGGATTTATTAGCCAATATCCTAAAATATGGATTGTCGGTGCAGGACTGCAATAGAACTGTTTTTCAGATTTATGGAAGAATTTTTTTTTCTCAACAGCGTGTTAGGGTCTACCTTTTCCTTAATTAAGACCATGTTCTCATCTGTGAGGTTAGATGAATATTTGCATGAAGATGGGACAAACTCTCTGGGCATCTATTCTTTCCCAGATAAAAAGGGAGATTAAACATTAAAGCAGGGAGAGAGAACTTTCCATATGATAAAACAAAAGCTACAGAAACTAAATAAGGCTCACAGTCTGAAGAAAGGAACGTTAGATTGTTACTCTGATAAAACACTGCTGATGGTGAATGAATACCCAGCTGTCTGCCCAGATTAGAAGTGACAAATAGGAGGGACTTACTGAAGAAAGCCAGTTAGAACTGACCTTCCAAATCTAGTCCTGTCTCTAGACTGAATATCCACTCTAGAATATGTTTGAAACTGTACAAGGAATTGACCAGGTCACACAGATATTTCCTGAAGCAGAAAAGCTGAAAAAAATTGTCCTACCGGCTGATCATTTTGAGACTCCAGCACTAACTGTCTCTCCAACAATCAGCAGTTCTGCTATTTAATTTTTAGCTCCCACACTCCACATAAGTATATCTCCTGCCATTGGGTGCGGTGACTTCAAGGCCCTGGTTAGGACAGTGCACCTAGAGTCAACATCTATAAGTCTGATGACATCTACTGAATAAATAAGAGTTTAAGGACAGGAAATAAAGAACAATTCAACAACATTCAGGGATATGAAAGTATATTTAATTAACTGGCTTACAAGGAATTTCAACAACAGACACTAGTTGGAGGGGGCATCAAAGCAGGAAATGGGAAGTTGACAAGTATTGGCTGCAGAGGATTCATTCATGAATGAACGGGAACAATGAGTGTCTGAATGTTATGTCTGATATTTGGAGTCTTCCACAATCAACAAACTGGAGACAAAGAATGACTAAATTGCAGAACCTCAGAAGTCTGAATCCCATAAGACCAGTGTGGCAAAGAATGCCTAACATCTGCAGTCATGGTCTAAAGAGTAGTGCATGGTGAAAGTGTGAGCCACTGATGAAGTAAATGTCAAATAAGTATCAACAATGGAAACATATGATCCCTGTGGAGTGGCCTTTGACAGCAGGAATTTGACATGGATGGTTAATTACCTGACAGCAAGAAAATGTTGTTACCTGTCTACCTAAAAATGGTTTCCTAAGGAGATGGGTGAGTGTTGTGTGCTCCAGAACTACAATTTCCTCAGGTAATCCCTGAGATGTTACTATGCAATCGGTGTCTGGAAATTTTACTTTTCATGGGGATTCTGCCAACAAAAACCGCGAGGAAGATGACTAGATTAGACTAGTCTAACGACAGTTGTGGGATCACCTAATATTCAGACTTTGTGAAAAAGTATATAAGGTTCCCTACAAACATGGGACTGAATCTCTGAGATATTGTAATCAGAAGAGACAGCCATCAAGTAAAACTTCAGAACTGCTGAATTAGCAGGCATGAACAGGGTACGGCCAAGGCTGCCAGTCATGAATTTAAGTCTCAGGAAGTAGGTTAGTTCTTCAGTGGTGTATAGAGATGCAGAACCCTGTGAGGAACTGCTTTACCAGCTGGTATTGTGATACAGTTGTGTCCTCCATAACCTTGTGATAGGCAGGGATGTTAAGAGACATGCACGCTCATCATGGAATAGCTGAGACACAAATGATACAGGGGTCTGAAATAATCCAGAAAAAGATGTGCAAACTAAGTTACTGAGATGACATATCATACCTCTCAAATTCTTACAGCAAGAAATCTGAACAAAGCCATTAATAAAAGTGGGACAAAGTCCAAATATAGGGACAACTTTTTAATATTGCACTTACAGACTTAGAAAGGTGATAGAATAACAGATTTTGTTTTTGCATGGATTTTCTGAAGGGTATGATGTCTGAAACTCAAATGTCTGTCATTATTTTTTAACTTCAGTCTTTAATGATTTGCCACTAATTTGCCAGAAAACCACAACTTTATGAAAAACAACCAAATATATGAGGCAAAAATCTGGACATTCTGTGAAAATCTGTACAGTTGAGAGGTATGCATAACACATACCTGTACCCAGGTGGAGAACCTCTTTCACTTAATAAAATAAGACTAACAACTCGGGGTTTTTCTGCATGTTTCAGTGGCTTCTGAGAGCCTCATTGTATGATACAGTGGGTGATAGAGAGAGCCTCATTGTATGATACAGTGGTGGGTGACAGAGAGACTCATTGTATGATACAGTGGGTGATAGAGAGAGCCTCATTCTATGATACAGTGGTGGGTGATAGAAAGAGCCTCATATTATGATACAGTGGGTGATAGAGTGAGCCTCATTGTATGATACAGTGGTAGGTGATAGAGAGAGCCTCATTGTATGATACAGTGGTGGGTGACAGAGAGAGCCTCATTGTATGATACAGTGGTGGGTGACAGAGAGAGCCTCATTGTATGATACAGTGGTAGGTGATAGAGAGAGCCTCATTGTATGATACAGTGGTGGGTGACAGAGAGAGCCTCATTGTATGATACAGTGGTAGATGATAGAGAGAGCCTCATTGTATGATACAGTTGTGGGTGACAGAAAGAGCCTCATTATATGATACAGTGGGTGATAGAGAGAGCCTCACTGTATGATACAGTGGTGTGTGATAGAGAGAGCCTCATTTGATACAGTGGGTGATAGAGAGAGCCTCACTGTATGATACAGTAGTGGGTAACAGAGAGAGTCTTATTGTATGATACAGTGGGTGATAGAGAGAGCCTCATTGTATGATACAGTGGATGACAGAGAAAGCCTCATTGTATTATACACTGGGTGATAGAGAGAGCCTCGTTGTATGATACAGTGGGTGATAGAGTGAGACTCATTGTGTGATACAGTGGGTGATAGGGAGAGCCTCATTGTATTATACAGTGGTGGGTGACAGAGAGAGCCTCATTGTATGATACAGTGATACAGTGATAGGTGATAGAGAGAGCCTCATTGTATGATACAGTGGGTGATAGAGAGAGCTTCATCGTATGATACAGTGGTGGGTGACAGAGAGAGCCTCATTGTATGATACAGTGGTGGGTGACAGAGAGAGCCTCATTGTATGATACAGTGGTGGGTGACAGAGAGAGCCTCATTGTATGATACAGTGGGTGATAGAGGGAGCCTCATTGTATGATACAGTGGTGGGTGACAGAGAGAGCCTCATTGTATGATTCAGTGGGTGATAGAGGGAGCCTCATTGTATGATACAGTGGTGGGTGATAGAGACAGCCTCATTGTATGCTACAGTGGTGGGTGACAGAGAGAGCCTCAGTGTATGATACAGTGGTGGGTGACAGAGAGAGCCTCATTTTATGATACAGTGGGTGATAGAGGGAGCCTCACTGTATGATACAGTAGTGGGTAACAGAGAGAGCCTTATTGTATGATACAGTGGGTGATAGAGAGAGCCTCATTGTATGATACAGTGGATGACAGAGAAAGCCTCATTGTATAATACACTGTGTGATAGAGAGAGCCTCATTGTATGATTCAGTGGGTGATAGAGGGAGCCTCATTGTATGATACAGTGGTGGGTGATAGAGAGAGCCTCAGTGTATGATACAGTGGTGGGTGACAGAGAGAGCCTCAGTGTATGATACAGTGGTGGGTGACAGAGAGAGCCTCATTGTATGATACAGTGGTGGGTGACAGAGAGAGCCTCATTGTATAATACAGTGGGTGATAGAGAGAGCCTCATTATATGATACAGTGGGTGATAGGGAGAGCCTCATTTTATGATACAGTGGTGGGTGATAGAGAGCCTCACAACTATGAAGGCAGAATTGTGGCAGAAAATAAAACAATCACAAAGCATTCTATAACTATATTAAGAACCTCCATGGCAATACACAGGTTTGCTCTGAGATACTGCACAATGGTACTTCATATACCCAGCCAACAGATATTGCCAACATACTGGCCGGCAGAGTTAGTGCCAACTTTATCTCACAAAGGCACCTCACAGTATATGTACATGGTGACTCTGCCAATGAAGGCACCTCACAGTGTACGTACATGGTGTCTCTGCCAACAAAGGCATCTCACAGTGTATGTACATAGTGTCTCTGCCAACAAAGGCATTTCACAGTGTATGTACATGGTGACTCTGTCAATGAAGGCACCTCACAGTATATGTACATGGTGTCTCTGCCAACAAAGGCACTTCACAGTGTACATACATGGTGACTCTGCCAATGAAGCACCTCACAGTGTATGTACATGGTGACTCTGCCAACAAAGGCACTTCACAGTGTATGTAGATGGTGACTCTGCCAACAAAGGCACTTCACAGTGTACATACACGGTGACTCTGCCAATGAAGCACCTCACAGTGTATGTACATGGTGACTCTGCCAACAAAGGCACTTCACAGTGTACATACATGGTGACTCTGCCAATGAAAACACCTCACAGTGTATGTACATGGTGTCTCTGCCAACAAAGGCACCTCACAGAGTACGTACATGGTGCCTCTGCCAATGAAGCACCTCACAGTATATGTACAAGGTGTCTCTGCCAACAAAGGCACTTCACAGTGTATGTACACGGTGACTCTGCCAATGAAGGCACCTCACAGTATATGTACATGGTGTCTCTGCCAACAAAGGCACTTCACAGTGTACGTACATGGTGACTCTGCCAATGAAGGCACCTCACAGTGTACTGCAACACAGGCATGGTCACACATGCAAGAACCACCATGAAGGTCACAATGGCCATCATGATAAGAAGACATTGCATCACCATACAAGCTGTAAAAGTCATCACTTGTTTCAGCAGAAGTGTGAGGTACTCATGGGTGTTCAGTTCTGCCCAGGTGAATGCAGTTCTTATGACAGGTTTAAAGGAGACTTTTCCAATTTAATGTAGATGTTCAAGGCCTGCAATCATAGAAGTGTCATAGACAAGGACTCCACCAGGAAGTGTTTTAATGGGTCCATCAGGAGCTAGTCATCCAGGTAGCAGAACAAATAAAAGTACTGCTGTGAGGCATCTGCCACCATGACTAGCAGTGCAGGTGCAGAGGAGAAATCAAATAGTGGCATTTTGTATTGGAAGTGGTGTCCATCCACAGTGAACCAATGTAATCTCCTATGTGAACGCAAGGCAGAGACATAACAAAGGCATCCATTGTTTTCTCTAACACTATCGACATGCCCTCTGTCAGTAATACGACCCTGTGAAAATTAACTGTCTTAAACGTCACCCTTCTGATGTACCCAGTGATCTCACTGACATCTAGCATAGGGCAGACTTTTCCATTTCTCTTTGGAACTAATAGGAGGCAAGGTAAATCCCTTGATATTGCTCTCCAAAGCAGAGACTGCCTGTATGGTCTCCTTAATGAGTACAGTCTGAGCTTATCCCAAGAGTTTTGTTGAGATAGCTTGATCTTTGAGTAGACCTCTTTTGGGGGAAAGACTTAAGAGGTCCAAGATGTGGATGCCCATGACTACACTGAGAACCCACTAGTCCTTTGTGATTGCTGTGCAAGCTGGGTTTATTTCAAAAACTCCATCCCTGATGCAGATGTAGAATATAGTCATGAGTGTGATACTGATGGATTCAGTCTCCTGAGATGTGTGGTCTGCAGAAGCAGTGGATGCAAGAACGTCTAATGTTTTGGGGCTCTCTTTAGTCTATGAAGGTGCTTACTTCTTTGTCCTTGAGGGCTGGCCAGATCTGGAAAAAGCTGCAGAGCCCAGGAGTGGATCGTAGAGACACTTCACACTGGTAAGTTAAGGAGCTTCTGCAGGAGCAGCACTAAGTAAAGGCCTCCTTTCTTAAAAGCAGAGAACCTCAGCCCCTCAGCCATGTCCTCCTTTTCAGGTACATACCAGAGGCTGCTGTCCTAGTAAATTTACTCTTACAGCAGGCCACCTGGAAAGCTACTGTAGAAAGTATGGCAAGGATCCTAATCAGATCTTCCTTTACCCCCACATAAGGGAGGGTTGAAACCTTGTCCAAAGCTTGATCCACTAGGGGGACTAGAAACTGAGTAGGTAAGAAAGCTATCTGAGAAATCTAAGCCTCAGTATGGCACAGAAGACAGCCTGTTATCATGTTAGAGGGTGGAATATATTGTGGTATTTGGGACCTATGCTGGGCAACATATATGACACATGAGTCAGCGCTATCATACATAGACAGGATCTCAGCCTATTCAGAAATGGGGATTGTAGTGGGCATCTGCTTTCTTCTGAGCAGGAGATTTGGTGTTTAGAGATTCTTTGAATGAGTAACCAAAAGCTCTTCCTTCCTCTCTAGATATTAATTTAGATATTATGCATGGAAGGTCAGAGGTCCTAGACCAGCCCATGGATGAGTTAATGAGCCTGGGGTTTTCTCTGAAGGAGAGATCATCCAGGGAAAGCTATATGGAGGGGGGAGGGGAGCGTATATGTCTTGGAGATAAGGATATCAGTATCCTCGGAGTCCCCGTCCCAGAATTAAAAGGGAGCAAGAGAGACACAGAGAGATTACCCCAAATGTGGATTCCAGGATAGTCCACTTTTGGCCAAGGCTCCTGGGGTCTAATGTGTGATGATCAAGTAATGGAAGTCCACTCATTGGGTGCCTGTACTGTGGGATGTGTACAACAAAGGAAAAGTATGACAGGGAGGGGTATGTTGGACCTGAGTTGGGGTCAGCACATGTATCCTAAGGGTGCCCTCCAGCATCCATGAGGACACATGACATTAAATGTGAAACAACTGTCTGACATCAAGTGCATGTCTTTGAAACCATGGTATGTTAGACTTTGGTAGTCAAGTCCTGCTGGACTTAGCACATGTCTAGGGAAAACAGTCCTTAGCCATGAGTTGAGCCATGAAGCATCTACCAGGAACTTGGGAGGTCACTTTCTTATTTATTTATTATTATTTATTTTTGTTTACCAGAGTAGTCCAACTGGATGAGAGCCCATTTTCAGCGTAGGCCCAGGGAGAAATGATCCAGAGTTAATTACAAAAATTATAAGAATTATTAAAAAATGACAAAAGTTACAAAAATGTTTAGAAGGTAGACATATATTCATGTTTCATAACTAGAACATGGAACAAACTTTCATTTTACTTCAGGATTTATTAGCCAATATCCTAAAATATGGATTGTCGGTGCAGGACTGCAATAAAACTGTTTTTCAAATTTATGGAAGAATTTTTTTTTTCTCAACAGCATGAGGTGCCTTCATAATACATAAACATTTAGTCACAGTAAGTAGATTAATTACAGGGTATCACATTTAGACATGAACATCGTATAAGAGTAGAATTCTTCATTCAATCTACAGAGTAGAATTAAGTAGACTGCTGTTGGGGATGCATTATTTCATTGTTTCAGACACAGGTGGAGAAGTTATGAAGACTGGGAGATATAATAGCAGAATAGAGAAGGGAAGGGGGGAGGAAAAGTAGAAGAGGGCAGAGGAGGGAGGAAAAATAGAGAGAGGGAGAGAAATGGAGAGTATTATGTAACTAGGTGAGGGTACAGATGTAGTTAGTATAAACTAGATAATAGGATCATAGGAGATTACTAGGCTATCGACCTGGAGGTCATTTCAAGCCTAGCCATTTCATCCTAATGTAATATCATTGAAATGTTAGTCAATAGTCAAGACTGCATTTAGTAATGACTGCCCATGTCCAGGAGGGTTGTGGATGCTATCCCTAGTAAGACTTCATGGTGCCACATCTACTCATCCAGGTTCCTCTTGAACAGTGTCATAGAGATGCCCTGTTTCACATGTATTGGCAGCCTATTCCGAAGATGCGGCAGTCATTGGGAGACAAATCCGTCCCTCCAGCCTGTCCTATTTAAGTCATAGGCCATATTTAGGTCACTGGAGCAGGTAGCTCTAGTCCCCTTTGATTTATGGATAAGAGTAAATTCATTAGGTTTGGGTCGGAGATTGCTCTGTAAGCCAGGCATAAGTCTCCCCTAAGACATCTACGTGTCTCCCCTAAAATGTCTACATGATACAGAGTATAGTGATAGGGACTTTAGTCAGTTTGTTTAAGGCACATGAAGGAGAATACTAAGTGAAGAGAAGATCGGAGGATAGTTGGGGGGGTTGGAGGTAAAGTAAAAAGCACTTGCATTAGAAATATCTAAGGTAGGAATGGGATGAAAGCAGAGGAGTTTGAATAGATGCAGAGTGGAAAGGCTTTATCCATGGCTGGTGCAAGAGCAGAGCCGGTCATTACCAAGGAAGTCTTTTAGAAGTTTTTTGAAGTGAGATGAGTTAGCAGTCATTACGATTAGTTGAGGGATAGTATTCAATATTTTGGAGATGTAGTTAGAGTAGAGAGAGTCACAAGTTTTATTATTGGATTTGGAAACTTGTAATAAAGATTTGTAGGAGGATTGGAGTGCGCGAGTGTTAGAATAAGGTCAGAGCATTGGTTGAAGGGCAAAAGTTTTATCAGGCTTGTTGTACTAGTCTGTGAGCAAAGATAAGTTGAGTGTAAGTTAGGTGATGGGGTGGTTCCAGCCAGTTTAGTTGATGTAAGGCAGTGCAGTGACACCTATGTGGTGTATCAGTAGCGAATTTTGTGATTTTATTGTAGTAGGTTTCAAATTGGATAGATCAGTTTTACTTAACGTTGTAAACAGAGGAGAAGCGTACAGTAAGGTAGCGAGAAGATAAGTTCAGGCTATTTCTTGTCTTGTGTTGTTAGTAAGAAAGGGCTTTACTTATAAAGTGAGCCTAGTTTAAAGTGTGTCTTCTTGATGGACTGTGATAGATGTAAATTGAGCTTCAAATTATTATCGATTAGTACACCTAATAATTCTGCTTGGGTAACGATTTATATTATAGTGTTGTTGGAGGCATGTATTTGGAAAGGAGTTGGGGATGACATGATTCTTGACATGAAGAAGTTGGTGGAGGTGTTTCTCCTGTGGAACCCTTATTGTTCTTCACAGTGGAGTCCACTGAGTGGACAGCTGGTGCAACAATAACCCTCTGCTTTGAATCTAGCTGCATCACATAACTGTAAGTGGAAGTTTCGGGAGATAAATATATAGATTATTTTTTTAAAGATGGAAACAAAGTTCCCTGCACAGTCTGATAGTTGAGTTGACCCCTCCCATAATTATAGAGGGATGCATCCATTTTCTGAATTACTATTTAAAATGTGGAAGTTAGACACATTCATGAAAGCGTATACTGTTCATAGTCATACATCACTGACATTCCTCTTTGATAAAACACTAAATCTGAATAATTTCCACTGGGTTTCCTTGGAGTTAGTTCCATGAACTGGATAGTGAGTGCTGAGAAATTCTCATATGTATAAGGAGTTCAAAGACAGAGCAAAGACAGTTTTAACCATCAGATCCAGAACCTGAAGAACTGAATTATGGATAGTTGTTCCAACTCGCTATACCCCATCAGCAGCTTATGGCTACTCCAGTCATCCGCCCACACCTGGACATCTGTTGCTTAACGGAGAACGTGATAATTAAATTCCATGCTAAGTCAGTGGCTTTAAATTATAAAACATAAAGAAGATGTGCTCAAATGATGCTGAAACCTTCCAGCCAGCCCATTTAAGTAAACAATAAGTACAAAATAGATCACCTTTCCCTACTTCTCGGCACGCCACCTTTATTTAGAGCACTTAATCTGACTAAGATCATGCTATATCCAGGTTGCATAGCACCTCTTAAATCTGGCAGCCACCATGTTCATTCCTACGTTATGAACACACCAGTTGGAACAATCCGTCTCTGGCCACCTACTTGGTCATTTTGTTCATTTCTATGGTCTGAATGCACCATCTGGAATAATCTCAAGCCCCCTCCCACAGGTAGCCCCTAGCACCCTGGTACCAGAAACATTGGGACAACAAAGGAATTTAACACAATGGCAAAGCTAGGCATAAGTCAATCAAAAGACGACATGCAATAAATGTTGCAACCTTCTGACTAGCACAGTATCCATATTAAAATAAAACCAGGAAAAGTGTTTACCCACCTACTTTGAAACACTCCTCTTAAGTTACATGGAACACAGTAATCACAATACGTAAGGTTTCCTCAGATTAGCTAATAGCATAACCAAATAATTATTTAGCAGGATCCAGTAAGCAAAATACACCACCTGCGTTGAATCCCCATTGCCCTAACCTCCCATGTGGCCACAGGACCCACACTGGACCTAGAGCAGAATCAAACCCCTGCAGTCTTTTCCTCCCCAGCACACCAATTCCCCTACCCACAGAGGGATGGTATAATTTTATTTGAGTTAATTTAATTTAACATAAGGGAATAAACCAAAGTAAGCTGTTAAACGGTGGTCAGTACTATACGTGCTGCAACCTTTCAACCCACACGATAGCCTGAGATGTAGATTGAGTTACTCATTCAGCTTGTTTGACAAACACAGGTAAACGCACCTTTTTCCCACTTGACTTGGCACCTCTTAGACTGTGCAGTCTACAATGCACTGTGCACTACAACCATGCTACAAACATTGCACTATCAAGTGACAATGGAAGTCATACACCTGGATGTTTAATGAACACTTACATACACCTGGATGTTTAATGAACACTTAGTTACACTGAGATTCTCAGGTATTTTTCATATGACTCATGCTGTAGAGAGCACATAACATCCTAACAATATGTCACCCTTTTTTATGAAAGCCAAAGTCCTCGGTGGACCTAAAGTTAAAGGACCCAAGTCTAACCATTCTAACAGAAGGGCATCCCCAAGGCAGATCTGATGAAGCGTAGGCAAAACTGCATTAGAAGAAAACTCATATAAACTCAGGAAGCTTTCAACTACTTCACTTAATAGATATTATGTTTAATTGTAATAACTTAATCACTACTTGTATGAAAAGCATTTATTAACTCCAGACAGTCTTTTTTGGTTCCAAAAATTGGTGTTGTTAAAGATGTCCAGGAGGCATGGCTTTGGTTTCACTCTTCCACTCCCCTTGGCCATTCCTCCAGATAATGACATGCCCCAGGGATAGTCAGAGCAAAAACACCCCCCTTCAGAAACATGAAACAATGGTTCTTAACTAGATATAACTCAGACAGCAGCACTTATCTGCTGATGACCAATAAAGACTAAAAAAAAAAGACCTGGTTCCTGCGATTCGTATTCTAGCTTTTATTAGCTATTTTTACTTCCATTAGATCACAAGGAAGACCAGCTGAAGAAGCTTTCTTCACCAACACACCTGGCTGAAGCCTTATTTTATTATTCACCTGATGAACTGAGTTACAGAATACTGGGATTTTTAACCAGTTCATTATATGAAAATCCTACTTTAACAAGTGTGAGTTAACTCCTTTGGAGTTCTGTATTAGGAGTTGTTTAATTCTGTTTTTAGTAGGTTTTGCTTGCCACTGGCTCTCTCCCAGATCCTGAGAATTCCCACAGTGCTCATAACACCCAGGGGTAGTTTGCATATCAGTATCTCTAATTTGGTCTCAGAATCAAGGTGCAATTAAATGAGGTCTTTCTGATTATTTTGGTGATGTCCACAGTACATGGTGAGTTATTGTTAGAAATGCACAGGTCCAGAGTGAAAGCAATATAGATTTTCCTCAACTTTAAGGCAGGTGAAGTACAAATATGACTCTGTCATTGTCCATGTTGGTGTGAATGACCTGAGATGTACCTCCCTGGACTAGACGAAAAGAGACATGGAAGAGCTCTCTGATCTTGTAGCCTAGGCAGGTATGACCCTAGCCCTGAGTAGCATTCTGCCATCACCCAGAATGATGCCGCAGTACAAGGACAAAATGATTGACTTCAACAATTGGCTAAGCTTCTGGTGCCATTCTAAAGGGATCCAGTATCTGTCTGCCTGGGATGATATGGTCGACAGACCACAATGCTTTGCCAGAGATGGCCTGCACCTGTCACCCCTGGGATACCAGATACTGGCTAAGGTTCTTGCTGCCCCTATAGTGCCTTTTTTAGGCAAGGTTCAAATGACAAATTCACCACCATAACAGGAACAGGCAAGCAAAAACTGAGGGTGATGCTACTCAATGCTAGAAGTCTAAATCTCAAAATGCACTCACTCGAGGCACTCCTTAAAATGGAGAACATTGATATCTGTGCAGTGACTGAGACCTGGTTCAAAGCTCCAGAGAGCACCCCTGCACTACCAGGCTATAACTCATACCACACTTTTCGGCCATGTAACCTGGACCGGAACACCAAAGGCGGAGGTGTGTCCATATTCATTAAGGATATCCACACCTCCAGGCTAGTTGCTCAGCATAATGCAGCCGAGGTTATCCAAGTGCAACTAACTCTGGGCAAAACTGCAATCCAAATTGTAGCTTGCTACAGATCACCCACCATGCCCCAGGATTCCCACTCCTCTTTTCTTGATGTACTGGAAAATATTAGGGTTCAACCAAACCACCCTAATAATGGGCGACTTCAACTACCCCACCATTAACTGGGAAAACTACTCATGTACCAACTCCTTAGCTCAACGCTTTCTGGAATTCATAAACTCCAATGCCCTGGATCAACTTATCCACACCCCCACCAGGGCAGCAATATCCTAGAGCTAGTCATTACCAATATGAGTGACTGGTGTTCCACACCTGAAATCAATGCCTTATTGGTCTGATCCGACCGTAAGCTAATTACCTTAGATATCCACATCCTGCCTCCACCCCCTATTCAGGAAACCATGGTAAAAAATTTCTCCAAAGCCAACTTCATGCTTCTTAAGACAGCAGTGGTGAAATTCATGACACCATGCAGATGGACAATACAGTTACGACTACTGAATCCTATACAATTTCACTTTATAAGCACTTACATGAGTGCATGGATCATGCTATCCCAAACAGAACCAAGATGCTATCCCCCCAAAAAAGGAAGCCAATCTGGTGGTCCCCTGCCATAAACAAACTGAACAACAGAAGGAAGAAACTCTTGCAAAAGAGAGTAAAATCCCATGAGTGGAGGAGCTCCCTGGTCAGCCTAAGTAAGAAGCTGCGATCCCTGATAAAATCCACCAAAGCTAGTTACAAAAACAAAATCACCACTGATTCTAAAGACAACCACAAAGTATTCTATAGCTATGTCAAGAATCTCAATGGCAACACTCAGATCTGCTCTGAGTTACAGCACAATGGCACTAAATATACAGACCCAACTGATATTGCCAACATCTTGGCAGATAGGTTCAGTGCTAACTTTACCCCCCTCTCACCCCCTAAAGAGCCCATCTCTATACTGGAAGAATGCAAAGTTCCTGTAATCACGGCTGCACAGTTAAAAACCACACTCTCCAAAGCCAAGAACACAGCATCCATGGGACCAGACAACATCCCAGGCTGCATTCTACACGAACTACAGAATGAACTGACACCCCACCTAAGTACCATGTTCAATCATAACCTCACCTCAGGCTTTGTGCCTGCTGAATGGCGCACAGCAATGGTTATCCCACTCCACAAGGGGGGAGCCACCATGGACCCCGGGAACTACCGCCCCATTAGCCTGATGGGCCTGGTCTGCAAGGCCATGGAATGTATCATCATGGAACTTATAAACAAAGACATTGGTAATCTCCAAACTCTGGATCCCACCCAGTTCAGGTTTGTAAAAGGCAGATCATGTCTTCTAAACCTGATAGACTTCTTTGAAGCAGTCGCCAAAGCTGTAGACAAAGGTAAAGTGGCTCACACAGCCTATCTAGATCTTGCCAAGGCTTTTGACACCATCCCCCACTCTGGAATTATAGATAAACTCACTAAATTAGGTATAAATCCCTATGTCACAAGATGGATTGCCAACTGGCTTACTGACAGAACCCACACTGTGAAAGTAGCAGACTCCAAATCCGACTTCAGACCAGTGACAAGTGGAGTACCACAGGGTTCAGTCCTGGATCTTCTCCTGTTTGGCATCTACTTCTCTGAAGTACAGGCTAACACAGAAGGTCTTTGGCTAACAAAGTTTGCAGATGACTGCAAACTAGGAGCCATAATCGAAACTCCTAATGATATGGACATCCTACAAAAGGGCCTCACTGATCCAGATGCCTGGTGTCAAAGCCATGGCCTCAAGCTCAATGCCAAAAAGTGCATTGTCATCCCCTTTGGTAAAAACTCTGTACCCATGAACTACAACATAGGCGGTAGTATACTTAACACCGAAAGTGTGATAAGAGACCTTGGGACACAGGTGGACAGTAGTCTCTCCTTTGATAATCACATCGCCACAGTAGTCAGGAAATCCTTCTATGTGGCACACCTCATCACAAAAGGTTTCTCATCCAGAAAAAAAGAGGTCATTGTTCCAATCTACTCATCACTCATTAGACCCATTATAGAGTACAACGCCCCTTTTGGTATGTACCTCAAAAGACATCTACAACAACTGGAGAGGTCACAGAAATACCTCACTAAAAGGATTACCAGCCTCAAACAGTTGCCCTACACAGACCGGCTCAAAAAACTCCAGCTTTACTCCGTTGCATATCGCCTAGTCAGAGGTGATCTCTGCTTAACATACAAAGCTATGTCAAACCCAGAGCTGTTGGACATGCTCCACTTAAAGAAATCCCAATCCCTCCAAGCTATATGCTCTAAGGACCTAAACCTTGTCACCACAATAAACAGAACATGCTGGAGGGATAGATTCCTGTCCCAGAGACTTCCCACACTCTGGAATAAACTACCTATCTATATCAAACAAAGCTCCTCATTAGCACTCTTCAAGAAAAATCTTGATGATTGGATGGGAAATAGAAAATTCACCAGATCTCACTGCAGATACCTGTGCATACTGATTAATGAAATTTCTCATTAGCAGAAGGTTTGAGGGGCCAATTTAATGCAGTGCTGCATTACAGATGTACTCTCCTGTGGTAGTCGGATTACTTATCCTGTTCTATGGGGAATATTCTCTCTGTATGAGTACCAAGAGGATTGATGGGCCGATTTAATGCAGTGTTCCCAGTAGTTATTTATTGTATTTTACATTTGTTAATTCAGTAGGGTGTGCTGATCTAAGGACCCTTTTCAATCATGACCCGAGCCAAAGAGGTTGGATGGTGTAAGTAAACATACAACAGAATGTAAAAGCATTTACATGACAGATTACATTGGTGTTGACAGTAACTCAGATGTAGATATAGCACAGTATGGAATTTTAATTTAAGAACTGATAATTCTGAGGTTTCAGATGGGTACAATTCATTACTGACAGAGCAAATTAGCCTACAGATCAGTTAAAAAAAAAGCATTTCAATAAATATAAGAGCTAAATTAGTACTAAGGCCAGTAGATGGACCACATCATTTCTCGTACCCCTTCAGAACTGGGACACCTTCCCTTGGCCTTTCAAGAAGAGGAAGAGGAAGAGAATTGAAATGAAGCAGCTGGGAGCAGCGTGAGTGTGCTTTTTGTCTCCTCTAACTATTGGGGTTACTAATGGCATGCTCATCACTGCACACAGTTAGGTCCACTCACCCATTCTTTACCAAATTGTAACAGCAATCTACTGCACAATTTCAGCAGTGACCCCCAATACAGGATGCATGTCAAATTACAGGCAGAACTCCTCCCTCCCCGAGTGGGTAAACCAACAAAAAATGTCACTCCTTCTCAACCCCCATGGCTCCTCCAGGGTCTGAGCAACTAATCAAAGTCAGGTCATTTGGGTCATAGTCAAGGCTTCATCTCTACACCATGTAGCCAGGAGCTACAGCTAGGATTTCCTATGGTGTACTCCCTAGTTACCTCAGGCAGGTACTAAATGCAGGATTCCATATAGTGTAGTTCAAAGTTTACTACAGGTTGAATTTCACAGGATGTAGTTACAGAGGACCCACAGGTAAGATTATCTTTGGTGTTTCTCATGGGTGCTGCATGCAGGGTTCTCTGGTGTCAATGCCTAGAGACACTACAGGCAGTATTCTATATGTGCAATTATAGGTATTGCAGGTAGGACCCCCCATCCCACTTGGTGTGATTCCACAGTACTGCAGGCAGAATTCTCCTGGGTATGATTCCAGAGGTACTACAACCAGGATTTTCTAGGATGTAATTCTAATGTATCATAAGCAGGATTCACTTGCATGTAATTGCAGGGATACTGCAGCCACAATTCTGCATGGCATAGTTCAGGAAGTACTTCAGACAGGATTTCCTGGAACATTGTTACATAGGTATTACAAGCAGGACTCCCTATGATTTAGGCTCCTTTATAAGAAGCCCACAGGCAATAGATTCTACCACCTAACCGGAAGGTAAGGAAAAAATAAAAATAAAATAAATACAAAATATTTGAAGCATGGCGTGATTTATTTATATCTCCAAAAGCCATGGCAGGATGCAGTTGCAGAAACTGTGAAACCTATGTGACCCAATGAGTGAGTGTTATTATTTCCTGATTACTGGGTGAATTTGGCTGTTCACATGCTCTGTTTCTCAGCGATGAAAAGAAGGAGTGTTCAGGGAAGACAGCATTTCTGGTGATACACAAGAAGTAAATCTCATGAATAACAGCTGCCTGGGAAACCCAGTCATAGAAAAGCAGTGCATCTTGTTTGCAGTTGTTAACTGTATACTTCTCTGTACTATATTAAGGACACAAAGTACCTGTATCGGGCAAAAAAGTCAAGATTGCAGTGCAGTTTTATCTGCACACAAACAATAGGTACTTACCACTGCTTGAGATGGTTGTGAGTCCATTGTGATCATGGTGAGCCCCAAGAAGGCAGACTGAGTCACTAGTGCTAGGATAAGGTTAAAAAAAAACAGAATTTATACAAATGCTTTGACAGTGGCCATACATTAAATATTGAAAAAAGTACTCTCCACTTACAAATTAAGGTTTCAAATGTGATGAAATTTTTGCTGTGTAAAATGAATTGCTTAACTGTTGAATAATGTCAGTTTTCTTAAGTTTCAGTAAACACATTTCCTCCTATAAAATTAAGGGGTCCCTGTTAGTTCAGCAAAAATTGAATTGAGAGAATGGCATTTTTGGTGCATTTATATTGAACGTGCTGTTCGTCAAACTGTTAATACTGACATCATGGTACAGCAAGGATTGGGAAATTTGCACTTTCCCCACTGTAGTGCAATCTCAGAGTTGGTATATATAATTAGTGGGGATGAGTGGGGCACAGACTCCCACATTAGTGGAAATTCCATGAATGGCATTTCTGATGAAATGCCATTCATTGAAGTGAATTTTAGCTGAAGTAATATAGACCCAAAATTATGCAGTTATTTCCATGTGACTGCTGTGTCTTTGGGTGGCTTGCAGTAGCCCCTACCCCACCATGGCTAGCAGCCATTTTATATTAACTTAAGAGATTGCATAGTGATTTGGATACAAATGCATTAAAAACAGCAAACAGACTATTACGCACATTCTCTACAAATATCATTTATTTATTAACAATTATTAAATTTAACATTTCTTAACTTGCTCAAATACTGCCTTCCCTGAAAAATGTCAGTTTTCCTCCTGAACATTATTTTGCATGTATTGTTTCCACAGATTCCATTTACGTGACTGTAGGTTGTTCCTTCCCTTTTCTAAAGATCTCATCTTTAATTCTTTTACCTCCTTAACAACATTCAGTAATTCTGCTACAGTTAGTTCAGCTTTTCATTTCTGCATTCTAATAACAGCGTTTTTGGCAGCCAACAGCATTAAACTTTGTAGCACCTTACTATGTCTAGGCAATTCAGTTTCTTTATCCCAGCTCTAAAATCATTTTCTTTGTTAAAATAATTTGCTTTCCCAACATTTCTGGCAAAGTACCCCATAAGGAATTTTAAAAATGTATTTTGTTGTATTCTCAAAAAAAATGTCCCCAAGTACCCGTCTTTTTCACATTACACCTACAACAATTGCAGTCTACCTGCAGGAAAATTCTCTGAAGTCTACTTAGGGTATAAAATAGCTATGCAAACACTTCCATGAAACAATACTACACCTTGTAGCCCTTGTTGCACACTTGGGAGTCATATATAAGTCCTACCAGTCTTCTTTGGCATATCTGCTGTCTGTTATCATTTCCCAGGCTTTTCTCCCCTCTTCTGTTTAATTTTTACACTTAGCATGCACTGGTTTATATAACTGTGACTGGTGCTAATTTTGGGTACCTTGGAGCACCATCTGCTTCCCTGTGACTGGTATCCTACTTGGATGCCTTTCAGTGCCACCTACAGTCATGTAAGCAACATCCATTTTGAGTGCCTTGCAATAGCACACACTCCCCTAGGTGTGATGCCCATTCTGGGGCATCTCACAATGCCATCTTCTTTCCTGTAGCTGTACTGTTTTTGTGCACCTTGCAATACTTCCTGATTCTTTATTGTTGGTGGTTATTTTGAGTACCTTGAAGTACTATGTGGCCCCATGTAGGTGATGGCAATTCTGGGCACAATATCCCAAGCTCTTCTATGGGTGATACTCTACGGGCACCTGCAAGTGCCATATGCTTTTGTGTAAGTGGTACGTATTTTGACCACTTTATAGTACCATCTAATGTTTTGGGGGAAGTACCTTTTTGGGCAACTTGCAGTAGCACCTGTTCCTCTGTGTTAAGTGCTTTTTTTGGACAACTCGCAGGGCTACCTCCTTTCCTGAAAATGGTCTTGTTTTTTGGCACTTCACAATAGCACTTGATCCTCTGACAGTGGATGCCTTTTGGGCACCTTGCAGTTTCACCTGTTCTGTCTTAGTTGTGCTATTTTTAGGCACTCTACAGTATGACTCACTACCTGTGGCTTGTGCTATTTTGGGCACCCCCACAGTGCCATCTGCTCTTCTATGGCTGTTGTCCTTTATTTATACTTTGTTGTATTACCTACTTTCCTGTGAGTGTTGGCCTTTTGGGCACTCTGCAGTACCACCTGTTGCCCTATCTGTGTTGGCTTTTGGTGTACCTCACAGCACCACCTGCTTTCTTGTGGGTGTCGCCTTTCTTGGACAACTAACTGTATTATGTGCCCCCCTGTGCATTGTGATCCCAGCTCTATAGGCACTATTGTCTGATACCTGTATGTTGCCTCTGCCTACCCCCTAGGCTGAAGCCACAGACTACTGTCCAAGCACAAACCAGTGGCATACATCAGATAAGGTGATATCATGCTATAACTAAAGGCTTCATTCTTATACTCAGACCACTCTTTAATGAAGGCTGCTCATAGAGTGTCCCACATCAGAACTATCAGGCCTGGCCAAAGTGAGGATCAATAATGCAACATTACCTCCTACTGCTGGTCACTGATGTGCTGCCATATTCCTAGACTTAAGTTAGTGACAAAGAAATATTCTGAGACACTCACTCCTTCTGCACTGTAAAAACTGTCTATCTGTCAATATCTGTTCCCAAACAAGTCCTCAGTAGTAGAAATGAAAATCCATCTTACAGCACCTCTAGGACATCTGAGCCTAAATAATCTTCTGAGTTTCATCAAAGACATGGACACTCTTCTTCTCTTGACAGAGCACAGGGACACAGTTCCATTGGTTTCACTGGAAAGTCTTCCCACATGTGTTCTGACTGGTGTACAGTAGGCATTAAAGAACATTTCTATGTGTTCTGACTGATATACAGTAGGCATTAAAGACCATTTCTAAGTGTTCTGATTGGTGTACAGTAGGCATTAATGATCATTTCTAAGTGTTCTGATTGGTGTGCAGTAGATATTAAAGACCATTTCTAAGTGTTCTGATTGGTGTACAGTAGGCATTAAAGACCATTTCTATGTGTTCCGATTGGTGTACAGTAGGCATTAAAGACCATTTCTATGTGTTCTGACTGATGCGCAGTAGGCATTAAAGACCATTTCTAAGTGTTCTGATTGGTGTACAGTAGGCATTAAAGACCATTTCTAAGTGTTCTGATTGGTGTGCAGTAGGCATTAAAGACCATTTCTAAGTGTTCTGATTGGTGTACAGTAGGCATTAAAGACCATTTCTATGTGTTCTGATTGGTGTACAATAGGCATTAAAGACCATTTCTAAGTGTTCTGATTGGTGTACAGTAGGCATTAAAGACCATTTCTAAGTGTTCTGGTTGGTGTACAGTAGGCATTAAAGACCATTTCTAAGTGTTCTGATTGGTGTACAGTAGGCATTAAAGACCATTTCTATGTGCTCTGATTGGTGTACAGTAGGCATTAAAGACCATTTCTATGTGTTCTGATTGGTGTACAGTAGGCATTAAAGACCATTTCTAAGTGTTCTGATTGGTGTACAGTAAGCATTAAAGACCATTTCTAAGTGTTCTGATTGGTGTACAGTAGGCATTAAAGACCATTTCTTGTGTTCTGATTGGTGTACAGTAGGCATTAAAGACCATTTCTTTGTGTTCTGATTGGTGTGCAGTAGGTATTAAAGACCATTTCTAGGTGTACTGATCGGTGCACAGTAACTTGCTGAAAGCTCTTACCATGAGCATTGACTGGTGCACACGTATCACTCTTGTAATCACAACTGTAGATTCCTCCTGTTGCCGTTCCAGGGGTAGACTCCATTCTTGGTGCACTGACAAGTACCCTGCAACAGACAGAGTGGGACAAGTAATGACTTAATGAAACAAACACAGCCTAAAAGAGATGCAATGAAATGGTGACTGACAGAAATGTCTGGAAGCAGCTAGGAAAGATTCAGCAAAGCCATATTACTAGTAAAATGCCAAAAAGCTTCACATTATCAGATACGCTGGTGCTTTTCTTACTTCTTTTTCAAAGTGTAGCAACAGAACACATCTAAAAGCACTTACAAGACAAAGGAATATGCACGTACCCCAGCCATGGCTGTATGCACCAGTATCTATACACATGGTAATTTAACTAGATTCCCGTTTGAAATAAACATTTTTCGACTAATTTCTAGTTGGTTGTTGAGTTGAAATGACAACAGTGAAAGCAACTATATTGTTCAAAATTCAGATTTGTAAACCAGCTTAGTGCAGCCTAGTCCTCTATGGCAAGAGCTAGCTTAGCTACCACAAGGCATCGCTGAGGATAACAATCAATTCAATCTATGTACTTGCCTTAAGGCTTAAGGGTGGTAACCCCACTGAAGTGATGACACCTGTTCAGGTAAGATGGTCAGGTCTATATCCCTGAAGATGCTGTTTTGACTTGGGGTGTGGATGTCTGGTTCCTTTTCAGTTCAAGAAAGACAATTACTCAGTTTTCATCAATCAAGAAAAACAACTACTCAGTTTTCTTCATCGACTTCAACTCAGTTAGAAGAAAACTGAGTAATTCTCTTTCTTGAACTGAGTAAGGAACCAGATGTCCACACCCCATGTCAGACCGAGCACATCTTCAGGGACACAGACCTGACCATCTACTTGAACAGAATTCAGATTTGGGAACAGGCGCAAGGTTCCAGTGGCTGGAGATATGACCAGGGAAAATAATTTTACTAACAGGTTATTCTCTGCAGATTATGGAGGGGAGAGTCAGAGTTTCTGTGATACTGATTGTGTTTGAATTGTACAAGTTTAACAGGCATTGCGGGAATGGAGATATCACTGGTATTGTTTTTTCTATGTGCTGATGTCTGTGATCAAGTCACAGAATGTTTGGAAGTCTCCATGATCAAGTCACAGAATGTTTGGAGGGCTCCATGATCAGGTCACAGAATGTTTGGAGGGCTCCGTGATCAAGTCACAGAATGTTTGGAGGGTTCCGTGATCAAGTCAAAGAATGTTTGGAGGGTTCTGTGATCAAGTCACAGAATGTTTGGAGGGTACCAGACAAAGCAGCTGACCATAAGCTAAATGAAAGGACCACAAGTAGAGCTCTTCATTGCATACCTGTCAGGTACAGTGCTGTTACGATCAGAACTTTAACCTCATTTTGCCCTGATTTTAATGAAGCTTTTCATGTGTCTGTGGAGTAAAGCAAAACTTGTTCTCTGTTTGCGCTTACTTTCAGGAAAAAAGACATTTCCCCAGACAAGGGGCAATAGAATTTTCATACCCCTTCCTTTGCTTAGATCTGTATAAGAACCATAAAACATCCAAGCTGTTCATGTCACTGTCTTTATGAGGAAGAGGAGGATGAGGCACCTCACACAGCTGGGATCTGTTGGTGGGAAGGGAATGGACACAAACTTCATGGCAGCCTGTGATGGAGAAATCCATAAGAACTTACAGGGAAACAATAAATAGGGAGAAGCTGTGATTTTTGCAGTTAATTCAAAAACATGACTCAGAGTGCATTGATGTACTCATCACTTCAGCATCCTTGCCAAGCTTTGATAACCACGGCTATTGCAGTATTATGGATACATTCATTTGTGTGCAATGTGTGAGATCCTCTTTACAGAACTGTAAGTAAATTTTGTTGACATAATTGCCCAATATATATCATTTAGAAGTGACTATAAATCTCAGATTAGGATCTGGGTCAATATCTAAGGCTCCAACATAAAACTTGTGACCCTATCCTCACCATATTTTTAATATGTCATATCTGACACACCCTCTATCAGTAATTTTCTGACTCAGAATGGAGGTGAGGAAAGTCAATACGCCCCCCCAAAGAAAAAATAACATAACAGGAAGTCAGAACATAAATATGTCAATGTTGCTCAGCTATGGACACTACTGTCTTGTTAACCACATCTGTACTGCATGAGAAACCTAACTAGATGTGTCACTAATAAAGAAGGGCTAGAATGTTAAAGTAATAATTCAGTTCATGATCTAGCAAATAATGTAAGAGGTCTCTCTTGTAATTTAACTTTTTTCCTTGGGAGCTGTTTGAAATGCTTAGTTGGCCCACAAATATGAGTAATTTAACTTTACTTGGTGTTGTTTCATTGGCAGCTCTGTAAACGTTTTCAGCCTTGTACTGTATCTCTAAAACCTGTACTGGTACAACTAAGGTGCTGCTAGAAATTTTAATTAGTTAATTGAATCAATGACTGAATTAATGAATTAATTTTATTTGTTAACAAAGCAGTAGAGTGATGCCTTAAGCCTCTTCAGGCATGACCTTGGGCAGAATCAGTACAGTTAGTGAAATAATTCAGAATTAATAACACCTTACATTCAACATTGCTACATTTTACACTCAGCATTGTTACATCTTAAATACAGCAGTGTTACATTTTACATTCAACATTGTTACATCCTACATTCAACATGGTTACATCTTACATTCAGCATTGTTACATCCTACATTCAGCATTGTTACATATTACATTCAGTTGTTACATCTTACATTTAGCATTGTTACATTTTACATTCAGCATTGTTACATCCTACATTCAACATGGCTACATCTTACACTCAGCATTGTTACATCTTACATTCAGCATTATTACATCTTACATTCAGCATTGTTACATTCTACATTCAGCATTGTTACATCCTACATTCAGCATTGTTACATATTACATTCAGTTGTTACTTTTTACATTCAGTATTGTTACATTTACATTCAGCATTGTTACATCCTACATTCAGCATTGTTACATCTTACATTCAGAATTGTTACATTTTACATTTAGCATTGTTACATCCTACATTCAGCATTGTTACATCCTACATTCAGCATTGTTACATATTACATTTAGTTGTTACTTCTTACGTTCAGCATTGTTACATTTACATTCAGCATTGTTACATCCTACATTCAGCATTGTTACATCTTACATTCAGCATTGTTACATTCTACATTCAGCATTGTTACATCCTACATTCAGCATTGTTAGGTTACATTCAGCATTGTTACATGTTACATTCAGCATTTTTACATCTTACATTCACCATTGTTACATTTTACATTCAGCATTGTTACATCCTACATTCAGCATTGTTACATCTTACATTCAGCATTGTTACATTCTACATTCAGCATTGTTACATCCTACATTCAGCATTGTTACATCCTACATTCAGCATTGTTACATATTACATTCAGTTGTTACATCTTATATTCTGCATTGTTACATTTACATTCAGCATTGTTAAATCCTACATTCAGCATTGTTACATCTTACATTCAGCATTGTTACATTTTACATACAGCATTGTTACATCCTACATTCAGCATTGTTACATCCTACATTCAGCATTGTTACATCTTACATTCAGCATTGTTACCTTTTACATTCAGCATTGTTACATCCTACATTCAGCATCATTACATATTACATGCAGTTTTTACTTCTTACGTTCAACATTGTTACATTTACATTCAGCATTGTTACATCCTACATTCAGCATTGTTACATCTTACATTCAGCATTGTTACATTTTACATTCAGCATTGTTACATCCTACATTCAGCATTGTTACATTACATTCAGCATTGTTACATGCTACATTCAGCATTGTTACATCTTACATTCACCATCGTTACATTTTACATTCAGCATTGTTGCATCCTACATTCAGCATTGTTACATCTTACATTCAGCATTGTTACATTCTACATTCAGCATTGTTACATCCTACATTCAGCATTGTTACATATTACATTCAGTTGTTACATCTTATATTCAGCATTGTTACATTTACATTCAGCATTGTTACATCCTACATTCAGCACTGTTACATCTTACATTCAGCATTGTTACATTTTGCATTTAGCATTGTTACAGCTTACATTCAGCATTGTTACATTTTACATACAGTATTCTTACATCTTACATTCAGCATTGTTACATCTTACACTCAACATTGTTACATCTTACATTCAGCATTGTTACATCTTACATTCAGCATACCTACATCTTACATTCAGTTGTTACATTTTACACTCAGCATATGGTAGGGTCTATATTATATAAGCAAATGTACTAAATTGCAAACACTATATAACTGATTCATTAACACTGAAAAAACAAAATGTCGAACAAACAGAGCAGAGATTTTTTTCCCAGGGGAAAAAAAAATCGCTGATACATTAAAAAAACAGAAACAAAAAAAAAAATGCAAAATAAATTGGGGGGGCCGACATGGGGGGCTATGCCCCCCACACCACCTGTACTTAAATATACCAACTCCGAGATCGCACCACAGTGGAGGAAATGGCAAAGTCCCAAAAATGGCCCAGTGATTTTTTTCCTTAGGAAAAAAAATCGATGTTCCATGCTTTTGAGATTTTGTCATTTCAGGTAAGTTGGTTTGATTAAGCAGCGTTCATAATTTAGTGCATTCACTGACTTAATAGGGAGCCCATTGGTGCATCTTACATTCAGCATTGTTACATGTTACATTCAACATTGTTACATCTTACATTCAACATTGTTGCATCTTACATTCAGTTGTTACATCTTACATTCAGCATTGTTACATCTTACATTCAGCATTGTTACATTTTACATTCAGCATTGTTACATCTTACATTCAGCATTGTTATATCTTACATTCAGCATTGTTACATCTTACACTTAGCATTGTTACATCTTACACTTAGCATTGTTACATCTTACATTCAGCATTGTTACATTTTACATTCAGCATTGTTACATCCTACATTCAGCATTGCTACATCTTACATTCAGTTGTTACATCTTACATTCATCATTGTTACATTTACATTCAGCATTGTTACATCTTACATTCAGCATACCTACATCTTACATTCAGTTGTTACATTTTACACTCAGCATATGGTAGGGTCTATATTATATAAGCAAATGTACTAAATTGCAAACACTATATAACTGATTCATTAACACTGAAAAAACAAAATGTCGAACAAACAGAGCAGAGATTTTTTTCCCAGGGGAAAAAAAATCGCTGATACATTAAAAAAACAGAAACAAAAAAAAAATGCAAAATAAATTGGGGGGGCTGACATGGGGGGCTATGCCCCCCACACCACCTGTACTTAAATATACCAACTCCGAGATCGCACCACAGTGGAGGAAATGGCAAAGTCCCAAAAATGGCCCAGTGATTTTTTTCTTTAGGAAAAAAAATCGATGTTCCATGCTTTTGAGATTTTGTCATTTCAGGTAAGTTGGTTTGATTAAGCAGCGTTCATAATTTAGTGCATTCACTGACTTAATAGGGAGCCCATTGGTGCATCTTACATTCAGCATTGTTACATGTTACATTCAACATTGTTACATCTTACATTCAACATTGTTGCATCTTACATTCTGTTGTTACATCTTACATTCAGCATTGTTACATCTTACATTCAGCATTGTTACATTTTACATTCAGCATTGTTACATCTTACATTCAGCATTGTTATATCTTACATTCAGCATTGTTACATCTTACACTTAGCATTGTTACATCTTACACTTAGCATTGTTACATCTTACATTCAGCATTGTTACATTTTACATTCAGCATTGTTACATCCTACATTCAGCATTGCTACATCTTACATTCAGTTGTTACATCTTACATTCATCATTGTTACATTTACATTCAGCATTGTTACATCCTACATTCAGCATTGATACACCTTACATTCAGTATTGTTACATCTTACATTCAGCATTGTTGCATCTTACATTCAGCATTGTTACATCTTAAACTCAGCATTGTTACATCCTACATTCAGCATTATTACAGCTTACATTCAGCACTGTTACATTTTACATTCAGCATTGTTACATCCTACATTCAGCATTGTTACAGCTTACATTCAGCGTTGTTATATTTTACATTTAGCATTGTTACATCTTACTTTCAGTTGTTACATCTTAGAATCAGCATTGTTACATCCTACATTCAGCATTGTTACATCTTACATTCAGCGTTGTTATATTTTACATTTAGCATTTTTACATCTTACATTCAGCATTCTTACATCTTACTTTCAGTTGTTACATCTTACATTCAGCATACTTACATCTTACATTCAGTTATTACATCTTACACTCAGCGTTGTTACATCTTACACTCAGGATTGGTACATCTTACATTCAGCATTGGTAGATGTTACATTCAGCACTGGTACATCTTACATTCAGCATTGTTACATCTTGCACTCAGCATTGTTACATCTTATACTCAGCATTGTTACATGTTACATTCAACATTGTGCAAAAGCTCACAACGAAGCAACCAAGTAAAATCTCAGAGTCTTCAAATTCCTTGCACATAGAATTTATTGTAAAAGAACAGTAAAACGGTGAGCACTTTTGATAATAAGCTTCATCAGACCATGTTACACTTAATAAGAAACACTCCATTTATAAGAATTCAAAAATTCAACATCCATTCACATAAGCACACCAATTAAATCAAACATATTGTTAAAAAGACAGTATAACCACTGTACCATTACTAATAAACCAAACTTCACAGTGCACTGTCAAATAAATAAATAAGGAATAAATAAAAAATATGACACATATATAAACAATATAATATATATATATATATATATAATAGTCTACATATCTATATCATAAATATAATATAAAATATATTAATAACAAAATAGTCACACTCTCATTTCTGAATCCTTCGTTTCTTAAGTAAGGGCTTGATGGATGCCCTTTCATTCAACCCCCCCCCCCCCCGTCTGCTCTAAGGATAATAATCCAATTAGTTTCCCTGTACTCAGTATGGTTCCTAATATCACCTTCCCTAATACTTGAGGTAATAGTCTCTATGACCCTAAAATTGAAAGCATGTGTATCCCCAGCTTGTATAATATGTTTGGAAAGTGGATTATGTTCCAATCTTTTCCTAATGTTGTACATATGTTCTCTGATCCTATCACGAAAGACCCTGTTGGTCTTACCAACATAAAATGAGTTACAAGCATGACACTCAGCTAAATAAACCATGTTAGATGTTCTACATGTTGCATTGACATGAAACACAGATTCCTTATGAAGATCAGGGTGATAGAAAGTGCTTGATGTATTAATTAGGGAGCAAAAGCTACAACTGCCACATGGTGAAGTAATTCCCACTTCTTTCCTAGACTCATTGGTACCTATCTCATAACAGAGTAGTCTTTTCAAATTTTTTCTATTTTTATATAGAAAACTAGGTCTCTCACCTACTATCTCACTAATACCTGAGTCAACTTGCAAAATAGACCAGTTCTTAGTGAAAATATCAGCCAACGCCTTATTGTCATTGGTATAAAAAAGGGGGACTTTAAGGAGCCTCCTATTGGTAACGCGGTCCCTATTCACTCTCCCAGAGGTTTCCTTAGTTGGTCCAAAATATGGGGCTGCAACACCCTCCTGTAATACATTTAATTCTGACCAATTCTCAGCGATCTCACCGTGTCCATACCCTCTCCTTCATAACCTGGATTCCAGGCTTCTAATTTCATCCTGAAAACCATCATGCATGGGATTCAACCTGGAGGCCCTCATACCTTGGCCTTTTATCAAATTCTGGAAGATGTAACCCGGATGCATACTAGACATAGCTAAAAGGGAATTCCTATAGCATGCCTTATGAAAAACCCCAGTGTTAATAAGGCAGTTGTCTAATTTCTCCACATAAAGATCCAGGTACTCTATCCGTGTATAGGACCAACTGATGGTAAATTTTAAACAGTCAGTAAGTTCATTCATCATCCGATGAAAATCACAAAGCTCATCTTGACTTTCTTTCAATAAGAGGAACAGGTCATTGACAAAACGTCGATGAAATATAACATGTATCTTAAATTCCTCCTTACCAAAAAACATTGTAGGCATTAATGAATCCCAGGGACAGTTTATAGTCATTTGGAAAAAAAAAACTCAATCATGGCAACAGAACAAAATGGTAACAAAAAAGTCGTATGGAATAAAGGCTCATGTGTTGCCAAATAAAACCAAAACAGAGAATCACAAAAAGGAGAAGAACCTACGTATGGCATGGATAGAGTACAAAAACGCATGCGACAGCATCCAACATTCATGGATAAAGGAGTGCTTATGGATGTATAAGATATACCATGCATTGATAGAGTACATTACAGTGACCATTAAACAGTGGCAAAATCCAACATTCATGGATAAAGGAGTGCTTACGGATGTATAAGATACACCGTGCATTGATAGATTACATTGCAGTGACCATTAAATAGTGGCAGAATACAACATTCATGGATAAAGGAGTGTTTACACATGTATAAGATATACCATGCATTGATAGATTACATTACAGTGACCATTAAACAGTGGCAAAATCCAACATTCATGGATAAAGGAGTGCTAACGGATGTATAAGATACACCGTGCATTGATAGATTACATTGCAGTAACTGTTAAATAGTGGCAGAATCCAACATTCATCGATAAAGGAGTGCTTACGGATGTATAAGATATACCATGCATTGATAGAGTACATTACAGTGACCATTAAACAGTGGCAGACCACTTTGTAAAGATCACTGTAGTTAAGCCAAGACAAAGAACAGATTATTATCCCAGGGATAAAAATTCAAAAGGGGATTTCTTTATCACTTCTGTTCCTTTGTTTTGCCCTTAACCCATTAAGCTGTTTACTTAACAGATAAGGTCACGGTTAGAATTTGTCTCACAGAAAATAACCTTTTGGTTAAATACTTTTCATCTACTTTTTGTGGATTACTTAAAACTGTATAATTCATCAGATGAGGAGTTGAAATTAAAACTACAAGTGGTTAAAACTTTCTCTGATGATCATCTGAACATCTTTTGCTCTTGATAAATATGCAAAAGCAATGTTTAAAGCAGGAAAGATGCAGTACCAAAGAAATATCAATTGGGGACAAGAATGTGATATAAAGGAATTTGAGCAGGAGAGAGTGTATAAATATTTGGGAATTGATGAACGACTGGCAATAAAAAAATAGCAAATGTGAATAAAACACATTAAGGAATATTTTAGAAGACTAAAACTAATATTGAAAATAGCCTTGAGATCGGTCCAGGCTATAAACCAATTTGCTCTACCTGTTATGATTACAGTTTTTAGGTGACTGACTGGCCCCAAAAAGTACTGGATCAGTTAGACAAGAAAAAAATGAAAAATACTTCATGCTTATGAAATGATATATGAAAATCAGTGCATACCAAGATTATATATCCCTCACTCTGAAGGCCCCATGAGCCTCCACGAAACTGATTACATGTATAGATTTGCAGCTGTGGGACTGCATACATAGCTGCTGACCTCACCAGATCTAAACATTGTGCAAGTTTTAAAACATGAAATCAAGTCTAAGATGACATCTCTGTTTAGTGTAGCAGAAGCTTTCTAGTGTCAAGCAGGAAAGGAAACCAAACCAGAAGCAGACAACAAAAAGACAGTAAGTTAATGTGACAAAAACAAAAAAAGAATATAAAGCAAAGGGTCAGATGAAAAGGAAAGAAATGCAGAAAGGCAGAAATATTGTGGGAAGTACAGAGATCTCCTGGAATAGCCTCATATTCATCATAGTTTGATATAAATATTGTGGGAAGTAGAGAGATCTCCTGGAATAGCCTCATGTTGATCAAAATTTGATATAAATATTGTGGGAAGTACAGAGATCTCCTGGAATAGCCTCATGTTGATCAGAATTTGATATAAATATTGTGGGAAGTACAGAGATCTCATGGAACAGCCTCATGTTCATCAGAGTTTGATATAAATATTGTGGGAAGTAGAGAGATCTCCTGGAATAGCCTCATGTTGATCAGAATTTGATATAAATATTGTGGGAAGTACAGAGATCTCATGGAACAGCCTCATGTTCATCAGAGTTTGATATAAATATTGTGGGAAGTAGAGAGATCTCCTGGAATAGCCTCATGTTGATCAGAATTTGATATAAATATTGTGGGAAGTACAGAGATCTCATGGAACAGCCTCATGTTCATCAGAGTTTGATATAAATATTGTGGGAAGTATAGAGATCTCCTGGAATAGCCTCATGTTGATCAGTTTTATATAAATATTGTGGGAAGTACAGAGATCTCCTGGCACAGCCTCATGTACATCAGAGTTTAATATAAATATCGTGGGAAGTACAGAAATCTCTTGGAACAGTCTCATGTTCATCAGAGTTTGATATAAATATTGCAGGAAGTACAGAGATCTCCTGGAACAGCCTCATGTTCATCAGAATTTGATATAAATATTGAGGGAAGTACAGAGATCTCCTGGAATAGCCTCATGCTCATCAGAAATTGATATAAATATTGTGGGAAGTACAGAGATCTCCTGGAACAGCCTCATGTTCATCAGAAATTTATATAAGTATTGTGAGAAGTACAGAGATCTTCTGGAACAGCCTCATGTTCATCAGAATTTGATATAAATATCGAGGGAATTACAGAAATCTCCTGGAATAGCCTTATGCTCATCAGAATATGATATAAATATCGTGTGAAGTACTGAGATCTCCTGGAACAGCCTCATGTTCATCAGAATTTGATATAAATATTGTGGGAAGGACAGAGATCTCCTGGAATAGCCTCATGTTCATCAGAATTTTATATAAATATCGTGTGAAGTAAAGAGATCTCCAGGAACAGCCTCATGTTCATCAGAATTTGATATAAATATTGTGGGAAGTACAGAGATCTCCTGGAACAGCCTCATGTTCATCAGAATTTGATATAAATATTGTGGGAAGTACAGAGATCTCCTGGAATAGCATCATGTACATCAGAGTTTAATATAAATATCGTGGGAAGTACAGAGTTCTCCTGGAACAGCCTCATGTTCATCACAGTTTGATATAAATATCGTGGGAAGTACAGAGATCTCCTGGAACAGCCTCATGTTCATCAGAATTTGATATAAATATTGTGGGAAGTACAGAGATCTCCTGGAATAGCCTCATGTTCATCAGAATTTGGTATAAATATCGTGTGAAGTACAGAGATCTCCTGGAATAGCCTCATGCTCATCAGAATTTGATATAAATATCGAGGGAAGTACAGAGATCTCCTGGAACAGCCTCATGTTCATCAGAATTTGATATAAATATTGTGGGAAGTACAGAGATCTCCTGGAATAGCCTCATGTTCATCAGAATTTGGTATAAATATCGTGTGAAGTACAGAGATCTCCTGGAATAGCCTCATGCTCATCAGAATTTGATATAAATATCGAGGGAAGTACAGAGATCTCCTGGAATAGCCTCATGTTCATCAGAGTTTGATATAAATATTGCAGGAAGTACAGAGATCTCCTGGAACAGCCTCATGTTCATCAGAATTTGATATAAATATTGTGGGAAGTACAGAGATCTCCTGGAATAGCCTCATGTTCATCAGAATTTGATATAAATATCGTGTGAAGTACAGAGATCTCCTGGAATAGCCTCATGCTCATCAGAATTTGATATAAATATCGAGGGAAGTACAGAGATCTCCTGGAACAGCCTCATGTTCATCAGAGTTTGATGCAGGAATGGTTAAACAGATATGAGTTGAAACCCAGAGATGAAAGGTTAATAATGGTGGCCCAGGATAGTGGACTACATGCACATTAGTTTACAAAGTCCACTGAACATATAGGAGAAACAGACAAATGCAGGTTCATAAAACCCAATTGGAAAGAGTTGCACATTTTGTTGCTGGGTTTGATACACTAATGGCAGAGGGCCTGTATACTGAAAGCCACAATAATGTGGCAAGACTGTTGCACTGGGGATTGTACTAACATTATAATAGTGAAGTAGCTGAGAAGCATTGGAAACATGAGCCACAACGCAATATAATGATGAAGTGTATATCACATGGCATCACTCGTTACCAAGCGTTCAAAAAATAAATGCAAGAAAATCAGATATAGCGGTCCATGAAAAAAAGACGAAAGTAACATTGATTATTGAAACTGCTACACCCAGCGATTACAGTGTATTACGTACAGAGAGACACAAAGTCATATAATATTAGGATTTGCAGTCAGAAATGAGGACAATGTGGAAGGATACTCAGAGAGTTCCAACAATAGGAGCAACGGGTCTAATAAAAAAGAATCGACATTCGTACTTAGATATGTTATCAATACACATAACTTTGTATGAACTGTAGGAGTCATTTCTGGGCAAACTGCTGTTGCTGCAAAGAATACTTTTTTTCCTGCACAGAGTACTTTTGGTAAACATCAAAGACTGAAACAATACTAATTTCACAAACTTCAATCATACTTTGACTTTGGAATGGCATCCATTCCTGTCATGGTAGAACAAACCTTAAAGACTTGGACAAATTAAGCCGAGCTAAATATTAATTGGTATGTAATTACTTGGTTAGCAAACTGGCTTACAAATAGAACACAGGAAATTACTGTGGGCTGCTCTACCTCCTCCAAAAGACCTATCACTCACAGTTTATCCCAGGGTTCAGTCTTTGGGCCACTCCTCTTTGGCATTTACTTGTCTAAGGTCAAAGCAAATGTTAAGGGCTTATGGCTGACACATTTGTAGATGACAGTAGACTTGGTGCTATCATAAACTACCCATAGGATATCAAGATCCTCCAACAGGGCCTTTTTCAAACAAATATCTGGTGTCCAAGCCATGAGGTAAAACTAAATACCAAGAAATGTATAATTATATCCTTTGTCAAGAATGATTTCCCATATTCAGGGATCTGGGAACCTATGCTGACAATGAACTATCCTTTGATTACCACATATCCACTAATGTAAGGAAGTCCTTTTCATCACACAGTTTATATCTAAAGGTATGGTGTCCATGTCTAGAGACGTAATCAGTCCACTGTACCTGGCTCTCATCAGACCAATCATTGTATATAATGTCCCATTCAGTATGAACCTATCCAAACACTTCTCAAAGCTGAAGCAACTGCTTGCAATGCTTTCTGACTAGAAAAATCAAGGGAGTAAATCATAAAAACCATGGAGACCATCTCAAAGCCTTGTCCCTCTTCTCAGTTTCATGTGGGCTGTGAGAGTTTTACAGAGATAGAAGGAGGTATAGGAGTGGAAAAAGAGGAAAGGAGAAGATATTGTGAGAGGGGGCGAGGGGGCTACTGTGATGGAAGGTGAGGTATGGGATAGGAGAAGGCGATGGATGAAGAGGATGAGGAGAAGGGACAGGAACACATGGCAGAGAAGGATGTATACAAGGACAGGAAGAGAGGAGACAGGGTAGGAATAGGAGACACAGGTCACTGTAGAGAAGCCAGTAGGATACTGAGTACAAGGAAAGTCGTGCCAGTCTAGCGGGATAGTTGATGCTTTTAAGGCCTTTAATCTTTCATTAAAAATCACTGGGGCTTTTCTAGTTAAGCAATATGCGTTGTATCTGATGAGGGGTCTGATGCGATATGCGTTGTATCTGATGAGGGGTCTGATGCGATATGCATTGTATCTGACGAGGGGTCTGATGCGATATGCATTGTATCTGATGAGGGGTCTGATGCGATATGCGTTGTATCTGACGAGGGGTCTGATGCGATATGCGTTGTATCTGATGAGGGGTCTGATGCGATATGCGTTGTATCTGACGAGGGGTCTGATGCGATATGCGTTGTATCTGATGAGGGGTCTGATGCGATATGCGTTGTATCTGACGAGGGGTCTGATGCGATATGCGTTGTATCTGACGAGGGGTCTGATGCGATATGCGTTGTATCTGATGAGGGGTCTGATGAAGGAAGAGAACAGCAGTAAGATGAAATCTTTGGATCTTGAAGATATTCCCTTGCAAATTAACTAGGCCAGATAGAAGGATTTCCTAACTATGGTGGAAACGTGATACTTGAATGAGACAGAGCTGCTTACATAAGTACGCAGGTCTCTTATGACTGCAGATGTTAAACAGGAGCATCATAAAAACCACTTGAATCATAACAAAGATGACCAAGTCTCATGATCACTATGCCTTGCCAGTGACCACCCTCAGATTGAACGTCCACTCTGTACAAGGACCAGGAGTACAGTCAAGTCAGGAGTGACATTCTGAACACCCATTCAATCATCCAGTCACCACTTAAAGGAAGATATTGGATCACACTGCTTAGCTTGCAGTGGGAGTCTATTTCACAGATGAGGAAGGTGCTGTGGAATCACCCCGTCTCTTCACCTTGTTTTATTTATTTGCTGGTGAAGGTGCTACAGGGACAAGGAGGAGGTACAGGAATAGCAGGAGAGAGGAGGAAGTACTTGGATGGGAGGAAGAGGTACAGGAATAGGAGGAGGGAGGAGGAGGTACTTGGATGGGAGGAGGAGGTACAGGAATAGGAGGAGGGAGGAGAAGGTACACAGATGGGAGGAGGAGGTACAGGAATAGGAGGAGGGAGGAGAAGGTACACAGATGGGAGGAGGAGGTACAGGAATAGGAGGAGGGAGGAGAAGGTACACAGATGGGAGGAGGAGGTACAGGAATAGGAGGAGGGAGGAGAAGGTACACAGATGGGAGGAGGAGGTACAGGAATAGGAGGAGGGAGGAGAAGGTACACAGATGGGAGGAGGAGGTACAGGAATAGGAGGAGGGAGGAGAAGGTACACAGATGGGAGGAGGAGGTACAGGAATAGGAGGAGGGAGGAGAAGGTACACAGATGGGAGGAGGAGGTACAGGAATAGGAGGAGGGAGGAGGAGGTACACAGATGGGAGGAGGAGGTACAGGAATAGGAGGAGGGAGGAAGAGGTACACAGATGGCAGGAGGAGGTACAGGAATAGGAGGAGGGAGGAGGAGGTACGTGGATGGGATGAGGAGGTACAGGAATAGGAGGAGGGAGGAAGAGGTACACAGATGGCAGGAGGAGGTACAGGAATAGGAGGAGGGAGGAGGAGGTACGTGGATGGGATGAGGAGGTACAGGAATAGGAGGAGGGAGGAGAAGGTACACAGATGGGAGGAGGAGGTACAGGAATAGGAGGAGGGAGGAGAAGGTACACAGATGGGAGGAGGAGGTACAGGAATAGGAGGAGGGAGGAGGAGGTACACAGATGGCAGGAGGAGGTACAGGAATAGGAGGAGGGAGGAGAAGGTACACAGATGGGAGGAGGAGGTACAGGAATAGGAGGAGGGAGGAGGAGGTACACAGATGGGAGGAGGTACAGGAATGGGAGGAGGAGGTACACAGATGGCAGGAGGAGGTACAGGAATAGGAGGAGGGAGGAGGAGGTACACAGATGGGAGGAGGAGGTATTTGGATGGGAGGAGGAAGTACATGGATAAGGAGGTACAGACATGGAAAGAGGAAAATGTACAGGATGGCAGGAAAAAAAAGATTTACATGGGTGGATGGAGAAACAAACACGGATAAGAATGGGAAAAAGATTTGCAGAAATGGAAGGAGAAGATAGAGTGATGAAGAGGGTGGTACATAGATTGGAGGATGAAGAGGTACAATGATGGGAGGAGGAGGTATAGGGATCAGAGGATTAGAAAATACCTGGATTGGGGAGGAGATACAGGGATGGGAAAGGGAGATGCACTGATTGGGAGGAGGAGGAAATACATGGATGAGATGATTAAAAGGTACTGTGATAGGAGGAGGAGTGGGTGTGAGCTGTGAGGGCAGAGACGGGACAAAAACATATAAGGATGCGAGTAGCAGAAGGAACACAAATACGGAAATATAGGGATGAGCAGAGAGGATATAGGATTTTGGGGAGGCAAATACATGAAGCTGAAAGGAAACAGAGATGGGAGGATGAGGAAGGGAAGAGGAAGGACAAGGTGATGAAGATAAGATACAGAGATGTGAGGATGAGGAAGGGAAGAGAAAGGACAAGGTGATGAACAGAAGATATAGAGATGGAAGAAAGAGGTGATACAGGGTGGGAAGACAAGGAAGAACATGGCTGAGAGGAGATACAGACACTGGAAAGGATGAGACAGCAGGATACAAAGTGAGAGGAGAAGGACATGGTAAAAGGATGGTAGGAGGGGTATGTTCTTGGCTAGAAGGAGGTGGCACAGGGATAGGAGAAAGGGGTACAGGAATGGGAGGATGAGAATGTACATGGACAGTAGGAGGAAGGGGTACATAAATGTGAGGATGAAGATGTTTAGGGATGGGAGGAAGAGGGGGTACAGGAATGGAAGGAAGGGGAGGTACAGTAGTGGAAGGAAGAGTAAGTAGAGAAAAGGGAGGAGGAGGGGGTACAGAAATGGGAGGTTGAGGGTTACAGAGATGGGAGGAAGAGGGGATACAGGACTGGGAGGTTGAGGAGGTACATGAATGTCAGGATGAGGAGGTGACACGGATAGGAGGAGGAAGGTATAAAACTCTGGGTGGATAAAAAGGTACATGGATAGGAGGAACAGGAGAAACAGAGATGGGAAGAGATACAGGGATGGGATGGTGGGCTAAAGGGAAGGGGAGGGTGTCCCTGGAGGGCAGGGTGATGAGGTGCAGTGATGGGAAGTGGAGATACAAGGATGTGAGAACATATGTGGATTAGAGGAAGTGAGGGTACAGGGATAGGGAGGGGGTACAGAGATGTGAGGAGATACATGGATTACAGGAGGTGAAAGTACAGGGATGTGAGGAGATATGTGGATTGGAGGAGGTCAGGGTAGAGGGATGTGAGAAGGAGGTACAAAGATGGGACATTGAGGAGGTAGAGGGATGTGAAGATAAGGAGTTAACACTGACAGGAGGAAAAGGAAGTAAAACGATGGGAAGATTAGGAAGTTCATGGCCAGGAGGGAAACGGCACAAAACTGGTCGAAGGTACAAGAATGCAACAATGAAGGGGTGCCATGAAATGGAGGAGAAGGCACAGGGATGGGAAGATGAAGAGGTGGGGTGATGGGAGAAAAGGGGTGCAGAAATGGGTACAGGTACTGTAGGATGTGGAGGAGGAATGGGATAAGATGACAAGGCACAAGGATGTGAGGATGAGGAAATACAGGGATGTGATAAGGGGGTACAGATATGGGAGGAGGACGGGTACATGGATGATTGAGGTACACAAGAATGAGACAATGAAGAGGCACAATAGTGAGTAGGGGGAGGAATAGGGTTCTGATGATGATGACCTATGGATGACCTATGGAGATGGGCAAAAAGATGTAGGATAAGGAGGTGCAATGATAGGAACAGAGGGGTACAAAGATGGGGAGAGGGAGATACAGGCATGAAAGGAGGAGGAGGCAAATGCGGCACAGAGAAGAAGAGGGTTGATACAGGAATGGGAGAAGCAGGAAGCACAGGGATGGGATGAAGAGATGAGTGGATTAGGAGGTACAGGGATGGGAGAAGGAAGGAATACAGGGATGAGGAGGGGATGTACTAATGAGGAAGGAGGCACAGAAAAGAGGATAGAGAAGGTAAAGGGGAATGTTTTGCCAAGCAAGAGCAAACAAGTGGGGTAGTGAGGCTTCTGGACCAGAAAGGATATGTTAAGAGGGATGGAAGAAGGCATATCTAGAAGAAGAGATTCATCAATTAGATGGACTGTGGAGAAGAGATGTTTTGATAAAATAGAAGAGGCACTACCATTTTAAATTGAGATGGACTTGATGGGGTACAGGGGGAGAGGGAATCAAAACAGTGGCGGTGAAGACTGTCTCTCTGTTCACTCTGGCCTGGAGAGGACTCCCAGTGGCAAGGAACATTACACCTACACTGATTCAGATGGACAGGAGAGGAGACAAATTGAAAAATAAGGTGCTACTTGTGCATAAGGCTGCCGCGCAAAGAAAGAAAAGATCAGGCACTGCTCACATAAACTCACTGTTCCAACTCAGCCTTACCGCAGGTTTTGTACCCAAAGAATGGCGTACAGCAACAGTTATCCCACTCCACAAAGGTGGCACCACAACAGATCCCGGGAACTATCACCCCATAAGCCTGACTAGCCTGGTTTGCAAGACTATGGAGCGCATCATCATGGATCTCATAAACAAAGACATTGGGAATCTCCAGACACTGGACCCCACCCAATTCGGCTTTGTTAAAGGCAGATCTTGCCTCCTAAACCTGGTTGACTTTTTTGCAATAGCTACTAAAGTCATAGATGAAGGAAAGGTAGTCCACACAGCCTACCTGGACCTCGCAAAGGTCTTCGACACAATACCCCACTCTGGCATCATAAATAAACTTACCAGCTTAAATATCAATCCATATGTCACAAGATGGGTTGCAAACTGGCTCAGGGATAGAACTCACATTGTCAGAGTTGCGGGTGCCATATCCAACTCTAAACCGGTTACAAGTGGCATCCCACAGGGCTCAGTCCTGGGACCCCTCTTGTTTGGTATATACTTCTCTGAGGTACAGGCAAGCACGGGAGGACTGTGGCTGACCAAGTTCACAGATGATTGCAAGCTGGGAGCCATAATCAACTCTCCGGCTGACACAAGCATCCTCCAGAAGGGTCTTACAGAGACGGATACCTGGTGTCAAAACCATGGCCTTAAGCTAAATGCCAAGAAGTGCAAAGTCATCCCTTTTGGGAAAAACAAAGTGCCCACAAACTACCACATAGGAGGTAATCCACTAAGTACAGAATAAGTGATTAGGGATCTGGGGACCCAAGTAGACAGTAGCCTCTCCTTTGACAACCACATTGCCAAAGTGGTTAGAAAAACATTCTATATAGCCCACCATATCACGAAAGGGTTCACCTCTAGATCAAGGGAGGCCATTGTACCCCTCTACTCATCGCTCATCAGGCCCTTAATTGAGTACAACGCCCCATTTGGGATGTATCTTACCCGACATCTGCAACAGCTGGAGAGACCTCAAAAGTACCCCACCAAGAGGATTGTGGGCCTCAAACAGATGCCCTATGCAGCTCGACTAAAGAAACTCCAGCTCTACTCAGTCGCTTACTGCCTGCTCAGAGGTGATCTCTACCTGACGTACAAGGCCATGTCTAACCCGGAATTGATGAACATGCTCCACCTCAAGAAAGCCAAATCCATTAGAGCTACATGCTCCATGGATTTAAATCTCAGCACAACAATAAATAGGACATGCTGGAGGGATAGATTCATATCTCAGAGGCTTCCTCGCTCTGGAATAGAATCCCGGGTCATGTTAGACAAAGCCCTTCGCTGACCCTCTTCAAGAGAAATCTCGATGAGTGGATGGGAAACCGTAAATTTACTCCTGGGATCACTTCTATGGCCCTGCTGAACAGAGGCTCATGAATCTAGTCTAAAAGGGTGGCGAAAGCCAACACAGATTCTGGCTAGGCTTATAAATGCCCTAGGGCAGATAGCCTAGTACCTACCTATGAACCTATGGACCTATGAACATAAAATAATTAAGCATTGTAAGATACTGGGCAAGGGAACACAGACATAAACAAATCAGGCATTGTAAGATACTAGGCAAGGGAACACAGACATAAACTAATCAGGCATTGTAAGATACTGGGCAAGGGAACACAGACATAAACTAATCAGGCATTGTAACGTATTGGGCAAGGGAGCACAGTCATTAAGTAATTATGCATTGTAATATACTGGACAAGGCTTTATAGACAAAACATAACTGGTCAGTCTAAGGTACTTGGTAAGGGATCACACGTAGTCAGGAACCGTAAGGTAGTGGGTAAGGGGTTACAGACACAACATAATCAAGCATTGCAATATATTGGGCAAGGGATTACAGACATAAGATAATCAATCATTATAATATACTGGGCAAGGCACTGATCTTGGAATCACAGACATGCTGTAATCAGGAATCACCTTTACTGCTAGAAAACAGACATTCATTTTGTTATCCTTACTAATTCCCTCATTATCATGACACCGCACTTATATAATTCAAAACAGACACATGCCTCACCTGCTGCTACAGCTGAATGCACTTAGTAAGTACGCTAATATAGTCAAACAATTAAATAGTGTTGGCAATAAATAGTCTATATATACATTATATATATATATATATATATATATATATATATATATATATATATATATATATATATATATATATTTATTACATTTTCTGAGCTTTTAAAAGACATTTAGCATTTATAACAGGATTCAAAATTCAAATCTGGCACCTTATCGGCTGCTAAAGGAACTCGCTATTTGCCCTCTTTACACTCACAAAATGATTCTAATCACCCATAAAAAGATCGTTTACACAATAAAGAAGTACAAAAGATAGAGTTGTTAGTAAATATGTTGTTAAGGATAGATTTAACATTGTCAGGATATAAAGAAATCAAGTAGGTGGTTGACAATCACCTGTGTGATTTCTTTATATCAAGGCTATATTGATTTTCAGCTTTATGAATTTATTAATAATAACGATCCTTGATTTAAATAATCCCTCTTTTAGACCATTTTGTGCTGCAAGCCAAAGTAAAACTGAGCCTACAGTGATTTATTTTGGCTTTATTTTGAGTCATGTAGTTAAAAGTTCACAGTTTTATTTAAAGGATTCATAGTTATGTTTAGACTATTTAAAACAATATAAATTCCAAGGTTCAGAAAATGTTTTAGATCTTAAGATGTCTTTTTATATACGTGTATCACACAAGAAATAGGCATTCATTTTGTTAGAAAATATCTTAGTCAATACTGATTTTGACAATATTAGACTAAACTCCATTTGTTTACATTTAGATAGTTTTAGTGAACGATTTTTAACATTTCAAATAATATATGCTATCAATTGGGAGGGGTGGTTATGGGTGTCAGAATGGCACCAGTTTTTGCAAATCTTATAAGTTGGTGGGAGCAAGAATTTTTAGTGAATCCCCCCTTTTTTAAGTGTCACCTTTTATACGATATACATTGATGATTTTTTTTAATTTATTTATATGAATGGTACATATGATGATGTTTCTCTTTTAATTAATGATTTAAACACTAGTGGTACCATTTTATCATAGGTTCATAGGTAGGTACTAGGCTATTGGCCCTGGGGCCTATATAAGCCTAGCCAAAAAAGTTTCCCGGCTTTTGTCACCCAAGAAAGTGATTTTCTTGTGCCCCTGTCTAGCAGAGCCACAGAAGTGATCCCCAGGGTGAATTTCCTATTTCCCATCCAATTGTCGAGATTTTTCTTAAAGAGGGCTAATGAGATACTTTGTTTGACATGAATGGGTAGTCTGTTCCAGTGCATAGGAAGTCTCTGGGACAGGAATCTATCCCTCTAGCATGTTCTGTTTATTGTGGTGGCAAGGTTTAGGTCCCTGGAGTGTATGGCTCGGAGGGGATTGGGGTTTCTTTAAGTATAGTATGTCCAACAGCTCTGGGTTTGACATGGCTTTGTATGTTAGGCAGAGGTCGCCACTGAGTAGGCGATATGCGAAGGAGTAGAGCTGGAGTTTTTTGAGACAGTCTGTGTATGGCATCTGTTTGAGGCTGGTAATCCTCTTAATGAGGTATTTCTGTTGTCTTTCTAGTTGTTGTAGATATCTTGTGAAGTACATGCCAAACGGGGCATTGTACTCTATAATGGGTCTGATGAGGGATGAGTAGAGAGGAACAATGACCTCTTTTTTCTGGAGGTGAACCCCTTTGTGATGAGGTGTACCATGTAGAAGGATTTCCTGACTACTGTGGTTATGTGATTTTCAGAGGAGAGACTACTGTCCACCTGTGTCCCGAGGTCTCTTATCACACTTTCAGTGTTAAATAGGCTACCGCCTATGTGGTAGTTCATGGCTACAGTGTTTTTCCCAAAGGGAATGACAATGCAGTTTTTGGCATTGAGCTTGAGGCCTTGACTTTGACACCAAGCATCAGTCTCAGTAAGTCCTCTTTGTAGAATGTTCACATCATTAAGTGATTCTATTATGGCACCTAGTTTGCAGTCATCTGTGAAACTTCGTTAGCCAAAGACCTGCTGTATTAGCCTGGACTTCTGAGAAGTAGATGCCAAATAGGAGAGGACCCAGGACTGAGCCCTGTGGTACTCCACTTGTTACTGGTATGAAGTTGGATTTGGAGTCAACTACTTTCACTGTGTGGGTTCTGTCAGTGAGCCAGTTGGCCACCCGTCTTGTGACATGGGGATTTATGCCCACTCTAGTGAGTTTATCTATAATTCCAGAGTGGGGGATGGTGTTGAAAGCCTTGGCGAGGTCAAGATAGGCTGTGTGCACCTCTTTACCCTTGTCTATGGTTCTGGTGACTGCTTCAAAGAAGTCAATCCAGTTTAGGAGACATGACCTACCTTTTACAAACCCAAACTGAGTAGGGTCCAGAATTTGGAGGTTATCTATGTCCTTGTTTATAAGCTCCAAGATGATACATTCCATGGCCTTGCAGGCCAGGCTCATTAGGCTAATGGGGCAGTAGTTCCCAGGGTCCATGGTGGCACCTCCTTTGTGGAGTGGGATAACCGTCGCTGTGCACCATTCAGTAGGCACAAAGCCTGAAGTGAGACTATGATTTAATATGGTACTTAGGTGGGCTGCCAGTTCATTCTGTAGTTCATGCAGAAAGCAGCCTGGGATGTTGTCAGGTCCCATGGTTGCTGTGTTCTTGGCTTTGGATAGTGCTGTCTTTACTTGTTGCAGCCGTGATTACAGGGGCTTTGCATTCTTCTGGTATAGTAATGGGACCTTTGGGAGGTGAGGGGGCGAAGTTTGCACTGAATCTATCAGCCAGGATGTTGGCAATATCAGTTGGTTCTGCATATCTAATGCCATTGTGGTGTAGCTCAGAGCAGATCTGAGTGTTGCCATTGAGATTCTTGACATAGCTGTAGAATGCTTTGTGGTTGTCTTTAGAATCAGTGGCAATTTTATTTTCGTAACTAGCTTTGAAGGATTTTATGAGGGATCTCAGATTTTACTTTTTTTTTTTGCAACAGCTTCTCCCTTCTGTTGTAGAGTTTGTTTATGTCCGGGGACCACCAGATTGACTTCCCTTTTTTGGAGGAGAGCTATTCTTTGCACTCAGTGAGGTTGGTGAAATGGTTTACTTTTTGGATTTATCTATCAGTCTTAACAAAGTTAATATGTTTTTCCTCAGTAACATTTTTTAGAAAATAAACTTTTGTAAATAATTACCAGCATGATAGCAATCAACATTCTTATTTTATCAAGTGGAACCTTATAAGAGGACAATTTATTAGATTAAGTTGGCTAATCAGTAAAGATGAAATTTTATTGGAAGTCCGGTTTCTTAAAAATTCTTTTTAGAAAGCAGTTATTTTGAGAATAAATTGGATAGCATTATAAATTAAGTGAAACACAATAGGTGGTTGAAATTTCGACTAATACTGAATAATGGCTATAATCATAAAATTCAAACTGTCTCCAATAATTCTGTGATTAGACCTTTTCCTATACCTTTTTGTGTAGATATGCACAATATTAAATATATAATAGTTGATAACTGGAAAACAGTTACAAGTAATTGTGATTTAAGTAAATCACTAGGACCTACCCCAACATTTACATATAAAAAAATATATAATTTAAAATATTTAGTAAAAAAATATATATGAAAATAGATCAAAATGTAGATACAGGGCCATTTGATACATATTGATGTTATTTTTGTAAATATTGTAGATACATCAATGTAGGGCATAGTGTATATCTTAAACATTATGATAAAGAAATTGATGGTAAGCAAAGATTTACTTGTAAATCAGAAAGAGTGGTTTATCTTGCAACATGTATATTCGAGAGCATCAGCTGAAAACCCCAAGTCTGTATCACCTACAACTCATAGCCTTCTCATGCTAAATTGGTGGCTCACTAATTAAGCAGCTGACAGTTACTATAAAGTGTAACACCCCATCTCTTTCTCTCTCTGCTAAGTTCTGTTCATTCTCCCCGTTTCTCCCTTCCTGTTACCGTTATGCTCCTCTGCAGGTCTCCATGCCTCCTCCTCTCACTCTTTAAGTTCTGTTCATTCTCCCCGTTTCTCCCTTCCTGTTACCGTTATGCTCCTCTGCAGGTCTCCATGCCTCCTCCTCTCACTCTTTAAGTTCTGTTCATGCTTCCCCTGTTTCTCCCTTCCTGTTACCGTTATGCTCCTCTGCAGGTCTCCATGCCTCCTCCTCTCACTCTTTAAGTTCTGTTCATGCTTCACCTGTTTCTCCCTTCCTGTTACCGTTATGCTCCTCTGCAGTTCTCCATGCCTTCTCCTCTCACTCTCCCTCCTTCCACTCTTTCCTTATTCCTTTTTACCACTTCATCCGACCTCTGTCTGCCTTCCCTCTCTCCATTTCTTCAAATCTTTTATTGAACACTGTGAATAATAATGTAAATATTTAATTACTAGCTAACAATGAGAAATACTGCTCTACTAACATTGCAATCTGATTTTTGAGCACAACTTGTAATAATGATATATTGTGTTATTTGAAACTGTATTTGGTTTGCTTTGTCGTCATCCAGGATGAGCCTAAAATGGTCCATGTGGATCAGCATTCTACTACGAATAACAAATACATAAATGATCAGCATTCTACTACGAATAACAAATACATAAATGATCAGCATTCTACTACGAATAACAAATAAATAAATGATCAGCATTCTACTACAAATAACAAATAAATGATCAGCATTCTACTACGAATAACAAATAAATAAATGATCATAAATAAATGATCAGCATTCTACTACGAATAACAAATAAATAAATGATCAGCATTCTACTATGAATAACAAATAAATAAATGATCAGCATTCTACTATGAATAACAAATAAATAAATGATCAGCATTCTACTACGAATAACAAATAAATAAATGATCAGCATTCTACTACGAATAACAAATAAATAAATGATCAGCATTCTACTATGAATAACAAATACATAAATGATCAGCATTCTACTACGAATAACAAATACATAAATGATCAGCATTCTACTATGAATAACAAATAAATAAATGATCAGCATTCTACTACGAATAACAAATACATAAATGATCAGCATTCTACTATGAATAACAAATAAATAAATGATCAGCATTCTACTACGAATAACAAATAAATGATCAGCATTCTACTACGAATAACAAATAAATAAATGATCAGCATTCTACTACGAATAACAAATAAATAAATGCCCACTGGTTTTGAAGCCAGTCACCAGTTTGGTTGTCAGTTAACCACAACACTGGTGAAATCTATTTACTGGGGCTGTCAATTACTGGGGGGGATGGTTGACTTAGTAGAACAGCAGAGAGAGACTGTAAAATTCTGAGCAGTGAAATTGGGGTAGATGACAAGGGACTGTTGGGGGAAGGTTTGACAAGAGGGGTGTTGAAGGTCTGAAGAGTCCGACACTTATCAAGGATATGAGAACTTGTCAGACATTTGGGATACATGGTTAGTTTTAAAAAGACCCTTGTGTTCGTTAGCATACTGAACACCTGTGAACCTGTGAACAGGGTAGATTGATGTGGACATACAAAATAATTCAAAGATAAGGGATTAAGTACTGGGGACACTGTGGGTTGATTGGTGTGACCTGACAGATTGGTAGGATAAACAGAATCAAAAAGTAGAGGCTGATGGTTTATATGTTTGGTTAGGGCTTGTTTCGTGTCGAGAATATATAGAAAACTTACATTCTCGAACGATTACTTGGAGTATAATAGTTGTCACCCAGGATACACTAAGAAAAATATAGTGAAGGGCCAGATGGTGAGGATAGCTAGAATATGCTCCTCCGAAGAGATTTGTAAGAATGAGATAGCTTTTTTGGCTAATATTTTTATGGATAGAGGTTACCCAACTTCTTTGTTATACTCTATCAGTGAAGAAGTTTTAAATTAATGGGGTAAGAAGTATGTACCCCTATTGGGTAAATCCCTTGAGAGTTCAAAAAACAATGGTGAACATTTTGGGGACAAAAATAACTAAAACTATACATAATCTATGGTTTTGACTTATGGTTCCCTTGTTAAGGACATTCTACAAATAATCAAGAGAAATTGGGTAATGTTCAAGGGTGAGGATGGTTTAATGGATGTTGTAGGTAATAAACCCTATTTTCTGTTTAAAACCAGTAATAATCTCAAGTTTTTACTTGAACATCCCATAAAAACAAATGACACATCCAGAGGAACTAGGAGTTGTGGTTCATGTGTATACTGTTCATATATTTTAGGTGTTGACTGGGTGGAAATTGGTTGACCTAAGAGAAAGGTGTATTTAAAGAGAGGTTCCTGTGGTTCTAAACAGCTAGTTTACATTTCTGTCTGTCAGAGCTGCCAGCAATTTTACGTTGGCAAAACTGAAAGGGCTCTGCACAGACGGATATATGAACATCTTTATGCTGTCAGATGTGAGGATGACAATAATGCCCTCTATAAACACTTTAGGGATAACAGTTCCTGTAAAACCTTTCTTTTTGGTATTTTGGAGAATCTCGGTAATGATCACAGGGGTGGTGATTGGGAAAAACAGGTTGGATAGGGAAGAGTTAAAGTGGCAATAAAGACGGAATTCTAGCCATTCCACAGGTATAAATGAAACATAGTATTATGCCTGTTTTAAAATATTGTTCATTTAAGCTGTAAATGTTCCCTATAACATGTATTTTAATTAAATTATGTAATATATTACAACTTTATTATTTTTTTAATAATATATATCAAACATATTAGTAATACATATTAATTGTATCAAATAGATATATTTATTTCAAATGACATTTTTAATGTATGAATTGTGATATCTTTTTTAAACAATGAGAGGGAGATGTATAATTGATTGTCAGTTATTCAATTGTTCAAGAGTATAAAAGCACCACTGTTAAGGGATGTAAATGTTTCTGATGAAGTCTTGTTACTGAAGACGAAAGCGCGCTCAATAAATTCTTTTTTAAGTAACACACTAGTGCTTCTATTAAACAGCTATTTCAGCTACACCACTTGAGTGTTCTTTTGGAATTGTGTTATTTTGTTTTAGTTTTGGTTGGTTGTATTTCATATTTTTTATTTTATTGTTTATATGTTTGGTGCCACATAAAGTAAATAACAGCAGGTGGACACCATTGATAAATGGGGACTGATAGGGTATATCTTTGGTGTCATATGGGGTAAATTACTGCAAACAGACACCATCGATAAGTGGGGACTGATAGGGTATACCTTTGGTGTCATATGGGGTAAATCACTGCAGATAGACACCATTGATAAGTGGGGACTGATAGGGTATATCTTTGGTGTTATATGGGGTAAATCACTGCAGATAGACATTATTGATAAGTGGGGACTGATAGGGTATATCTTTGGTGTCATATGGGGTAAATTACTGCAGATAGACATTATTGATAAGTGGGGACTGATAGAGTATATCTTTGGTCTCATATTGGGTAAATCACAGCAGGTGGACACCATTGATAAGTAGGGACTGATAGGGTATATCTTTGGTGTTATATGGGGTAAATCACAGCAGGTGGACAACATTGATACGTGGGAACTGGTAGGGTATATCTTTGGTCTCATATGGGGTAAATTACTGCAAGCAGACACCAGTGATAAATGGGGACTGATAGAATATATCTTTGGTGTCATATGGGGTAAATCATTGCAGATAGACACCATTGATAAGTGGGGACTGATAGAATATATATTTGGTGTCATATCAGATAAATCACTGCAGAAAGACACCATTGATAAATGGGGACTGATAGGATTTATATTTGGTGCCATATGGGGTAAATCACAGCAGGTGGATAACACTGATAAGTGGGAACTGATAGGGTATATCTTTGGTGTCATATGGGGTACATAACTGCAAACAGACACCACTGATAAGTGGGAATTGATAAGATATATCTTTGGTATCATATGGGGTAAATCACTGCAGGTAGACACCATTGATAAGTGGGGCTTGATAGGGTATATCTTTGGTGACATATGGGGTAAATCACTGCAAACAGACACCATTGATAAGTGAGGACTGATAGGGTATATCTTTGTTGTCATATGGGGTAAATCACTGCAGGTAGACACCATTGATAAGTGGGGACTGATAGGGTATATCTTTGGTGTTATATGGGGTAAATCACTGCAGATAGACACCATTGATAAGTGGGAACTGATAGGGTATATCTTTGGTGTTATATGGGGTATATCACTGCAAACAGACACCATTGATAGGTGGGGACTGATAGGGTATATCTTTGGTCTCGTATGGGGTAAATCACAGCAGGTGGACAACATTGATACATGGGAACTGGTAGGGTATATCTTTGGTGTCATATGGGGTAAATTACTGTAAGCAGACACCATTGATAAGTGGGGACTGATAGGGTATATCTTTGGTGACATATGGGGTAAATCACTGCAGATAGATACCATTGATAAGTGGGGACTGATAGGGTATATCTTTGGTGTCATATGGGGTAAATCACTGCATATAGACACCATTGATAAGTGGGGACTGATAGGGCATATCTTTGGTGTCATATAGGGTCAACCACTGCAAACAGACACCATTGATAGGTGGGGACTGATAGGGTATATTTTTGGTGTCATATGGGGTAAATCACTGCAGATAGACACCATTGATAAATGGGGACTGATAGGGTATATCTTTGGTGTCATATGGGATAAATCACTGCAGCTAGGCACCATTGATAGGTGGGGACTGATAGGGTATATCTTTGGTGTCATATGGGGTAAATCACTTCAGATAGGCAGCATTGATAAGTGGGGACTGATAGGGTATATCTTTGGTGTCATATGTGGCAAATCACTGCAGATAGGCACCATTGATAGGTGGGGACTGACAGGGTATATCTTTGGTGTCATATGGGGTAAATCACTGCAGATAGACACCATTGATAGGTGGAGACTGATAGGGTATATCTGTGGTATCATATGGGATAAATCAATGCAGATAGGCCCCATTGATAAGTGGGGACTGATAGGGTATATGTTTGGTGTCATATAGGGTAATTCACTGCAGATAGACACCATTGATAAATGGGGACTGATAGGGTATATCTTTGGTGTGATATGGGATAAATCACTGCAGCTAGGCACCATTGATAAGTGGGGACTGATGGGGTACAAGAAAAAGAAGAAATAAGGTAAATAGAGGGAGTTGATGGGGCACACATGGTGAATTAATGAAATTGCTAAGGTAGGTGAGTGGGAGAGCCTGGAATGGTCCACCATTTGTGCCTTAAGGGGTACATAAGTGAATAGTGATGGGGTAAATCTATGGAGTAGTGAGTATGGATTCAGAAAGGTTTGTAACACTAAGTTATGGATTGAAACAGCTGGATCAAAAAGATTTTGAAGAGAGGGGCTAAGTACATATTGTAACGGCAGGACTACTGAGTCCCACAGATGAACTGGAGGAGTTAATGAGGGAGACAACAGGGCCATAGACCCCATGGTGATATACTGAGGGCAATGACAAAGAATCAGTGACCAATGTAACATCGAGGCTTAGAACTGCTCTGTATATGGATGAAACGGATGGTTATTTAGAAAGGAGTCACCTCACAGTGTGATATTAGGGCAGGGAAACCTTGAAGTGAATGGCAAGAGAGGTAGGAGGAAGGCTTGATGAATAAGTAATACAAGATCAGGGGTTGAAGATCTTCAGAGATGGAGGGGCAGGAATAGTGGTGTGATGGTGAGGGTGAGAGTGGTGGGGTTGTAAATTATCACAACAAATAGTATTACTGTAATATGTAGGTAGTACAGACACAGGGTCTGAGATGGAACAGGCAGAGTTATAGAATGCAGCTAATTAAGCTGAAAAAAATATTAGGGGCAGTGTGACATTTGGTTAAGGTGGGGTAAATTACAAATAAAGCCACATTAGTATCACAAAGCCATGGTATCAGTGGAGATTTAAAATGTGCCAGAAAATATAAAAGATTGGAAAAGTCGCTGGAAGAAGATAGCAGTAGACATGGGAGGAAACATTTCTGACAAAAAATAGTGACTATTCATGCCAGTCAAGTTAGCAACTGTTTATGTCACTGCATAGCCTTCCTCTGAGCTAGTTCCCACGAGGACCTTTCTGCTGTTGAGTCACTTCCTCATCCCAGTGAAAGAACACCGCAGCACTGCATGCGATAACAAAATAGGGGAGTGGATATTTTGCATTTAGCAACAGACAGTTTAGATGAACAGTTCTTGAGTGCATGTATAGCACAAGGCCTGTCCTTATGTTGGAAAAATTAACAGTAGTACAAAGGATTACGCCAGATAAAATGACCTAGTAGATCTGGGAGACTTTCTCTCTTTCTCTGATACCCTCCCTGTGCGAGGAATAAAGATTCCTTGTTGAGGTTTCAAGTAGTTTCTTCAGATAACTAGGTAGATGGATGAGTGCTCTTGATGAACAAGGGTCCATGTGGGGTACCCCTGCCAGACCTGACTCAAGCTTTCTGGATTACCTCTATTTCATGTTAGAAAAATTAGGAAAGTGCTCACCAAACTTTCAGCAGATGCTGTTTCTTTGTTTCTTCATAAGAGGTGGAGCAGAGCTTGAAAACAACATGATAGCACATTTAGACGTAAAGTATGCTAGGCTTTGGTAAATAGTAACACAACTCCTATGTTCTGAGGCCCTCCCTCTCCCTATCTGCTTTCTCTCTTTCTCTCACTCTGTTTCTCTGTTATTGGCACACCTACTGACAGTCTATACCAACCACTAGTGTCTTCTGCTTCTGGTACTGAACATGGATTTGCCAAAGCAATACTGTGCCATTGCTATTTCTGGTTTCTGTTACCTTAGACCCTTCTGTTACTGAGAGTGCTGTATTACTGGCATTCCTAGCAGTATTTACCAGTGATAGCTCAGTTACTGTAGGGTGAGATCCCTGGGGTTATGGCTACAACCGTTTTCTAAGCCTAGAGTGGGACATTTCTTATTTAAAATGTGAGATTTTGCATGAAAATCCATGCTGTCAACTAGAGCAAATGATTTATATTCAACAAATATTTACTGTTTTAGGGCAGCAGATGGCAACTTGGTGGATCAGTGTGCTTCAGTAGCCAGCTGCCTTGTTAGATACAGGGCTGTGACACTGCTAAGTGCATCCGTTCTGTTGTTAATTGCCAGTGTGAATCTGAATTTCAACCTCATGTTTTCAGCTGTTTAAATATCCTTGCATGATTTTCCTGGTGAGAGTGCATCACTGTTTAACAGCTCATATAGTCAAACTGCTGCCAGACTGGCATTCAGTGTCTAAACTTGTTATTGCTGCAGTCCAGAGGTCCAGAGGGGACCTGCACTTTTTCATGGTTGGCTCCCCCACAGTGTACAGTTCAGTTTCATGAAGTGTGTACAAAGCCACTGCTGAAATTAAGTAACAAATCAATTCTGTAACTCACAGCATGAGGAAGTGAGAGAGATACAACAAAAAATACATTCAAGGAAACTACACAGTTCTTACAGAATAAAGTAATGACCATTTTTCTAATGACTGACGCCAAGTTCCCAGAATGCAGTGAATGCTTTGCCTTGTGTGGAAATAGCAGCTAAGGCAATAGATGTCTGTTATCAGTGACAAGAGAGTTACAGTAATTTCATTTGATCTGTATTGGAAACCTGATGTCTTCTTGGATCTCGGAGAACAAACCAGTAGTACGTTCTCTCTGTGCAGTGTTTAAAGTATGTAACATACCAGCATTTAATTAATGGTTTATGGGGAGTATTATAGTTTGATAATAAATCAGAGAAAAACAAACATGGATCTTACAATCAATGCTATATTTTAGTGAAACAACAAACTAGATTTGAGGTTACCATTGCAGATGTCATGTTTTCTAAGCTGTTTTGCTTAGTCTTCTGTTAGCCATGTGCAAAATCTGACAAGACAGATGTTATTTCAGCTCCAGCAAAAAGCAAATTGCCATGACTTTAGGAGAATAAACTTATGAGCCCTTATAAAAAGACTGGTTAAATAGTTACTGCTGTGTCAATAACTCACAGTCAGTTCTGCATTGATATAGTGGGCACCAGTAAGCCACATCATGAAAGAGACTGACCTGTAATACATGCACAGGCTAACATTATGGCCCTAATCAAAGCCTTATCAAAAGACAGCTAGTAAACGAATAAAGACTGCAGCATGATTTCAAAAATGATGGGCTGACATCCTGTCTAGAACTGGTTCTCTGCCATGCACCCATTGCCTGCTGAGAATAGGATCCATTTCTTTCATGACCCTGAGCAGGATAATTAATTATATGAAAAGGAATGAAAGAATTGCGGTTTCAGAGAAAAGCTATCTCCAAATTTATCTAACTCTTAGAGAACTGCTCTGAAACTAAAAAATGGTTTCACTATAAAGCTTGTTTTAGAACACTGGCTTCATCTGCTTTATTATACATTGTACTGCAGAGCTTATACATTTTTTTAAGTTACCATGTCCACTTCTGAATGCACTTATTTTGTAAAGTTTGCAACTGACTGAAATGTTCCGTTTAATTTATTTAGCTGCTTGGTCTGCTGGGTAAGGTACAGTAAGCAGAGAGCTGCCTCCTTTCTGATGTGACCCAGAAGATTAAAGCAGTTGCTCAACAGTACAAACTACACTATGTGTGGTAAGCAGTGAAACAATACATTGATCTTTCTACACAACAACAAAAATGTGCAATATTTCAAGAATTAGCAAATGGGGAAGTGAAACAGTTCTCCTAACTGCAAATCATTAGGTGACACATAGTTCAAGTAATCTAGCTGGCAACTAGCTGAAAGGGGCATTCTGCCTTCTAGAAATATCTTTCATTTTATTCCTAGCCTCTACAGTTATTACAACACTCTTTCCATCAGGAGACAAATGCATCCTATGGTGGTGACATGATTGTTCCTCCAGTGCCCCCCACCTTATCTAATTCCCTCTGCAATGTTTGTGGAAATGAATGTCACACAGTCACAAAACTTAAGTGGATACAAAAAGCAAATATATAGGGAGGCAGGGAAT
>NC_056744.1:1825088855-1825113855 GCF_019279795.1 Protopterus annectens
TCCCTGTGTTTTTCCAAGGGTATTGTGACCCTCATTTCCTGTGTTTTTCCAAGGGTATTGTGACCCTACATTCCCTATGTTTTTCCAAGGGTATTGTGACCCTACACTCCCTGTGTTTTTCCAAGGGTATTGTGACCCTACATTCCCTGTGTTTTTCCAAGGGTATTGTGACCCTACATTCCCTGTGTTTTTCCAAGGGTATTGTGACCCTACATTCCCTGTGTTTTTCCATGAAAGTTTTGACAAATCAATGTTTTCTGTACAAAGAAACTAGCACTAATATAGGTCAATAGCTATATGTTTACATGAATGTTATTTGCACAAATCACTGCATTATACATAAGGATACTAACTCTGTTTAAATATTTAAACTGGTTACTTTGTTGTCAATATGTAGCATTATGGCTGCACACTGCTGAGTTTAGTCTGCTTTTTAGTAAGATAACTTGGGTGCTAATTTACATATAATGTGGTTCCCTATAACAACTGCACTTATATCTGCTAATGAAATACATTTTTCAAATGTTTTCAAATAAAAAAAATAATTACATTGATAGTGTTTTTGCATTTTGTCTGGCAGAGTATTTCATGCTACAGGGGCAGCTTTGTAGTTCATAGGTTCATAGGTTCATAGGTGTGTATTAGGCTAATGGCCCTGGGACCTTTACAAGCCAAGCCCATAGGATTACCCTGCATTGTGCCACCTGACCTCAGTTCCCAGTGCCTCTGTCAAGTAAAGCCACTGGCATTATCCCTGGGGTGAATTTTCTATTTCCCATTCACTCATCAAGATTTCTCTTGAAGAGGGCCAGTGAGATGCTCTGATTGACATATATGGGAAGTCTATTCCAAAGCATGGACAGTCTCTGGGTTATGGACCTGTCCCTCCAGCAAGTTCTATTGATTGTGGCAATGAGGTTGCTTCTATATTACAATGTCAAAAGATCGTAATATCGAATGCCTAAACATCGACCCGTATTCATCTAAAAGCATTTACGCAAATGGATAAATACTTACAGTGCAAAAAAACATTTGCCCCACAATCCCACGTATTTAACCTAACCTAAAACAATCCCACACCCCCCAACATATGGGGCTGTGCCCCCCACACCCCCCAACTAAATATACTAACTCCAAGATCACACTACAGTGGAGAAAAGGGCAACAAACACACCCATGAGGTTGAGGTCTCTGGAGCATGTGGTGTGGAGGGTTTGGGATTTCTTTAGATGTAGCATTTCTAACAGAGCTGGGTCAGACATGGCTTTGTAAGTCAAGCAGAGATCGCCTCTAACTAGGTGATATGAGACAGGGAATAGCTGGAGTTTTTTTAGTCTGACATTATAGGACAAATGTTTAAGGCCTATGATCCTCTTTGTGAGGTACTTTTGTGGCCTCTCCAGTTGTTGCAAGTGTTTAGTGAGGTACATGCCAAATGGGGCATTGTACTCAATGACTGGCCTAATGAGGGAAGAGTAGAGGGAGACAATGACCTCTTTCTTCCTGGATGCAAAACCCTTAGTAATGACATGTGCCACATAGAAGGACTTTCTGACCACAGTGGCAATGTGGTGGTCAAAAGAGAGGTTGCTGTCAACCTGTGTTCCCAAATCTCTTATAATGTCTTCTGTGTTCCGTGGACTACCATCAATATGGTAATTCATGGGAACTGGGTTTTTCCCAAAGGGGATGACAACACATTTTTTGGCACCGAGCTTAAGGTCATGGTTCTGACACCAGTCGTTGGTCTCAGTGAGGCCTTTTAGTAGGATGTCAACATCACTCTTGGAGTTATTAATAGCTCCCAACTTGCAATCGTCTGTGAACTTTGTCAGCCAGAGTCCCTTTGTGTTGGATTGGACTCTTCAGAGAAGTAGATACCAAACAAGAGAGGACCCAGGACCGAACCTTGTGAGACTCCACTCATGACGAGTCGGCAGTCTGACTTGGAGTCAGCTACTTTCACACTGTGGGTTCTATCTGTGAGCCAGTTTGCAACCCACCTATTGATATAGGGGTTGCTGCTTAGCTTAGTGAGTTTTTCTATGATCCCTGAGTGGGGAATGGTATCAAAGCCCTTATCCAGATCAAGGTAGGCTGTATGAACCACCTTGCCTTCATCCACAGCTCTGGTGACTGACTCAAAGATGTCGACCAAGTTGAGCAGGCATGATTTACCCCTCACAAAACCAAACTGTGTGGGATCCAGAGTTTGGAGATTCCCTATATCCTTGTTGGGCATGCTGTTATGCCTTAGTAAGCTCTTTTTGGTGTTACCATGGTATAAGAGGGGTCTTTGTAGCTGAAGGGTGTCTTGAACTTTTACGTTGTACTGGGGATTTCTATTAGTGAATTTTTAAAGTTGAGCAGCAGGATTCCTTTAACCATTTGTAGTTAGGAGTATTTAGTAAAAAAAGAAATGTGCGCTTGACTCAACCGGCAAACATTTCGTTTTCTGTGTGGCATGACATTTGTGTTATTGGTTGTATGATAAATGAATTCATTTGTTTATGTTTGAAGGGAAGCAATATTTTGTTGAGAATTAGAACAATTAGTGACGGTCCATAATCAAAATGTAAGAGAAGACTGAATAGTTTAGGTGATTGATACTTAAGCTTCAGTATTAAGTAAAGGGGAAATTCTAAGGCACTTTTAATTGTTTCCGAACCTTGTCAGCCGGCTGTTCTACATATCTGTCAGACAATAACTTCTTATCTAATATAATCCTCAGATATGTTTGTAGTTCAGCTGAGGGTATGGATATTCCTTCTGAATCCTTAACAATTAGACGTTGAGCTTGTGCAAATCTCTTCTGAGTTCCCAACTTCACAGTAGCACACTTTGGGGAGTAACAGATTATTAAAGGTCATACAGTTCTATCTCTGGGTGAAATCCTCTTGTAACTGTTTATTGTAGTGAGTGGGATGTCCTTTTATAAATATAGTATCATCTGTACATAATATGCATTTCATACTTGGGAGGTCATAAGTTAAACTACTGATAAACATAGATAATAGCAGGGGTCTCAACACTGAGCCCCATGGGATTCCTTGTGTCATACACCTTCTCACTGACATAGCATTGTTAAGGTACCACAAAGGTCATGCTGTTGAGACAGTTTTGGAACCACTGAACTACCACTTTAGCAAACCTAATTTTTGCCCAGTTGTTAATTAGTACCTGGAGGTGCACACCTGTGAGTAGTCTTTTCTCCCTACTGCTATAATTTGAGTGATTAAGGTATATAGTGCCGTTGTTGTACTACACCTGGGATGGAATCCATGCTGTCTGTCAGTATAACATTTTTTTGAACATATTCTGATATTTGCCTATGGTTTTGGTTACAGTAGATGATTTGGCAGTTGGCTGATACTGACTACGGGGGGGAGTAGTTACTTTGGGGAAGAATAATATTAATGAGTGTTTGGAACTGCGTGGCTTGGATTTGGAGTGTTCTGAACTGTGTGGCTTGGATTTGGAGTGTTCTGAACTGTGTGGCTTGGATTTGGAATGTTCGTAACTGTGTGGCTTGGATTTGGAGTGTTCTGAACTGCGTGGCTTGGATTTGGAGTGTTCTGAACTGTGTGGCTTGGATTTGGAGTGTTCTGAACTGTGTGGCTTGGATTTGGAGTGTTCAGAACTGTGTGGCTTGGATTTGGAGTGTTCGGAACTGTGTGGCTTGGATTTGGAGTGTTCGGAACTGTGTGGCTTGGATCTTGGCTTTGGAGTGTTCGGAACTATGTGGCTTGGATTTGGAGTGTTCGGAACTGTGTGGCTTGGATTTGGAGTATTTGGAACTGCGTGGCTTGGATTTGGAGTGTTCAGAACAGTGTGGCTTTGATTTGGAGTGTATGGAACTGTGTGGCTTGGATTTGGAGTGTTAGGAACTGTGTGGCTTGGATTTGGAGTGTTCTGAACTGTGTGGCTTGGATTTGGAGTGTTCAGAACTGTGTGGCTTGGATCTTGGCTTTGGAGTGTTCGGAACTATGTGGCTTGGATTTGGAGTGTTCGGAACTGTGTGGCTTGGATTTGGAGTGTTTGGAACTGTGTGGCTTGGATTTGGAGTGTTTGGAACTGTGTGGCTTTGATTTGGAGTGTACGGAACTGTGTGGCTTGGATTTAGAGTGTTAGGAACTGTGTGGCTTGGATTTGGTATTGAGGGAGGAGGAATCTATGCTGTAATCGGTGGATTAAATAGCTCTATCTAGTGTTAGCAATTTGGGGTGTAGTATGTGGAAATCTGAAATGCAATGGTAGTCAGTTTTATCTAACATTCCCTAATGGATAACACCTCTGGACAGAACATTATGTCCAGCTAGCCCAGTCATAAACTGGGAGTGGGCCGTGCGTCTCCAAGCACTACGGTAACTGATGGTACAATACTGGGGTGGGAAGGGGGGGGTGTAACAGAATTATGTTACTGGATCAGCAGCACAAGTCACAATGAAGAGTAGTAATGAAACAGTGTTATTCATTAGCAGTTGAGACCATGATACAGTGTAGCAATTGAATGATGTTAGTGTATGAATACAGGGCAGTAATACAGTGATACTGCTGCGACACTCAACAGGGCAGTAGTACAGTGTCACTGCTGCGGCACTCACTTGTCCTAACTGCATCTTGTTACGAAATATGAAAATATATTATAAAATATAAGCCAGTGCTGTCAATAAAGTGACATAACTGATGTCAAGGATGTCTGAATAATGAACTGACTGTAAACGTTGAAACAATGCAAATTATATCCATCATGTCTCTCTAACAGACTTCTCTCCCTTGAGTCTCTGCTGAAAAAGGCACTGCTCAGTTGGGCTACTCCAGTAAACAAATGCCAATAAATAAATAACTACATACAATATGTTCTTTATAAAGTACCATTTATTAAATTCAGTTTTAGAGGTCATGGGAAAATAAATCTGCTAAACTGAGGCAAGAAAGCATTTTTCAGCACGCTGTGCTCTTCTGAATTTACAGCACATATAGATTAACCAAGACAGTGAGGCGATGCCCTGTGACTGTACCAGCAGTTAAACTCTAACAAGATTTAAAAATAACACTCCCGTTTAAAAAAAATTTAATGCACATGCTCAAAAAGAAAGTACTAGTAAAAATGTATCTGCATTTACATGCAAAAACTCTCGTTCCCATACAATGATGTTAAATACAAGGCTTGACAAACTCATGACTCTACATTTCCTGTGTAAAATGGTAATTTAATTCCTTCACCCAGGATGTCTGAAGCTGCAAAGTGTACATGTATTAATCTGCATGTGTCTGCATATGCTGTGTATTCATTTGCTGACCAGGTGAGACCCAGCTAGACTCAGCTGACCAGTCCAATTGGTCAGGTAAATGAGCTGCTAATTCACACACAGCATTTGCTCATTTTATTTGATTAATCCCACTGGATATGTTCCTCTTTCGGGGACAAGTCAGACGCACTGTCTAAATAAATAAATGTCTCACTCAGAGTTACACAGCAGACAGATGCAGAGGGAAGGATCTCAAGCATGCTACTGTCAGGAGTAGAGCAGCTGATATAAAAAAGACAGAAAGCTGTGGAACTGTCTTCCACTGTTTTTATTGCAGACACTCCCCTTTCATAGCAGAACAAAGCAATTAGACCAGTCAGGAGTTTAAAGACAGTTGTCATCTCCTCTGGCATATTTCCATAAGCAGCATCACTGTATTGAAAAGCTAAGCTTTAAATGTTGGTTATTTACAATAGTTTATACATTAAGATAACTTAAATGTAGTATCAAAGATTTCTGTGACATTTAGAGAAAAGTCAGAAAATATTTTTTCTTGTAAAGTATCCATGCATTTACCATTTGGAGCCCCTCAACACAGGCCAGAACTGCAAAAAAAGAGACAGGTGGCAACCCTATCAATTTGGTGCCCTGATACTGTTCATAAAAAGTTTTTTTATGATTTTTTTGTGACACCCTTCCAGACGGGGATGCATATCTGGTACACGCAGATCCATGGTAAGAGATTCCCAGTGACTTTGAGTCAGTCCTTACATTGTAAGAGTGCATGAGCATTTTGTAGTCCATAGTGGACATGTGACCATTGAAGGAAACCATAATATACAGCTGAATTTACTTTAACATTCATATACTATGTTCTCTTACATTAAAAGCACTAAGAAAAGGAAATCAATACTTAACTGTGTTTAAATGCACATCTGAGTGTGTGTGTGTGTGTGTGTGTGTGTGTGTGTGTGTGTGTGTGTGTGTGTGTGTGTGTGTGTATGTACTTTGTGTCTTTTAAAAAAATCAAAAAGGAAATTTTGTGTAACTGCATATGTCTGTATATACATAAACACACATACACACACATACATATATCTATATCTACATATGTATATATATATATATATATATATATATATATATATATATATATATATATATATATATATATGCATAAATTGTATGTAGTATGTATAATGCTATATGTAGGATGCAGTACAGTGTGAATGCATCTAGAGAAAATATTAATTAATTTATTAATAATTATTAATTAATTAGCTTTATTAAACCCTGTAGTGCTCCTACCCATGTCCCAGTACTCCATAAGGGCTCAAAACAAAAACGCCATGGAAGAGTCTACCCTGCCTTGTATTATGGTTGTATTTTACTAGCTTTTTCCCTTTAAATTGGCTCCTAAACCTACTGATAGTCTTTCTTCATCTATTTCCCGCTACACTCCCTCCCTGCCCCCAATTTCCACCTGCCCCCAGTGGTCCTACCTTTATTACAAACAGTAACCACTCCCACCTTTCAAACAACCTATAACATCACTACACCTATACTTCCTCCTACAGCTTCTCACTACTATCCCTCCTACTCAGCTAATATGTACAAGCACACCATACCTATACTCAATGCATGCACACTCCTTGCATACATCACATCTTACCAAACCTCCACCATTCCCGCACTCAACCTCTACCACTGTACCACTACACACACCACCACTCATATCCCACCTCTACTCTACTACTCTCTCATCAGGTCAACAACCTTCCCAATACACTCTCTATATAGACTACAGACCACAATACCTAAACTAAAAACAACCCCACAACTTAACATAACCCTACCACCATACCTATACTCACAGAACACAATCAAAAAACTTTTCTTGTAAGCAAGCATATACAGAAATTGATAAAACTAATAATCTCATCCATATCCAACCTAGCACTCAGTAGAGACATCCATCCCAATCCTGGCCCCTCAATCTCCAACCCCTCCCCTCATAATCAGACTACAAACCACATCTTCTTCCAAATCACAGCCAATAGAAAGCCAACTGACCTCCTTCTGATAAGCCTAAATATTAGAAGTATATGCAACAAGGTGCATAAACTCCATGCCACCACAGACTTCTACTCCCCTGATGTAGTGATCCTTACAGAAATATGGTTAAAACCACACATTACTAATGAGCAAATCCTCCCTACCCGTTACAATATACTAAGAGTAGACCGACTAAACAAAAAAGGAGGTGGTATAGCTATAATATTTAAACAGCATCTAGACATCCAGATCTTAAAGTTAGCAGCTCCCCAAATAGATAAGGAAGAAATAATATATACCAACCTTAAAATAAACCAAAATAAAACCATCAACATAATAGGATGCTTCTTCCCACCTGGCAAAACATCCCTTCACTAGAAAACCTCCTCAGCTGGACTACCCACCACCTATCCCAAGAAACTTTAATTCTAGGAGACTTCAACACTGACTGGCAATCCTGCTGTAGCAACCACCCAACCCATCATGTAAACCTTCATGGCTTCACCCAACTAGTCCAGTCACCTACTAGGATAAACTCCAACAACCACACTACCCTTGATTGGATACTAGTCAATAAGAGCCCCCAGTCATATATAGCAGGCTGCTTATCTGACAGCCTCAGTGATCACTCCCCAACCTTCCTACTAAGAAAACACCTTTATAAAGCAAAACCCATCCTCTACCGTCAAATACACAAAAAAACTAACTTCAACCCTCTATCATTCAGCTCATCCCTAAACGATTGTAACTGGCAACCTCTAAAATACCTCAAACTAGATGATGCAGTTGACTACTTTAATAAAACATTCCTAAGCATCTTTAATTACCACGCCCCCTTAAGACATTCCCAAACTAGAGCCCAACCATCCCCATGACTACAAAAAAACACCAAGTCTGAAATGAAAAACAGGGATAAAGCCTGGGACAACTGGTGCAAAACCAAAACCCCCTCTACTAGGCAGAAATTCCTACAACTACGCAATAGAACCAAAAAGCTTATAAAACAGGACAAAATCCAATATTACCAGTCTGCCCTTACCTCCTTCCAACATAACCCAACATAACCCCAAACAATTCTGGTCCTCAATAAACTCCATCCTCCACCCAGGTAAAGTAAGTGCACCCACTCCTAACCTAACTCACTCCTCCGAACAATCACTTCACACAAACCATACTATCACTAGCTAGACACCTCCCTATAAACCCACACCATCAACTACAACTAACAATCTCCCCACTAGCTTCTTTCTCTCCTGTTCCTACCTCCAAAATAAAACAACTATTAACTAAACTTAAAACCACCAGATTAGCAGCAGACAACCTCCCAAGTGAATACCTTCACCTTGCAGCTGACGCTCTAGTCTTCCCAGTATCACTCTTGATTGACAGATGTCTGTCAGAAGGTTATGTTCCCACACTATGGAAAGTCTCACACATAATTCCCCTACACAAAGGAGGCCCCCCACAGATCTAACCAGTTACCGCCCCATAGCTATTCTCTCGCCGCTCTCCAAAATACTAGAGGGATGCATTCATTCTCAAGTCTCAGATCACCTCCTTGCTAAGAACCTCCTCTCCAACACACAACATGGATTCCAACCTAACCATAGAACCACCACCACCTTACTCTCTTTCTCTAACACTATCCTACAAAATAAAAATGCAGGTTATCTCTCCTCCGCTACCTTCCTAGACCTCTCTAAAGCTTTTGACATGGTCCCACACAAACAACTCATCTCTCGTCTCAATAACCTGTCCTTTTCTCAACCAGTCATCAACTGGTTTCAGAGTTACCTATCTGACCGCCAACAAGCAGTTGTTTGGCAGGATGACCTATCCCCCCAACTACCAGTCTCCACAGGGGTTCCCCAAGGGTCCATCCTGGGACCCCTACTCTTCTTTATTTTCACCAATAATCTAGCCTTAGCCACAACACATGGCATACTCATAAAATATGGAGATGACTCAACCATCATCTGCACAGCCCACTCCCTACCCGAACTGCAAAAACTCACACAGGAAGCATTTTCCTCTATTGAAACTTGGTTATCTGATGCCCAACTAATACTCAACCCAAACAAAACAAAATGACTAATCTTCCAACCCACCAAACTTAACCTAGACAGCTCTCACTTTAACATCACAGCAAAAGACAACACCACTATCCATCCTACAAAACACACTAAATTACTAGGAGTAGAAATAGACAATAAACTGAACTTTGACATTCACATTTCCATGACCATTAAAAAAGTGCAAAAAAACGAGAAGTGTTATACAGAAATCAGCGACTACTTACCAAAGCAGTGAAAATTTCGGTAGCAAATTCTCATCTTATCTCTACCCTACTCTACGCCTCTCCAATATTTACTAACCTTAGACAATGTGACCTAAATAAGCTTGAAACCTGCTACAACAAAATTGCCAAATTTGCCACAGGGGTTTCCTACCGTACTCACCACTGTCTCTCACTAGCAGAACTGGGCTGGCTAGAGCTCCACCACCTCCTTCAATGGTGCCAACTTGCACTCGACCATAAACTAATAAACCAACCACTAAAAGTACCATCCCTCCAGAATCTACTCCAACCCTACATAACCACGAGACCACGAAGATCCAGCCACAAAAACCTCCTACAGGTCACAAGAGCCATTAACGCTGCTGGAGAAGCATTATTCTCCTGCACTATAGCCAAACTCTGGAACTCCCTCCCATCCTCAATTACCTCTGTAACTTCTTGCACCCACTTCAAATCCTTACTAAAATCACACTTAAAAACTTGCCAGATATACCCTTGCAACACCCCCTCGAATACCATCCACTTCACCTACCCACTACCTCTCTCAGCTCCCTATCAACAAATTACTCTTAGCAAGCTTGGCAACTCATGTTCACAGCTACCTACCACATAGTACTAATTTCTTATAGCAACAACTGCTAATGGCTGTTATGTACCTCAAAAACAGATTGTATCAATTGTTCACTGATGAATCTCAGCTACATTTGTAACCACGTTTAGTATATTCAACATATTTTAAAATTGTACTATGTTCTACAGCTGTTTTACATCTGTTTTATTCTTGTCTTACGTCCTCAGCTGGACAAATGTCTATACTTTAAATGCTACATTTTTTAACTGTATAATGTAAGTAATATTTACTGTGGAGCTTTTCTCCCTGGGCCTCAGCTGAAAACGGACCTGTGTCCAGTCGGACTCTCCCGGTCAACAAATGTAAATAAAATAAAAATAAATAAAATAAAATATGCAATAGATATTTTTGCACAGTCAAACAAGCACTGACTTATGGATGTGCATGTGTGTGTGTGAGTGTGTGTGTGTGTGTGTATGTGTGTGTGTGTACACACACACACACACACACACACACATATATATATATATATATATATATATATATATATATATATATATATGTATATAGATGCACACAAATATACACACACAGATGGGGCATGTGTGTATTATGTAATTGTCATCATCCTAATCAAGCTCATTTCTACTTTCTTTATGTCCCAAACCTTTTTCACCATACTAGTTATTAGGCTCTAGAATCCAAAAACAGTAACAAACTAACACAGTCCAACAAAATCACTGATTCTAGGCAGACCGGTACACAAAAATCATCTTGGATTTTTGTGTACCGGTCTGCCTAGAATCAGTGATTTTGTTGGACTGAGTTATTAGGCTCTACTGTAATGGTTGTTCCATTCCAAAATTTGTACATTTAGTATGTTTTCATACTATAATTATATATGTATCACTTTTGCTGTCCTATGATAGTTTTGTTTTGTGAAGCCATAAAACATTCACTTGCTTATTCCTAATAATTTAGATAGCAGTAACATCTTACAGCACTGTGAGTTGTGCAATATGGCTGCATACAATTTATTTATAATAAAGTTAACATTGTCGAGTTAAGCATGAATATATATGTCCTAATACATGTTTAATGTTTTACTCATTCACTGTCACACCTTGACTAACCTTGTATGTATATATGTGCAGTCTTTGTCAAATCTCATTATGTCAGTATGTTTTCTTTGTATTGCTAAGTGCATTTATTACTTGTTATTATCTTTGCCAATGTAGCCCAAGTTGTGGCTAAAAAGGGTCCTGGGACTAGTTCACTTTCCTGGTTAACAGAATATAAATACAAAATAGAAAAAAGGTGGCAAACAGTGAGAGTTTTCACACCTCAGGATGACAGTGTGGGTGAAGATCTGTCAATTCCTTTAGAACTAGAACTAGAACTAGAACTAGAAAAGAATCCATTTACAAAAAGCTTTGTATTTACCTACTTTCTTTTGCTGGAAATAGCTAATAGCTATTTATAGCATATAATGAGCTCTGACAGACACATAAATGAGGCTCACTCAGGAGAAACATAGAAGCAGCTTTGATATAAAAGATGTGTTAGCTAACAGTGCTTCACAGTTCTCCCGTTCTGTCTTATAGCATGAGAAAACAACAGCACTTCCTTATGGCTAGCATGACTCATATAAAGAGGACTTGAAATGTCTTCTGGAAAGCAAGAATGAAACTAAGAAAACAAGATCATACTAACAAGGCTGGCCCCATCATCCACCATTTTATGGGAAAGTCATTACAATTGTAAAGGAATCACTTGGAGTGATTTTGAAGCATTAAAATAGCTTGGAAAACAAAGATACAATGAAAAAAAGCATGTTTTTTGAGTTCTAAGACAGAGTTTTCCTTTAACCTTTCACCTTTTGGTTTAAATTCACAGTACATGAGCCACGTATGTGTCATCTCCTGAGCCAAATATAGTTGTTCACATAATTCTCTGTACTTTCCACTATAATTGTGGGATTTCTTCTTTTCTTTTTGTTTTCCTGATCGCATCCTCTGTATTCTTTTTTTTTTTTTGCTTTTTTGTACTTTCTGTTGCTACCTATTTTTTTCTACTTCTGGTTTAATCTATATGCCTGCTCTTTTTCTAAAGGCTTCTGCTAACGTAAACAAAGATGTTACTCTTAGACATTTTCTTCATGTTTTAGAACTTCCACTATTTAGAACCTGATGATGCCAATAAATATGTATGCAATTCCACAATTTCCCTTTGTGTGCTCTTGATGATAATTTTTAAATCCTTCAGTTGGAACAAAGTTGATTATTGATGCCTGTCTCACCCCAACTCTACCTCATTAACCAGCATATTATGCAGAATGGTTACTGGAACAGACAGAAGACAAAGCTGATATATTGGCTAAGAGATGGCCCTTTGATAAACCTGCTGTTTATAGCTGGATCTTTTTGATCATTCAGTAAAGCAGGACATATCCTGGAAAGCTTAGACACCCTTCTGTCCTTCTTGTAGAGTACATGATTAGAGGTGATCTCAACAACAGCAGCAAAAGGAATGAATTAAACCAGCATCATTGGTAAGCATTCAGTGCAATAATACTCGCTCCAGATATATGAGCTTGAGATTGCTGAAACTTATATAATGAATGAACCCAGCACTGAATGGCATGTTTTTTTCTTATAAGGAACTTACCCTTTAATATGAACCTCACACATTTACTGCAGGATACGGAAGCAGGGATAAATGTTAGTTTATGAGACACACTACAGTCAGAGAAATAATGTCAGTTTCAACAACTAACCAGGAACCACAAATGAAACTGAACCCCAATATGGAAAACAGGAAAGAGAGAAATGGACTCACCGCAGCAGTTATACGCAAATTAAATGAAATGAAATGAAATGAAGTGCTTTGGTCACGTGTGTACCAAAGACTTCCTCAGAATTCATCACATATTAGTCAACAAACATTTAAAAAGTCCTCTGGACTTAATCACATGCTGGTGACCAGCCAATAAAATATTAATGTTTTTCTTAAAAAGACAAAAGCTTCCCTACCACTCAATACAACACTAGAAACTAGTATTTCAAATAAGAAATGCTAAGAAACATTAACAAACATGCAGATTTAAATACAAAAAAATGCCTAAAGATACATAGTAATAAAAACAAAGCATTTAAGTTGTTAAATGCATTCAAAACCATTAATGAAACTTGAAACAACATATAATTGAAGTTTTAAAATACTGGAGACAGAAAGTTTGTCTAAGACCTGAATGTGAATAGGCATTCAATTTAATCTAGTTCAGTTCTTGAGCTTCTGTCAGTAATTTTCTGTATTTAAATGTGCATTTTTGTTAATGTTTCTTAGAGTTTCTTATTTGAAGTACTAGTCTCTAGTGTTGTATTGAGTGGTAGGGATGCTTTTGTCTTTTTATGAAAAACATTAAGTATTTTATTGGCTGGTCACCAGCATGTGATTAAGTCCGGAGGGGGTTTTAAATGTTTGTTGACTATTATGTGATTAATTCTGAGGAAGTTTTTGGTACACACTTGAAGAAAGTACTTAATTTCATTTAATAACATTTGCGTATAACAGCTATTGTGAGTCCGTTTCTCTCTTCCCTTTTTTCTGTATTGTGGTATTGTGGTTCAATTTCAAATAATGTCAGTCATTGTAAGCTAGCTGGTAAATAGGAAGGCATGTGTCTGCACTCATACTGATTGGGGTTTGAGAATGAGACCAAAATATTTGAAAAAATACTAGGTACCCCTGAGACATGCTTGGGGGAAGGGGCTAGGTCTGTCTGCAGTGCTTTTGCCATGGCACAGAATAGAGGGATGTATCAGCATGACAAGTTCTTAAGGTGGCACAGAATAGAGGGATGTATCAGCATGAGAAACTCTTAAGGTGGCACAGACTAGAGGGATGCATGACCTGAGACGTACCTCCCTGGACTACATGAAAAGAGACATGGAAGAGCTCTTTGATCTTGTAGCCCAGGCAGGTATGACCCTGACCCTGAGTAGCATCCTGCCATCACCCAGAATGATACCGCAATACAAGGACAAAATGATTAACTTCAACAATTAACTAAGCTTCTGGTGTCATTCTAAGGGGATCCAGTATCTGTCTGCTTGGGATGACATGGTCAACAGACCATGATGCTTTGCCACAGATGGCCCACACCTGTCGCGCCTGGGATTCCAGATACTGGCTAAGGTTCTTGCTGCCCCTATAGTGCCTTTTTTAGGAAAGGTTCAAATAACAAATTCACCACCATAACAGGAACAGGCAAGCAAAAACTGAGGGTAATGCTACTCAATGCTAGAAGTCTAAATCTCAAAATGCACTCACTTGAGGCACTCCTTAAAATGGAGAACACTGATATCTGTGCAGTGACTGAGACCTGGTTCAAGGCTCCAGAGAGCACCACTCCACTACCAGGCTATAACTCATACCACACTTTTCGGCCATGTAACCTGGACCAAAACACCAAAGGCAGAGGTGTATCCATATTCATTAAGGATATCCACACCTCCAGGCTGGTTGCTCAACATAATGCATCCAAGGTTATCCAAGTGCAACTAACTCTGGGCAAAACTGCAATCCAAATTGTAGCTTGCTACAGATCCCCCACCATGCCACAGGATTCCCACTCCTCTTTTCTTGATGTACTGGAAAATATTAGGTTTCAACCAAACACCCTAATAATGTGTGACTTCAACTACGCCACCATTAACTGGGAAAACTACTCATGTATCAACCCCTTAGCTCAACGCTTTCTGGAATTCATAAACTCCAATGCCCTAGATCAACTTCTCCACACCCCCACCAGGGGCAACAATATCCTAGACCTAGTCATTACCAACATGAGTGACCGGTGTTCCACACCTGAAGTCAACTCCTCATTGGTCGGATCCAACCATAAGCTAATCACCCTTGATATCCACATCCCACCCCCACCCCCATTAAGGAAACCACAGTAAAATATTTCTCCAAAGTCAACTTCATGCTTCTTAAGAGAGACGTGGTGAACTTCATGACACCCATGGCAGATGCACAATACAGTTACAACTGCTTAATCCTACACAAATGCACTCTATAAGCACTTACACGGGTGCATGGATCATGCTATCCCAAACAGAACCAAGACGCTATCCTCCAAAAAGAGGAAGCCGATCTGGTGGTCCCCTGCCATAAACAAACTGTACAACATAAGGAAGAAACTGTTGCAAAAGAGAGTAAAATCCCATGAGTGGAGGAGCTTCCTGGTCAGCCTCAGTAAGAAGCTGAGATCCCTTATAAGATCCTCCAAAGTTAGCTTCAAAAACAAAATCACCACTAATTCCAAGGACAACCACAAAGCATTCTATAGATATGTCAAGAATCTCGATGGAAACACCCAGATCTGAGTTACAACACAAAGGCAAGAAAATTACAGAACCAACTGATATTGCCAACATCCTGGCAGATAGTTTCAATGCTAACTTTACCCCCTCCCACCCCCTAAAGGGCCCATATCTATACAGGAAGAATGCAGAGTCCCTGTAATCACAACTACGCAGGTAAAAGCTGCACTCTCTAAAGCCAAAAACACAGCATCCATGGGACCAGATAACATCCCAGGCTGTGTTTTACATGAACTTCAGAATGAACTGGCTCCCCACTTAAGCACCATGTTCAATAATAGCCTCACATCAGGCTTTGTGCTCACTAAATGGTGCACAGCAACAGTTATCCCACTCCACAAAGGAGGAGCCACTGCTGATCCCTGGAACTATCGACCTATTAGCCTGATGAGCCTGGTCTGCAAGGCCATGGAACGTATCATCATGGAACTCATAAACAAAGACATTGGTAACCTCCAAACTCTGGATCCCACCCAGTTCAAGTTTGTGAAAGGCAGATCATGCCTCCTGAACCTGATTGACTTCTTTGAGGCAGTCACCAAAGCCGTAGATGAGGGTAAGGTGGTTCACACAGCCTATCTTGACCTTGCCAAGGCTTTCAACACCATCTTCCATTCTGGAATTATAGCTAAACTCACTAAACTAGGTATAAATCCCTACGTCACAAGATGGGCTGCCAACTGGCTCACTGACAGAACCCACGCTGTAAAAGTTGCAGACTCCAAATCTGACCTCAAAGCAGTGACAAGTGGAGTACCACAGGGTTCCATCCTGGAACCTCTCCTGTTTGGTATCTACTTCTCTGAAGTACTGGCTAACACAGAAGACCTCTGGCTAATGAAGTTCGTAGATGACTTCAAACTAGGAGCCATAGTCAAGTCCCCAAATGATGTGGACATCCTACAGAAGGGCCTCACTGAGACAGATGCCTGTTGTCAGAACCATGGCCTCAAGCTCAATGCCAAAAGGTGCAGTGTCATCCCCTTTGGTAAAAACTCTGTACCCATGAACTACCAAATAGGCAGCAATCTACTTAACACTGAATGCGTGATAAGAGACCTTGGCACCGAGGTGGACAGTAGTCTCTCCTTTGATAGCCACATCACCACAGTAGTCAGGAAGTCCTTCTACATGGCACACCTCATCATAAAAGGGTTCTAATCCAGGAAAAAAGAGGTCATTGTTCCCCTCTACTCGACACTCATTAGACCCATTATAGAGTACAATGCCCCTTTTGGAATGTACCTCACAAGACCACTGCCTTACTCTCCTTTACTAACACTATCCTTCAGCATAAAAACAATGGCTATCTCTCCTCTGCTACTTTCCTAGACCTATCTAAAGCATTTGACATGGTCCCACACAAACAACTTATCTCTGTCCTCAATAACCTATCCTTCTCACAATCAGTCATCAACTGGTTTCAGAGTTACCTGTCTGACCGCCAACAATCCGTTGTATGGCAGAATGAGATATCTCCCCAACTATCTGTCTCCATAGGGGTTCCCCAAGGATCCATCCTTGGACCCCTACTTTTCTCTGTTTACACCAATAATCTAGCCTCTGCCACCAAACATGGCACACTCATCCAACACGCAGATGACTCAACCATCATCTGCTCAGCCCAGTCCCTACCCAAACTGCAAAAAGTCACACAGGAAGCCTTTTCCTCTGTTGAAACATGGTTATCCGATGCCCAATTAATACTCAACCCAAACAAAACTAAACTACTCATCTTCCAACCCACCAAACATACTCAAAACAACTCTCACTTTAACATCACAGCAAAAGACAACACCACTATATACCCAACTGAATACACCAAATTGCTAGGAGTGGAAATAGACAATAAACTAAAATTTGACATTCACATATCCATGACCATAAAAAAAGTCCACAAAAAACTAGGAGCATTATACAGAAATAAACAATTTTTCACCAAAGCAGCAAAGATTTCAATAGCAAATTCCCACCTTATCTCCACCCTACTTTATGCCTCTCCAGTATATACCAACCTAAGGCAATGTGATCTAAACAAGCTAGAGACCTGCTACAACAAAATCACCAAATTCGCCACAGGGGCATCCTACCATAGTCACCACTGTCTCTCACTTGCTGAACTGGGCTGGCTTGAACTCCCTCACCTCCTTCAATGGTATCAACTCTCACTCGCCCACAAACTAGTAAACCATCCACTAAATGTCCCATCCCTCCAGAATCTACTCCAACCTTATCACACCACCAGACCACTAAGATCCAGCAACAAAAATCACTTGCAGATCACTAAAGCCATTAACTCTGCTGGTGAAGCACTATTCTCTTGCACCATAGCCAAATTATGGAACTCCCTCCCACCCACAATTACCTCCATATCATCTTGCACCAACTTCAAAACTTTATTAAAAGCACACCTAAAAACATGCTGGCTGTGCCTTTGCAACTTCCACTCTAATATCATCCACCCCATCCAACCACTACCTTTCTTTCCACTCCACTAACTACCTTGATTATAGCAAGCTCAGATGCTCATAAGCCTAGTACTTATTATTGTCAAACATCACAAAAATCACTTGCAGATCACTAAAGCCAATAACTCTGCTGGTGAAGCACTATTCTCTAAGTGATTTTTGCAAGTGATGATACAGCAGGAACTTCTCATTGTTACATTTGTTAATGCCTGTTATGTACTTCACTGATAAAGATTCTAGTTGTCTACTGATGTACTATGTTCTTCATCTGTAAATATGTTGTAAGTAATTTCTATGTTAAATTGTTAATCGCTATGTAATCCAATGTAACTACTGTCTGTTTATTTTACTGTGGAGCTTTTCTCCCCGGGCCTCCGCTGAAAATGGACCCATGTCCAGTCGGACACTCCCGGTCAACAAATTTAAATAAATAAATAAATAAATAAATAAATAAATAAATAAATAAGACATCTGCAGCAGCTGGAAAGGCCACAGAAGTACCTCACAAAGAGGATTACTGGCCTCAAACAAATGCCCTACACTGACCACCTCAAAAAACTCCAGCTTTACTCCCGTAGCATATCGCCTACTCCGAGGTGATCTCAGCCTAACATATAAAGCTATGTTAAACCCAGAGCTGTTGGACATGCTACACCTAAAGAAATCCCAATCCCTCCGAGCTACACGCTCTAAGGACCTAAACCTTGTTACCACAATAATCAGGACATGCTGGAGGGATAGATTCCTGTCCCAGACACTTTACATACTCTGGAACAGGCTACCCATTTATGTCAAGCAAAGTTCTTCGTTAGCACTCTTCAAGAAAAATCTTGATGAGTGGATGGGAAATAGGAAATACACCCCGGGGATCACTTCTGTGTCTCTGCTCGACAGTGGCACAGGAAAATAACTTTCTTGGGTGGCATAAGCCAGGGAACCTTGTTGGCTAGGCTTACGTAGGCCCTTGGGCTGATAGCCTAGTACCTACCTATGAACCTATGAACTTGAACAGGAATGCTTGCTACATATAAAAGGTTCTCTGGTTCTGCTTCTTACAACCTAAGTATTGCTTGAAACAAGAAGGATGGAAATTAAGTCTGAGTGCTATGTACTCAGGTGGTGGGTAACACAATTCTAGATAATGCCAGCTAGGCAACCAATGCGTAAAAGCTAACTATTAAAAATGAAGTTACTGTTGAAACAGTCTTTCCACACTAGTACACTCCTCATCATCACCACCGTCATCATCGTCATCAACATCATGATCATCACCATCATCATCATCACCATTATCATTATCCTCATCAACGTCATCATCACCATCATCATCATCAATGTCATGATCATCAACATTATCACCACCATCATCATTATCCTCATCAACGTCATCATCACCATCATCATCAATGTCATGATCATCATCATCATCACCATCATCATTATCCTCATCAACATCTTCACCATCATCAACATCATCAACATCATCATCATAATCATCATCATCATCACCATCATCACCTCCCTTTTTCACATTTTCTACATGGGGTGGGATATTGTTTAACTGTTGCCATCTCTCTCTATTCAGTGCTGCTCTTCTGCTTTCTTTGATAGTCATTCCTGACTGCCACAGATGTTTTCTCATACAGTCCAGCCACCTCTTTGCTGGACACCCTCATTTTTTCTTCACTTCTTTCTGTCTAACCCACATCTTCTACACCAGATTGTATTTTGCTTTCCTGTGAATGTGCCCAAACCATCATAATCTCTTCTGTTTGACCTTCTCTGCAATTGGAGCTACCTGGTCTTCTGCTCTGATGTTTTCATTTCTTTATCTGTCCCAAAGTGTGCATACTACCACACATCTCAGACACTTCATCTCCATCACCTCTTTCTTCCTTAACTGCTTTGCCTTTCCTGGCCAGATTTCTGTACCATGCAGTAGTAGTACTGGTCACACCACTGTTTTGTACATCTTGCTTTTCAGCTTCTTTGGCATTCTTCTGTCATACAGTGTTCCTGACACTGTATGGCAGTTGGTTGTAGCCCTTCTGTTTCTAGCTTAGACCTCCTCATTCAGATACATAAAGCTGTGAACTTGTTCCGCTATTCCCTTCTATCTCATTTCTGAGTTTGTCTGATTTCCGTCATTTCAGCTGCCGTCTCTGTACTTAGTTCCACCCCTTCTTACTTCAGGTTTGCATTCCATTCTCCTGTCATCTGCTGAAGGTCTTGTTCAGAGTTTGTCTGTGATGCCACATCATTTGTATACATCAACTTTGTTGATTTGTCCCTCTGTGCACACCCAGTCCCACTGGAAACACTTCTGTAAGCCTGAACATTGTTTGCACTTGAGGCATTTATCAATCACCGTTACCAGAACTTTCATGCAGTTTGACAGGAAATTTTCAACTCTATACTGCCCACAGCTGTGAATTTCCCCTTTGTTCCTATGCACTGGCATTAGTATGCTTCTGGGGTACACCTTTCTCTCCATACTGCTATGAGTACCCTCAGGACACATTTCTCTCCTATCTCACCCAGCATCTTTATCATATCTGCTGTGACCTCATCTGAGCCTGCTGTGACCTCATCTGAGCCTGCTGTGACCTCATCTGAGCCTGCTCTTTTCCCTGACTTCATTTTTACTTCTTCTAAAGTGGCCTCTTCTTCTTTCTTTGTAGGCTGTGTCTTGTATAGCACAGCTTATATGGGATTTTCTTCATTCAGAACCTGCTGGAAATACTCCATCCATCTACCTTTGATGCCCTGAGGAGTGGTGAAAATGTTGTGGCTGGCATAATTTTTGAAGGGTATCTGATAACTATCGACTTTTTCTTTCTGTCTTTGCCTTGCAACTTGATAGAGTTTCTTTGTGCCATCTGCTGAGTCAGTTTCCAGAAGTTGGTAGAGTGTCTCTGATGACGTGTTCTTTGCTATGGCAACTGCTGTCTTACAGTCTTCATTAACCAACCAGTATTCCTTCTTAGCCTGATCCATCTTTTCTCTCTTTCCCACTTTTTCCAAGACTCCTTTCTTTTGAAAGCTTCCTGAATTTCTGCATTTCAACACCAACTTTCCTAACGTACCTTATTTCCATACCTGTCTGACTCTTTGTAGGTTTGTTGAAACAGTGGTTACAGGACAGTGGAATGTGAAAGTTCTGCACTTGCACATTGAAAGTTGTAGCTGTAGCAGAGAGGACAGAATTTCTACTGTAGCAGTTTTCCTATGACCTCCACATGTGCAGTTTTCACATTTGTTTGGAGTGTTTTTATCAGCAGTATTTGGAAAATGACTCTCAGTCCTCATTTCATTTCATGAATGTAGGGCTGATTGACATGCACCATACTAAATCACAGTTACAATGTAATATGCACCATACAGATCCCAGTCACAACATGGCATGCACCATACTCAATATCAGTCACAACATGACATATATCATATAAATCCTGGTGATAACATGACATGCACCATGCTATCTACCAGTCACAAAATGGCATACACCATACTCACTACAAGTCACAACATGACATACACTATACTCACTATGTCACAACAGGCATAGACCATACTCACTACCAGTCACAACATGACATGCACCATGCTATCTACCAGTCACAACATAGCCTGCATCATACTCATTACAAGTCACAGCATGGCATACACCATACTCACTACCAGCCACAACATGGCATACACCATACTCACTACCAGTCACAACATGGCATACACCATACTCACTACCAGTCACAACATGACATACACTATACTCACTACCAGTCACAACATGGTATACACCATACTCAGTCAAAATATGGCATACACCATACTCACTGCCAGTCACAACATGACATATGCACCTTACCCATGCACAGTTGTAACATGACATGCACCTTAGCTAATCACAGTCACAACATGACATGTGCCTTACCCAATCACAATGTGACATGCACTTTAGCCAATCACAGTCACACAATGACATGTGCCTTACCCAATCACAGTCACAACATGACATGTGCCTTACCCAATCACAGTCACAGCATCACGTGCTCCTTACTCAATCACAGTGCTAACATGACATGTACCCTACACAATCTCTGTCATGATATGATTCTTTTAATGACAGCAGCTGGAATGCAAGCTGCATTTCACTTGGCCTCAAATCAGAATATGGTTCTTTGCTGATAATATATGACATATTCTTTACATTTTTTTAATACAATAGTATCTTCCAACCATCCAAAGATGTGCTGTTTAGGCTAGTTGGTTTTCGATATGTCACTGTTTTTTTTATTGTGCAGCTTTTTTTCCAAGGCTCATTTATGAAGGGACCTTTGGCTCTGAGGAGGTTTTTCTATTTAACAAAGTCAGACAAAGAACTTGAGCTTATATGCTTCCTTCTGAGGTGCAACTCCTGAGGGTTTCCTTTGTAAGAGAACTTCACATAGAGAATTATATTTCCAGATCTCTAACCAGGAATATGTATGGCCAGTTACTAACATACATCTGGGTGAGGCTGCATCACTTGGAAGGACATGGGAGACTGACTTGGGATAGATATACTGAAACAGCTTCCTTTATGAATGTTCCCTAGATATACAATGAAGTCTAGGTTTTTGGTCTTTGCTTGGTAGTGTCTTAACACATACTTTGTCAGCTAGACTAGCCAAATTTTTTTCTACAGTGGATTCCTCTTGTTGGAGATGTGGGATTATATTCGATTCATGGATGCATAACTTGTGGACTTTAATAGGTTAAAGGATTTAAGTCAGAATGTCAAGTAGTTTGCCGTACGTTGTTGGTGGATAATGTGATGATCTGAGGTGGGGTTGGTGTAACAGTTAAAGCCTTCACTTCACAAACACAAGGTATAGATTATGACTCTAGCCTCTGGTCACTGTGTGGTTATTAGCTAGGTTCTAATAGAGTGCAGACCGATTGCCTGGTATTTACCCATGAACCTTACTTCAGCTTTATTTGTCACAATATTTTTCCAGGTAGGTGCTAGGCCAAAAATGATGTTGCTGTGTTACATCTGCTAAAAACAGTAACAAAGAAAAGACATTCCTGGAAAATGGAAGTTCAGTCCCCCTCACAGAGGGAAAGGGAATGATGTTATTGATGTAATGTAATAAAATTATTTGTTCCATATAATCATTTTTGGATAGGAGGAGAGAAGATGGTGTTTAGAATGATTGGAATCCCCTGATTTTTGAAATATACGCTTGATACAGTAACATAATGGAGTTTGTTGACTCTTTAACTCCTATCTCTTGATTTCTTAAGGCACAAAATGGAGGTTTAAATAAAGAATTAGACAGCCCCAACTCCCACAGTGAACTTAAGCTACAGTGGAAAAATTAAACTTTTATAAGTTGTACTATACAAATGTGAAATATTGTTTTCTTAGAGTGCTATGCATAAGTAACCATTAAAGATTTATGACACACGTTCTTTTGTTTGTTGTTTTATGTGTTCTGACATGGCTTTGAGCATTTACTATTTAACTATAATAATGTAATTTTTGAAACAATATCAAAACTGAAGGTACATCATGTAACCAGTGTGAGGTTATCTCTCGTTATTTACCAAGTTCATTTGGACTGCAAGTGTATTATTTAATTTAATGTTTTAACACTGGTTAATAAAGAGATGAAGAGACAAAAATAATAATAAATAATGTAATTCATAAAAAATAACTTAGTTTGATTTCACCTGATGGGTTATTGATTATGGTATGCTGATGAGAAGTCTCAGAAATAATTAAACCATCCTTTACAAACTGAATTTTTTATTAAGTGAAAAAAAAAAACACTGTCCATTCAGTGCAGTATTACCTCACCCACTACAAGCCATGTTCTTGTTCTGCCATGGTGGTGACTCTAATGCTCCCCATGCCATGAGTCATCCTAGATTCCCTAACAGTCTAATCTTCTCTGTTCTTGAAATAACGAAAACCATCATCTGCAAATTGCAGCTGAATTGTTTACAATAATAAATATTCTCCTTGAATCTAGTCCAGTGCCCCATGCCAACACCAGACTCTTTACATTGGCACTAGCAATTCCTATCCCATAGTATTACTAGTCCCATTTCGTGACCCTGGAGGGATTGTTCAATCCCCCAGGGTTACCACATCCGTTAATAACACGGGGCGGGGGACTGGTCTCACAGTCACCTTCTCCAGAGGTGACATGTACTGATGCAAAATCTCCTAGGGTTAGCAGCCCTTACTGATAGCAGGGCTGCCCAATCTCACAGAGTTAGCAATCTCTGAATGACACTGGAAAAACATGTTCAATTTTCCTCTGTTAACAACCCTCTACTGACACTTAGGTTTGCCAGTTTTATAGGTTTACAACTGACATTGGAGAGGATCCACTCAAGCACTTTTAGCAGCCCATTAGAGGTACAGGGTTTGCTGACCACTAGGATATTGGTGAGATGTACACTCATTGTAAGCAGTCCCGAAATGATACAGGTGGGTGCTGAATCCCCAAGTGTGAGCTGTCTAATAATGAAACAGGAGGATGCCCAAGCTCTCATTGTTAGCAACTCCCACAGTATTAACAGGTGCTTCCAGTGTCAGCTGCCCCCAGTGCCACTGACGAATCTCAGTCTCCCAGGGTTACAAATCCCCTGGGGATACTAGGGAATGACCATTCTTTCAATGGTAGAGGGGACCCCACACTAGGAGGTATCTGGCCTTTCATTGTTAGCAGCCCCTCCTCCAAACCTAGTGTCACTGCTTGGTACACCATTTCCTAGAAAACAGGGCCGTATCATTTCTGCTTCCCTCTGACTGTCTTGTAACAGACTTTCTCTCCCCTTCTCTGTGTGCATCACCCTGAGCTGCAGACTGAGGACATGACTTTATTCATTGTGAGCACAAACTGAAGTAAATGCTGATAATGCACATCTGGCTGAATGCAAGGTTACTGTAGTACTTTCTGGCTTTCAGGAAA